>NC_092789.1:54229787-54602654 GCF_047496795.1 Chiloscyllium punctatum | reverse complement strand
AGACACACCAGTCAGTGTACAGATATCTCCCTGAGAGAGAGAGAGGGGACTGAGAGACACCAGTCAGTGTACAGATATCTCCCTGAGAGAGAGAGAGAGGGGACTGAGAGACACCAGTCAGTGTACAGATATCTCCTGAGAGGGAGGGGACTGAGAGGCACCAGTCAGTGTACAGATATCTCCCTGAGAGAGAGAGGGGGGACTGAGAGACACCAGTCAGTGTACAGATATCTCCCTGAGAGAGAGAGGGGACTGAGAGACACCAGTCAGTGTACAGATATCTCCCTGAGAGAGGGGACTGAGAGACACCAGTCAGTGTACAGATATCTCCCTGAGAGAGAGGGAGGCTTCTGAGAGACACCAGTCAGTGTACAGATATCTCCCTGAGAGAGGGGACAGAGAGAAACCAGTCAGTGTACAGATATCACCCTGAGAGGGAGAGGGGACTGAGAGGCACGAGTCAGTGTACAGATATCTCCCTCAGAGAGAGAGGGGACTGAGAGACACCAGTCAGTGTACAGATATCTCCCTGAGTGAGAGAGAGAGGGGTTTGAGAGACACCAGTCAGTGTAGATATCTCCCTGAGAGAGAGAAGGGACTGAGAGACACCAGCCAGTGTACAGGTATCTCCCGGAGAGAGAGGGGGGACTGAGAGGCAACAGTCAGTGTACACATATCTCCCTGAGTGAGAGAGAGAGGGGACGGAGAGACTCCAGTCAGTGTACAGATATCTCCCTGAGAGACAGAGGGGTTACTGAGAGACACCAGTCAATGCACAGATATCTCCCTGAGAGAGAGGGGACTGAGAGACACCAGTCAGTGCACAGATATCTCCCTGAGAGAGAGGGGACTGAGAGACACCAGTCAGTGTACCGATATCTCCCTGAGAGAGAGGGGACTGAGAGACACCAGTCAGTGTACAGATATCTCCCTGAGAGAGAGGGGACTGAGAGACACCAGTCAGTGTACAGATATCTCACTGAGAGAGAGGGGACTGAGAGACACCAGTCAGTGTACAGATATCTCCCTGAGAGAGAGGGGGGACTGAGAGACACCAGTCAGTGTACAGATATCTCCCTGAGAGGGAGAGAGGGGACTGAGAGACACCAGTCAGTGTACAGATATCTCCCTGAGAGAGAGGGGGGACTGAGATACACCAGTCAGTGTACAGATATCTCCCTGAGAGAGAGGGGGGACTGAGATACACCAGTCAGTGTACAGATATCTCCCTGAGAGAGAGGGGGGACTGAGAGACACCAGTCAGTGTACAGATATCTCCCAGAGAGAGAGAGGACTGAGAGAAACGAGTCAGTGTACAGATATCTCCCAGAGAGAGAGGGGACTGAGAGACACCAGTCAGTGTACAGATATCTCCCTGAGAGAGAGGGGGGACTGAGAGACACCAGTCAGTGTACAGATATCTCCTTGAGAGGGAGAGAGGGGACTGAGAGACACCAGTCAGTGTACAGATATCTCCCTGAGAGAGAGGGGGGACTGAGATACACCAGTCAGTGTACAGATATCTCCCTGAGAGAGAGAGAGGGGACTGAGAGACACCAGTCAGTGTACAGATATCTCCCTGAGAGAGAGGGGAATGAGAGACACAAGTCAGTGCACAGATATCTCCCTGAGAGACAGAGGGGACTGAGAGGCAACAGTCAGTGTACAGATATCTCACTGACAGAGAGAGGGGACTGAGAGACACCAGTCAGTGTACAGATATCTCCCTGAAAGAGAGTGGGGGGCCTGAGAGACACCAGTCAGTGTACAGATATCTCCCTCAGAGAGAGAGGGGACTGAGAGACACCAGTCAGTGTACAGATATCTCCCAGAGAGAGAGAGGACTGAGAGAAACGAGTCAGTGTACATATATCTCCCTGAGAGAGAGGGGACTGAGAGACACCAGTCAGTGTACAGATATCTCCCTGAGAGAGAGAGGGGGGACTGAGAGACACCAGTCAGTGTACAGATATCTCCCTGTGAGAGAGGGGACTGAGAGACAACAGTCAGTGTACAGATATCTCCCTGAGAGAGAGAGGGGGGATTGAGAAACACCAATCAGTGTACAGATATCTCCCTGAGAGAGAGAGGGGACTGAGAGACACCAGTCAGTGTACAGATATCTCCCTGAGAAAGAGAGGGGACTGAGAGACACCAGTCAGTGTACAGATATCTCCCTGAGAGAGAGAGGGGACTGAGAGACACCAGTCAGTGTACAGATATCTCCCTGAGAGAGAGAGGGGACTGAGAGACACCAGTCAGTGTACAGATATCTCCCTGAGAGAGAGAGGGGACTGAGAGACACCAGTCAGTGTACAGATATCTCCCTGAGAGAGAGAGGGGACTGAGAGACACCTGTCAGTGTACAGATATCTCCCTGAGAGAGGGGGGACTGAGAGACTCCAGTCAGTGTACAGATATCTCCCTGAGAGAGAGAGAGAGAGGGGACTGAGAGACACCAGTCAGTGAACAGATATCTCCCTGAGGGAGAGAGAGAGGGGACTGAGAGACACCAGTCAGTGTACAGGTATCTCCCGGAGAGAGAGGGGGGACTGAGAGGCAACAGTCAGTGTACACATATCTCCCTGAGTGAGAGAGAGAGGGGACGGAGAGACACCAGTCAGTGTACAGATATCTCCCTGAGAGACAGAGGGGTTACAGAGAGACACCAGTCAGTGCACAGATATCTCCCTGAGAGAGGGGGGACTGAGAGACACCAGTCAGTGCACAGATATCTCCCTGAGAGAGAGGGGACTGAGAGACACCAGTCAGTGTACCGATATCTCCCTGAGAGAGAGGGGACTCAGAGACACCAGTCAGTGTACAGATATCTCCCTGAGAGAGAGGGGACTGAGAGACACCAGTCAGTGTACAGATATCTCACTGAGAGAGAGGGGACTGAGAGACACCAGTCAGTGTACAGATATCTCCCTGAGAGAGAGGGGGGACTGAGAGACACCAGTCAGTGTACAGATATCTCCCTGAGAGGGAGAGAGGGGACTGAGAGACACCAGTCAGTGTACAGATATCTCCCTGAGAGAGAGGGGGGACTGAGATACACCAGTCAGTGTACAGATATCTCCCTGAGAGAGAGGGGGGACTGAGATACACCAGTCAGTGTACAGATATCTCCCTGAGAGAGAGGGGGGACTGAGAGACACCAGTCAGTGTACAGATATCTCCCAGAGAGAGAGAGGACTGAGAGAAACGAGTCAGTGTACAGATATCTCCCAGAGAGAGAGGGGACTGAGAGACACCAGTCAGTGTACAGATATCTCCCTGAGAGAGAGGGGGGACTGAGAGACACCAGTCAGTGTACAGATATCTCCCTGAGAGGGAGAGAGGGGACTGAGAGACACCAGTCAGTGTACAGATATCTCCCAGAGAGAGAGGGGACTGAGAGACACCAGTCAGTGTACAGATATCTCCCTGAGAGAGAGGGGGGACTGAGAGACACCAGTCAGTGTACAGATATCTCCTTGAGAGGGAGAGAGGGGACTGAGAGACACCAGTCAGTGTACAGATATCTCCCTGAGAGAGAGGGGGGACTGAGATACACCCGTCAGTGTACAGATATCTCCCTGAGAGAGAGAGAGGGGACTGAGAGACACCAGTCAGTGTACAGATATCTCCCTGAGAGAGAGGGGAATGACAGACACAAGTCAGTGCACAGATATCTCCCTGAGAGACAGAGGGGACTGAGAGGCAACAGTCAGTGTACAGATATCTCACTGACAGAGAGAGGGGACTGAGAGACACCAGTCAGTGTACAGATATCTCCCTGAAAGAGAGTGGGGGGCCTGAGAGACACCAGTCAGTGTACAGATATCTCCCTCAGAGAGAGAGGGGACTGAGAGACACCAGTCAGTGTACAGATATCTCCCAGAGAGAGAGAGGACTGAGAGAAACGAGTCAGTGTACATATATCTCCCTGAGAGAGAGGGGACTGAGAGACACCAGTCAGTGTACAGATATCTCCCTGAGAGAGAGAGGGGGGACTGAGAGACACCAGTCAGTGTACAGATATCTCCCTGTGAGAGAGGGGACTGAGAGACAACAGTCAGTGTACAGATATCTCCCTGAGAGAGAGAGGGGGGATTGAGAAACACCAATCAGTGTACAGATATCTCCCTGAGAGAGAGAGGGGACTGAGAGACACCAGTCAGTGTACAGATATCTCCCTGAGAAAGAGAGGGGACTGAGAGACACCAGTCAGTGTACAGATATCTCCCTGAGAGAGAGAGGGGACTGAGAGACACCAGTCAGTGTACAGATATCTCCCTGAGAGAGAGAGGGGACTGAGAGACACCTGTCAGTCTACAGATATCTCCCTGAGAGAGGGGGGACTGAGAGACTCCAGTCAGTGTACAGATATCTCCCTGAGAGAGAGAGAGAGAGGGGACTGAGAGACACCAGTCAGTGAACAGATATCTCCCTGAGGGAGAGAGAGAGGGGACTGAGAGACACCAGTCAGTGTACAGATATCTCCCTGAGAGAGAGAGGGGACTGAGAGACACCAGTCAGTGTACAGATATCTCCCTGAGAGAGAGAGGGGACTGAGAGACACCAGTCAGTGTACAGATATCTCCCTGAGAGAGAGAGGGGACTGAGAGACACCTGTCAGTGTACAGATATCTCCCTGAGAGAGGGGGGACTGAGAGACTCCAGTCAGTGTACAGATATCTCCCTGAGAGAGAGAGAGAGAGGGGACTGAGAGACACCAGTCAGTGAACAGATATCTCCCTGAGGGAGAGAGAGAGGGGACTGAGAGACACCAGTCAGTGTACAGGTATCTCCCGGAGAGAGAGGGGGGACTGAGAGGCAACAGTCAGTGTACACATATCTCCCTGAGTGAGAGAGAGAGGGGACGGAGAGACACCAGTCAGTGTACAGATATCTCCCTGAGAGACAGAGGGGTTACTGAGAGACACCAGTCAGTGCACAGATATCTCCCTGAGAGAGGGGGGACTGAGAGACACCAGTCAGTGCACAGATATCTCCCTGAGAGAGAGGGGACTGAGAGACACCAGTCAGTGTACCGATATCTCCCTGAGAGAGAGGGGACTCAGAGACACCAGTCAGTGTACAGATATCTCCCTGAGAGAGAGGGGACTGAGAGACACCAGTCAGTGTACAGATATCTCCCTGAGAGAGAGGGGGGACTGAGAGACACCAGTCAGTGTACAGATATCTCCCTGAGAGGGAGAGAGGGGACTGAGAGACACCAGTCAGTGTACAGATATCTCCCAGAGAGAGAGGGGACTGAGAGACACCAGTCAGTGTACAGATATCTCCCTGAGAGAGAGGGGGGACTGAGAGACACCAGTCAGTGTACAGATATCTCCCTGAGAGGGAGAGAGGGGACTGAGAGACACCAGTCAGTGTACAGATATCTCCCTGAGAGAGAGGGGGGACTGAGATACACCAGTCAGTGTACAGATATCTCCCTGAGAGAGAGAGAGGGGACTGAGAGACACCAGTCAGTGTACAGATATCTCCCTGAGAGAGAGGGGAATGAGAGACACAAGTCAGTGCACAGATATCTCCCTGAGAGACAGAGGGGACTGAGAGGCAACAGTCAGTGTACAGATATCTCACTGACAGAGAGAGGGGACTGAGAGACACCAGTCAGTGTACAGATATCTCCCTGAAAGAGAGTGGGGGGCCTGAGAGACACCAGTCAGTGTACAGATATCTCCCTCAGAGAGAGAGGGGACTGAGAGACACCAGTCAGTGTACAGATATCTCCCAGAGAGAGAGAGGACTGAGAGAAACGAGTCAGTGTACATATATCTCCCTGAGAGAGAGGGGACTGAGAGACACCAGTCAGTGTACAGATATCTCCCTGAGAGAGAGAGGGGGGACTGAGAGACACCAGTCAGTGTACAGATATCTCCCTGATAGAGAGAGGGGACTGAGAGACATCAGTCAGTGTACAGATATCTCCCTGAGAGAGAGAGGGGGGACTGAGAAACACCAATCAGTGTACAGATATCTCCCTGAGAGAGAGAGGGGACTGAGAGACACCAGTCAGTGTACAGATATCTCCCTGAGAAAGAGAGGGGGGACTGAGAGACACCAGTCAGTGTACAGATATCTCCCTGAGAAAGAGAGGGGGGACTGAGAGACACCAGTCAGAGTACAGATATCTCCCCGAGGGAGAGAGGGGGGACAGAGAGACACCAGTCAGTGTACAGATATCTCCCTGAGAAAGAGAGGGGGGACTGAGAGACACCAGTCAGTGTACAGATATCTCCCTGAGAGAGAGAGGGGACTGAGAGACACCAGTCAGTGTACAGATATCTCCCTGAGAGAGAGAGAGTGGGGACTGAGAGACACCAGTCAGAGTACAGATATCTCCCTGAGGGAGAGAGGGGACTGAGAGACACCAGTCAGTGTACAGAGATCTCCCTGAGAGAGAGAGGGGACTGAGAGACACCAGTCAGTGTACAGATATCTCCCTGAGAGAGAGAGGGGACTGAGAGACACCAGTCAGTGTACAGATATCTCCCTGAGAGAGAGAGGGGACTGAGAGACACCAGTCAGTGTACAGATATCTCCCTGAGAGAGAGAGGGGACTGAGAGACACCAGTCAGTGTACAGAGATCTCCCTGAGAGAGAGAGGGGACTGAGAGACACCAGTCAGTGTACAGAGATCTCCCTGAGAGAGGGGGGACTGAGAGACACCAGTCAGAGTACAGATATCTCCCTGAGGGAGAGAGGGGACTGAGAGACACCAGTCAGTGTACAGAGATCTCCCTGAGAGAGAGAGGGGACTGAGAGACACCAGTCAGTGTACAGATATCTCCCTGAGAGAGAGAGGGGACTGAGAGACACCAGTCAGTGTACAGATATCTCCCTGAGAGAGAGAGGGGACTGAGAGACACCAGTCAGTGTACAGATATCTCCCTGAGAGAGAGAGGGGACTGAGAGACACCAGTCAGTGTACAGAGATCTCCCTGAGAGAGAGAGGGGACTGAGAGACACCAGTCAGTGTACAGATATCTCCCTGAGAGAGAGAGGGGACTGAGAGACACCAGTCAGTGTACAGATATCTCCCTGAGAGAGAGAGGGGACTGAGAGACACCTGTCAGTGTACAGATATCTCCCTGAGAGAGAGAGGGGACTGAGAGACACCAGTCAGTGTACAGATATCTCCCTGAGAGAGAGAGGGGACTGAGAGACACCTGTCAGTGTACAGATATCTCCCTGAGAGAGGGGGGACTGAGAGACTCCAGTCAGTGTACAGATTTCTCCCTGAGAGAGAGAGAGAGAGGGGACTGAGAGACACCAGTCAGTGTACAGAGATCTCCCTGAGAGAGAGGGGGGACTGAGAGACACCAGTCAGTGTACAGATATCTCCCTGAGAGAGAGAGGGGACTGAGAGACACCTGTCAGTGTACAGATATCTCCCTGAGAGAGAGAGGGGACTGAGAGACACCAGTCAGTGTACAGATATCTCCCTGAGAGAGAGAGGGGACTGAGAGACACCAGTCAGTGTACAGATATCTCCCTGAGAGAGAGAGGGGACTGAGAGACACCAGTCAGTGTACAGATATCTCCCTGAGAGAGAGAGGGGACTGAGAGACACCTGTCAGTGTACAGATATCTCCCTGAGAGAGGGGGGACTGAGAGACTCCAGTCAGTGTACAGATATCTCCCTGAGAGAGAGAGAGAGAGAGAGGGGACTGAGAGACACCAGTCAGTGAACAGATATCTCCCTGAGGGAGAGAGAGAGGGGACTGAGAGACACCAGTCAGTGTACAGGTATCTCCCGGAGAGAGAGGGGGGACTGAGAGGCAACAGTCAGTGTACACATATCTCCCTGAGTGAGAGAGAGAGGGGACGGAGAGACACCAGTCAGTGTACAGATATCTCCCTGAGAGACAGAGGGGTTACTGAGAGACACCAGTCAGTGCACAGATATCTCCCTGAGAGAGAGGGGACTGAGAGACACCAGTCAGTGCACAGATATCTCCCTGAGAGAGAGGGGACTGAGAGACACCAGTCAGTGTACCGATATCTCCCTGAGAGAGAGGGGACTCAGAGACACCAGTCAGTGTACAGATATCTCCCTGAGAGAGAGGGGACTGAGAGACACCAGTCAGTGTACAGATATCTCACTGAGAGAGAGGGGACTGAGAGACACCAGTCAGTGTACAGATATCTCCCTGAGAGAGAGGGGGGACTGAGAGACACCAGTCAGTGTACAGATATCTCCCTGAGAGGGAGAGAGGGGACTGAGAGACACCAGTCAGTGTACAGATATCTCCCTGAGAGAGAGGGGGGACTGAGATACACCAGTCAGTGTACAGATATCTCCCTGAGAGAGAGGGGGGACTGAGAGACACCAGTCAGTGTACAGATATCTCCCTGAGAGAGAGAGGGGACTGATAGACCCCAGTCAGTGTACAGATATCTACCAGAGAGAGAGAGAGGGGATTGAGAGACACCAGTCAGTGTACAGATACCTTCCTGGGAGAGAGACAGGGGAATGAGAGGCAGCAGTCAGTGTACAGATATCTCCCTGAGAGAGAGAGGGGACTGAGAGACACCAGTCAGTGTACAGATATCTCCCTCAGAGAGAGGGGACTGAGAGACACCAGTCAGTGTACAGATATCTCCCTGAGAGAGAGGGAGGCTTCTGAGAGACACCAGTCAGTGTACAGATATCTCCCTGAGAGAGGGGACAGAGAGACACCAGTCAGTGTACAGATATCTCCCTGAGAGGGAGAGGGGACTGAGAGGCACGAGTCAGTGTACAGATATCTCCCTCAGAGAGAGAGGGGACTGAGAGACACCAGTCAGTGTACAGATATCTCCCTGAGTGAGAGAGAGAGGGGTTTGAGAGACACCAGTCAGTGTAGATATCTCCCTGAGAGAGAGAAGGGACTGAGAGACACCAGTCAGTGTACAGATATCTCCCTGAGAGAGAGGGGACTGAGAGACACCAGTCAGTGTACAGATATCTCCCTGAGAGAGAGGGAGGCTTCTGAGAGACACCATTCAGTGTACAGATATCTCCCTGAGTGAGGGGACAGAGAGACACCAGTCAGTGTACAGATATCACCCTGAGAGAGGGGACTGAGAGACACCAGTCAGTGTACAGATACCTTCCTGGGAGAGAGACGGGGGAATGAGAGACACCAGTCATTGTACAGTTATCTCCCTGTGAGAGAGAGGCGGGGTATTGAGACACACCAGTCAGTGTACAGATATCTCCCTGAGAGAGAGAGAGGGGACTGAGAGACACCAGTCAGTGTACAGATATCTCCCTGAGAGAGAGAGAGAGGGGACTGAGAGACACCAGTCAGTGTACAGATATCTCCTGAGAGAGAGGGGACTGAGAGGCACCAGTCAGTGTACAGATATCTCCCTGAGAGAGAGAGGGGGGACTGAGAGACACCAGTCAGTGTACAGATATCTCCCTGAGAGAGAGAGGGGACTGAGAGACACCAGTCAGTGTACAGATATCTCCCTCAGAGAGAGGGGACTGAGAGACACCAGTCAGTGTACAGATATCTCCCTGAGAGAGAGGGAGGCTTCTGAGAGACACCAGTCAGTGTACAGATATCTCCCTGAGAGAGGGGACAGAGAGAAACCAGTCAGTGTACAGATATCACCCTGAGAGGGAGAGGGGACTGAGAGGCACGAGTCAGTGTACAGATATCTCCCTCAGAGAGAGAGGGGACTGAGAGACACCAGTCAGTGTACAGATATCTCCCTGAGTGAGAGAGAGAGGGGTTTGAGAGACACCAGTCAGTGTAGATATCTCCCTGAGAGAGAGAAGTGACTGAGAGACACCAGCCAGTGTACAGGTATCTCCCGGAGAGAGAGGGGGGACTGAGAGGCAACAGTCAGTGTACACATATCTCCCTGAGTGAGAGAGAGAGGGGACGGAGAGACACCAGTCAGTGTACAGATATCTCCCTGAGAGACAGAGGGGTTACTGAGAGACACCAGTCAGTGCACAGATATCTCCCTGAGAGAGAGGGGACTGAGAGACACCAGTCAGTGCACAGATATCTCCCTGAGAGAGAGGGGACTGAGAGACACCAGTCAGTGTACCGATATCTCCCTGAGAGAGAGGGGACTCAGAGACACCAGTCAGTGTACAGATATCTCCCTGAGAGAGAGGGGACTGAGAGACACCAGTCAGTGTACAGATATCTCACTGAGAGAGAGGGGACTGAGAGACACCAGTCAGTGTACAGATATCTCCCTGAGAGAGAGGGGGGACTGAGAGACACCAGTCAGTGTACAGATATCTCCCTGAGAGGGAGAGAGGGGACTGAGAGACACCAGTCAGTGTACAGATATCTCCCTGAGAGAGAGGGGGGACTGAGATACACCAGTCAGTGTACAGATATCTCCCTGAGAGAGAGGGGGGACTGAGAGACACCAGTCAGTGTACAGATATCTCCCAGAGAGAGAGAGGACTGAGAGAAACGAGTCAGTGTACAGATATCTCCCAGAGAGAGAGGGGACTGAGAGACACCAGTCAGTGTACAGATATCTCCCTGAGAGAGAGGGGGGACTGAGAGACACCAGTCAGTGTACAGATATCTCCCTGAGAGGGAGAGAGGGGACTGAGAGACACCAGTCAGTGTACAGATATCTCCCAGAGAGAGAGGGGACTGAGAGACACCAGTCAGTGTACAGATATCTCCCTGAGAGAGAGGGGGGACTGAGAGACACCAGTCAGTGTACAGATATCTCCTTGAGAGGGAGAGAGGGGACTGAGAGACACCAGTCAGTGTACAGATATCTCCCTGAGAGAGAGGGGGGACTGAGATACACCAGTCAGTGTACAGATATCTCCCTGAGAGAGAGAGAGGGGACTGAGAGACACCAGTCAGTGTACAGATATCTCCCTGAGAGAGAGGGGAATGAGAGACACAAGTCAGTGCACAGATATCTCCCTGAGAGACAGAGGGGACTGAGAGGCAACAGTCAGTGTACAGATATCTCACTGACAGAGAGAGGGGACTGAGAGACACCAGTCAGTGTACAGATATCTCCCTGAAAGAGAGTGGGGGGCCTGAGAGACACCAGTCAGTGTACAGATATCTCCCTCAGAGAGAGAGGGGACTGAGAGACACCAGTCAGTGTACAGATATCTCCCAGAGAGAGAGAGGACTGAGAGAAACGAGTCAGTGTACATATATCTCCCTGAGAGAGAGGGGACTGAGAGACACCAGTCAGTGTACAGATATCTCCCTGAGAGAGAGAGGGGGGACTGAGAGACACCAGTCAGTGTACAGATATCTCCCTGTGAGAGAGGGGACTGAGAGACAACAGTCAGTGTACAGATATCTCCCTGAGAGAGAGAGGGGGGACTGAGAAACACCAATCAGTGTACAGATATCTCCCTGAGAGAGAGAGGGGACTGAGAGACACCAGTCAGTGTACAGATATCTCCCTGAGAAAGAGAGGGGGTCTGAGAGACACCAGTCAGTGTACAGATATCTCCCTGAGAAAGAGAGGGGGGACTGAGAGACACCAGTCAGTGTACAGATATCTCCCTGAGAGAGGGGGGGGTGACTGAGAGACACCAGTCAGAGTACAGATATCTCCCCGAGGGAGAGAGGGGGGACAGAGAGACACCAGTCAGTGTACAGATATCTCCCTGAGAAAGAGAGGGGGGACTGAGAGACACCAGTCAGTGTACAGATATCTCCCTGAGAGAGAGAGGGGACTGAGAGACACCAGTCAGTGTACAGATATCTCCCTGAGAGAGAGAGAGGGGGGACTGAGAGACACCAGTCAGAGTACAGATATCTCCCTGAGGGAGAGAGGGGACTGAGAGACACCAGTCAGTGTACAGAGATCTCCCTGAGAGAGAGAGGGGACTGAGAGACACCAGTCAGTGTACAGATATCTCCCTGAGAGAGAGAGGGGACTGAGAGACACCAGTCAGTGTACAGATATCTCCCTGAGAGAGAGAGGGGACTGAGAGACACCAGTCAGTGTACAGAGATCTCCCTGAGAGAGAGAGGGGACTGAGAGACACCAGTCAGTGTACAGATATCTCCCTGAGAGAGAGAGGGGACTGAGAGACACCAGTCAGTGTACAGATATCTCCCTGAGAGAGAGAGGGGACTGAGAGACACCTGTCAGTGTACAGATATCTCCCTGAGAGAGGGGGGACTGAGAGACTCCAGTCAGTGTACAGATATCTCCCTGAGAGAGAGAGAGAGAGGGGACTGAGAGACACCAGTCAGTGAACAGATATCTCCCTGAGGGAGAGAGAGAGGGGACTGAGAGACACCAGTCAGTGTACAGGTATCTCCCGGAGAGAGAGGGGGGACTGAGAGGCAACAGTCAGTGTACACATATCTCCCTGAGTGAGAGAGAGAGGGGACGGAGAGACACCAGTCAGTGTACAGATATCTCCCTGAGAGACAGAGGGGTTACTGAGAGACACCAGTCAGTGCACAGATATCTCCCTGAGAGAGAGGGGACTGAGAGACACCAGTCAGTGTACAGATATCTCCCTGAGAGAGAGGGGACTGAGAGACACCAGTCAGTGTACAGATATCTCACTGAGAGAGAGGGGACTGAGAGACACCAGTCAGTGTACAGATATCTCCCTGAGAGAGAGGGGGGACTGAGAGACACCAGTCAGTGTACAGATATCTCCCTGAGAGGGAGAGAGGGGACTGAGAGACACCAGTCAGTGTACAGATATCTCCCTGAGAGAGAGGGGGGACTGAGAGACACCAGTCAGTGTACAGATATCTCCCTGAGAGAGAGGGGGGACTGAGAGACACCAGTCAGTGTACAGATATCTCCCAGAGAGAGAGAGGACTGAGAGAAACGAGTCAGTGTACAGATATCTCCCAGAGAGAGAGGGGACTGAGAGACACCAGTCAGTGTACAGATATCTCCCTGAGAGAGAGGGGGGACTGAGAGACACCAGTCAGTGTACAGATATCTCCCTGAGAGGGAGAGAGGGGACTGAGAGACACCAGTCAGTGTACAGATATCTCCCAGAGAGAGAGGGGACTGAGAGACACCAGTCAGTGTACAGATATCTCCCTGAGAGAGAGGGGGGACTGAGAGACACCAGTCAGTGTACAGATATCTCCCTGAGAGGGAGAGAGGGGACTGAGAGACACCAGTCAGTGTACAGATATCTCACTGACAGAGAGAGGGGACTGAGAGACACCAGTCAGTGTACAGATATCTCCCTGAAAGAGAGTGGGGGGCCTGAGAGACACCAGTCAGTGTACAGATATCTCCCTCAGAGAGAGAGGGGACTGAGAGACACCAGTCAGTGTACAGATATCTCCCAGAGAGAGAGAGGACTGAGAGAAACGAGTCAGTGTACATATATCTCCCTGAGAGAGAGGGGACTGAGAGACACCAGTCAGTGTACAGATATCTCCCTGAGAGAGAGAGGGGGGACTGAGAAACACCAGTCAGTGTACAGATATCTCCCTGAGAGAGAGAGGGGACTGAGAGACACCAGTCAGTGTACAGATATCTCCCTGAGAAAGAGAGGGGGGACTGAGAGACACCAGTCAGTGTACAGATATCTCCCTGAGAGAGAGAGAGTGGGGACTGAGAGACACCAGTCAGAGTACAGATATCTCCCTGAGGGAGAGAGGGGACTGAGAGACACCAGTCAGTGTACAGAGATCTCCCTGAGAGAGAGAGGGGACTGAGAGACACCAGTCAGTGTACAGATATCTCCCTGAGAGAGAGAGGGGACTGAGAGACACCAGTCAGTGTACAGATATCTCCCTGAGAGAGAGAGGGGACTGAGAGACACCAGTCAGTGTACAGATATCTCCCTGAGAGAGAGAGGGGACTGAGAGACACCAGTCAGTGTACAGAGATCTCCCTGAGAGAGAGAGGGGACTGAGAGACACCAGTCAGTGTACAGAGATCTCCCTGAGAGAGGGGGGACTGAGAGACACCAGTCAGAGTACAGATATCTCCCTGAGGGAGAGAGGGGACTGAGAGACACCAGTCAGTGTACAGAGATCTCCCTGAGAGAGAGAGGGGACTGAGAGACACCAGTCAGTGTACAGATATCTCCCTGAGAGAGAGAGGGGACTGAGAGACACCAGTCAGTGTACAGATATCTCCCTGAGAGAGAGAGGGGACTGAGAGACACCAGTCAGTGTACAGATATCTCCCTGAGAGAGAGAGGGGACTGAGAGACACCAGTCAGTGTACAGAGATCTCCCTGAGAGAGAGAGGGGACTGAGAGACACCAGTCAGTGTACAGATATCTCCCTGAGAGAGAGAGGGGACTGAGAGACACCAGTCAGTGTACAGATATCTCCCTGAGAGAGAGAGGGGACTGAGAGACACCTGTCAGTGTACAGATATCTCCCTGAGAGAGAGAGGGGACTGAGAGACACCAGTCAGTGTACAGATATCTCCCTGAGAGAGAGAGGGGACTGAGAGACACCTGTCAGTGTACAGATATCTCCCTGAGAGAGGGGGGACTGAGAGACTCCAGTCAGTGTACAGATTTCTCCCTGAGAGAGAGAGAGAGAGGGGACTGAGAGACACCAGTCAGTGTACAGAGATCTCCCTGAGAGAGAGAGGGGACTGAGAGACACCAGTCAGTGTACAGATATCTCCCTGAGAGAGAGAGGGGACTGAGAGACACCTGTCAGTGTACAGATATCTCCCTGAGAGAGAGAGGGGACTGAGAGACACCAGTCAGTGTACAGATATCTCCCTGAGAGAGAGAGGGGACTGAGAGACACCAGTCAGTGTACAGATATCTCCCTGAGAGAGAGAGGGGACTGAGAGACACCAGTCAGTGTACAGATATCTCCCTGAGAGAGAGAGGGGACTGAGAGACACCTGTCAGTGTACAGATATCTCCCTGAGAGAGGGGGGACTGAGAGACTCCAGTCAGTGTACAGATATCTCCCTGAGAGAGAGAGAGAGAGAGAGGGGACTGAGAGACACCAGTCAGTGAACAGATATCTCCCTGAGGGAGAGAGAGAGGGGACTGAGAGACACCAGTCAGTGTACAGGTATCTCCCGGAGAGAGAGGGGGGACTGAGAGGCAACAGTCAGTGTACACATATCTCCCTGAGTGAGAGAGAGAGGGGACGGAGAGACACCAGTCAGTGTACAGATATCTCCCTGAGAGACAGAGGGGTTACTGAGAGACACCAGTCAGTGCACAGATATCTCCCTGAGAGAGAGGGGACTGAGAGACACCAGTCAGTGCACAGATATCTCCCTGAGAGAGAGGGGACTGAGAGACACCAGTCAGTGTACCGATATCTCCCTGAGAGAGAGGGGACTCAGAGACACCAGTCAGTGTACAGATATCTCCCTGAGAGAGAGGGGACTGAGAGACACCAGTCAGTGTACAGATATCTCACTGAGAGAGAGGGGACTGAGAGACACCAGTCAGTGTACAGATATCTCCCTGAGAGAGAGGGGGGACTGAGAGACACCAGTCAGTGTACAGATATCTCCCTGAGAGGGAGAGAGGGGACTGAGAGACACCAGTCAGTGTACAGATATCTCCCTGAGAGAGAGGGGGGACTGAGATACACCAGTCAGTGTACAGATATCTCCCTGAGAGAGAGGGGGGACTGAGAGACACCAGTCAGTGTACAGATATCTCCCTGAGAGAGAGAGGGGACTGATAGACCCCAGTCAGTGTACAGATATCTACCAGAGAGAGAGAGAGGGGATTGAGAGACACCAGTCAGTGTACAGATACCTTCCTGGGAGAGAGACAGGGGAATGAGAGGCAGCAGTCAGTGTACAGATATCTCCCTGAGAGAGAGAGGGGACTGAGAGACACCAGTCAGTGTACAGATATCTCCCTCAGAGAGAGGGGACTGAGAGACACCAGTCAGTGTACAGATATCTCCCTGAGAGAGAGGGAGGCTTCTGAGAGACACCAGTCAGTGTACAGATATCTCCCTGAGAGAGGGGACAGAGAGACACCAGTCAGTGTACAGATATCACCCTGAGAGGGAGAGGGGACTGAGAGGCACGAGTCAGTGTACAGATATCTCCCTCAGAGAGAGAGGGGACTGAGAGACACCAGTCAGTGTACAGATATCTCCCTGAGTGAGAGAGAGAGGGGTTTGAGAGACACCAGTCAGTGTAGATATCTCCCTGAGAGAGAGAAGGGACTGAGAGACACCAGTCAGTGTACAGATATCTCCCTGAGAGAGAGGGGACTGAGAGACACCAGTCAGTGTACAGATATCTCCCTGAGAGAGAGGGAGGCTTCTGAGAGACACCATTCAGTGTACAGATATCTCCCTGAGTGAGGGGACAGAGAGACACCAGTCAGTGTACAGATATCACCCTGAGAGAGGGGACTGAGAGACACCAGTCAGTGTACAGATACCTTCCTGGGAGAGAGACGGGGGAATGAGAGACACCAGTCATTGTACAGTTATCTCCCTGTGAGAGAGAGGCGGGGTATTGAGACACACCAGTCAGTGTACAGATATCTCCCTGAGAGAGAGAGAGGGGACTGAGAGACACCAGTCAGTGTACAGATATCTCCCTGAGAGAGAGAGAGAGGGGACTGAGAGACACCAGTCAGTGTACAGATATCTCCTGAGAGAGAGGGGACTGAGAGGCACCAGTCAGTGTACAGATATCTCCCTGAGAGAGAGAGGGGGGACTGAGAGACACCAGTCAGTGTACAGATATCTCCCTGAGAGAGAGAGGGGACTGAGAGACACCAGTCAGTGTACAGATATCTCCCTCAGAGAGAGGGGACTGAGAGACACCAGTCAGTGTACAGATATCTCCCTGAGAGAGAGGGAGGCTTCTGAGAGACACCAGTCAGTGTACAGATATCTCCCTGAGAGAGGGGACAGAGAGAAACCAGTCAGTGTACAGATATCACCCTGAGAGGGAGAGGGGACTGAGAGGCACGAGTCAGTGTACAGATATCTCCCTCAGAGAGAGAGGGGACTGAGAGACACCAGTCAGTGTACAGATATCTCCCTGAGTGAGAGAGAGAGGGGTTTGAGAGACACCAGTCAGTGTAGATATCTCCCTGAGAGAGAGAAGTGACTGAGAGACACCAGCCAGTGTACAGGTATCTCCCGGAGAGAGAGGGGGGACTGAGAGGCAACAGTCAGTGTACACATATCTCCCTGAGTGAGAGAGAGAGGGGACGGAGAGACACCAGTCAGTGTACAGATATCTCCCTGAGAGACAGAGGGGTTACTGAGAGACACCAGTCAGTGCACAGATATCTCCCTGAGAGAGAGGGGACTGAGAGACACCAGTCAGTGCACAGATATCTCCCTGAGAGAGAGGGGACTGAGAGACACCAGTCAGTGTACCGATATCTCCCTGAGAGAGAGGGGACTCAGAGACACCAGTCAGTGTACAGATATCTCCCTGAGAGAGAGGGGACTGAGAGACACCAGTCAGTGTACAGATATCTCACTGAGAGAGAGGGGACTGAGAGACACCAGTCAGTGTACAGATATCTCCCTGAGAGAGAGGGGGGACTGAGAGACACCAGTCAGTGTACAGATATCTCCCTGAGAGGGAGAGAGGGGACTGAGAGACACCAGTCAGTGTACAGATATCTCCCTGAGAGAGAGGGGGGACTGAGATACACCAGTCAGTGTACAGATATCTCCCTGAGAGAGAGGGGGGACTGAGAGACACCAGTCAGTGTACAGATATCTCCCAGAGAGAGAGAGGACTGAGAGAAACGAGTCAGTGTACAGATATCTCCCAGAGAGAGAGGGGACTGAGAGACACCAGTCAGTGTACAGATATCTCCCTGAGAGAGAGGGGGGACTGAGAGACACCAGTCAGTGTACAGATATCTCCCTGAGAGGGAGAGAGGGGACTGAGAGACACCAGTCAGTGTACAGATATCTCCCAGAGAGAGAGGGGACTGAGAGACACCAGTCAGTGTACAGATATCTCCCTGAGAGAGAGGGGGGACTGAGAGACACCAGTCAGTGTACAGATATCTCCTTGAGAGGGAGAGAGGGGACTGAGAGACACCAGTCAGTGTACAGATATCTCCCTGAGAGAGAGGGGGGACTGAGATACACCAGTCAGTGTACAGATATCTCCCTGAGAGAGAGAGAGGGGACTGAGAGACACCAGTCAGTGTACAGATATCTCCCTGAGAGAGAGGGGAATGAGAGACACAAGTCAGTGCACAGATATCTCCCTGAGAGACAGAGGGGACTGAGAGGCAACAGTCAGTGTACAGATATCTCACTGACAGAGAGAGGGGACTGAGAGACACCAGTCAGTGTACAGATATCTCCCTGAAAGAGAGTGGGGGGCCTGAGAGACACCAGTCAGTGTACAGATATCTCCCTCAGAGAGAGAGGGGACTGAGAGACACCAGTCAGTGTACAGATATCTCCCAGAGAGAGAGAGGACTGAGAGAAACGAGTCAGTGTACATATATCTCCCTGAGAGAGAGGGGACTGAGAGACACCAGTCAGTGTACAGATATCTCCCTGAGAGAGAGAGGGGGGACTGAGAGACACCAGTCAGTGTACAGATATCTCCCTGTGAGAGAGGGGACTGAGAGACAACAGTCAGTGTACAGATATCTCCCTGAGAGAGAGAGGGGGGACTGAGAAACACCAATCAGTGTACAGATATCTCCCTGAGAGAGAGAGGGGACTGAGAGACACCAGTCAGTGTACAGATATCTCCCTGAGAAAGAGAGGGGGTCTGAGAGACACCAGTCAGTGTACAGATATCTCCCTGAGAAAGAGAGGGGGGACTGAGAGACACCAGTCAGTGTACAGATATCTCCCTGAGAGAGGGGGGGGTGACTGAGAGACACCAGTCAGAGTACAGATATCTCCCCGAGGGAGAGAGGGGGGACAGAGAGACACCAGTCAGTGTACAGATATCTCCCTGAGAAAGAGAGGGGGGACTGAGAGACACCAGTCAGTGTACAGATATCTCCCTGAGAGAGAGAGGGGACTGAGAGACACCAGTCAGTGTACAGATATCTCCCTGAGAGAGAGAGAGGGGGGACTGAGAGACACCAGTCAGAGTACAGATATCTCCCTGAGGGAGAGAGGGGACTGAGAGACACCAGTCAGTGTACAGAGATCTCCCTGAGAGAGAGAGGGGACTGAGAGACACCAGTCAGTGTACAGATATCTCCCTGAGAGAGAGAGGGGACTGAGAGACACCAGTCAGTGTACAGATATCTCCCTGAGAGAGAGAGGGGACTGAGAGACACCAGTCAGTGTACAGAGATCTCCCTGAGAGAGAGAGGGGACTGAGAGACACCAGTCAGTGTACAGATATCTCCCTGAGAGAGAGAGGGGACTGAGAGACACCAGTCAGTGTACAGATATCTCCCTGAGAGAGAGAGGGGACTGAGAGACACCTGTCAGTGTACAGATATCTCCCTGAGAGAGGGGGGACTGAGAGACTCCAGTCAGTGTACAGATATCTCCCTGAGAGAGAGAGAGAGAGGGGACTGAGAGACACCAGTCAGTGAACAGATATCTCCCTGAGGGAGAGAGAGAGGGGACTGAGAGACACCAGTCAGTGTACAGGTATCTCCCGGAGAGAGAGGGGGGACTGAGAGGCAACAGTCAGTGTACACATATCTCCCTGAGTGAGAGAGAGAGGGGACGGAGAGACACCAGTCAGTGTACAGATATCTCCCTGAGAGACAGAGGGGTTACTGAGAGACACCAGTCAGTGCACAGATATCTCCCTGAGAGAGAGGGGACTGAGAGACACCAGTCAGTGTACAGATATCTCCCTGAGAGAGAGGGGACTGAGAGACACCAGTCAGTGTACAGATATCTCACTGAGAGAGAGGGGACTGAGAGACACCAGTCAGTGTACAGATATCTCCCTGAGAGAGAGGGGGGACTGAGAGACACCAGTCAGTGTACAGATATCTCCCTGAGAGGGAGAGAGGGGACTGAGAGACACCAGTCAGTGTACAGATATCTCCCTGAGAGAGAGGGGGGACTGAGAGACACCAGTCAGTGTACAGATATCTCCCTGAGAGAGAGGGGGGACTGAGAGACACCAGTCAGTGTACAGATATCTCCCAGAGAGAGAGAGGACTGAGAGAAACGAGTCAGTGTACAGATATCTCCCAGAGAGAGAGGGGACTGAGAGACACCAGTCAGTGTACAGATATCTCCCTGAGAGAGAGGGGGGACTGAGAGACACCAGTCAGTGTACAGATATCTCCCTGAGAGGGAGAGAGGGGACTGAGAGACACCAGTCAGTGTACAGATATCTCCCAGAGAGAGAGGGGACTGAGAGACACCAGTCAGTGTACAGATATCTCCCTGAGAGAGAGGGGGGACTGAGAGACACCAGTCAGTGTACAGATATCTCCCTGAGAGGGAGAGAGGGGACTGAGAGACACCAGTCAGTGTACAGATATCTCACTGACAGAGAGAGGGGACTGAGAGACACCAGTCAGTGTACAGATATCTCCCTGAAAGAGAGTGGGGGGCCTGAGAGACACCAGTCAGTGTACAGATATCTCCCTCAGAGAGAGAGGGGACTGAGAGACACCAGTCAGTGTACAGATATCTCCCAGAGAGAGAGAGGACTGAGAGAAACGAGTCAGTGTACATATATCTCCCTGAGAGAGAGGGGACTGAGAGACACCAGTCAGTGTACAGATATCTCCCTGAGAGAGAGAGGGGGGACTGAGAAACACCAGTCAGTGTACAGATATCTCCCTGAGAGAGAGAGGGGACTGAGAGACACCAGTCAGTGTACAGATATCTCCCTGAGAAAGAGAGGGGGGACTGAGAGACACCAGTCAGTGTACAGATATCTCCCTGAGAAAGAGAGGGGGGACTGAGAGACACCAGTCAGTGTACAGATATCTCCCTGAGAGAGGGGGGGGGGACTGAGAGACACCAGTCAGTGTACAGATATCTCCCTGAGAGAGGTGGGGGGGACTGAGAGACACCAGTCAGTGTACAGATATCTCCCTGAGAAAGAGAGGGGGGACTGAGAGACACCAGTCAGTGTACAGATATCTCCCTGAGAGAGAGAGAGAGGGGACTGAGAGACACAAGTCAGTGTACAGATATCTCCCTGAGAGAGAGAGGGGACTGAGAGACACCAGTCAGTGTACAGATATCTCCCTGAGAGAGAGAGGGGACTGAGAGACACCAGTCAGTGTACAGAGATCTCCCTGAGAGAGAGAGGGGACTGAGAGACACCAGTCAGTGTACAGATATCTCCCTGAGAGAGAGAGGGGACTGAGAGACACCAGTCAGTGTACAGATATCTCCCTGAGAGAGAGAGGGGACTGAGAGACACCAGTCAGTGTACAGATATCTCCCTGAGAGAGAGAGGGGACTGAGAGACACCAGTCAGTGTACAGATATCTCCCTGAGAGAGAGGGGACTGAGAGACACCAGTCAGTGTACAGAGATCTCCCTGAGAGAGAGAGGGGACTGAGAGACACCAGTCAGTGTACAGATATCTCCCTGAGAGAGAGAGGGGACCTAGAGACACCAGTCAGTGTACAGATATCTCCCTGAGAGAGAGAGGGGACTGAGAGATACCTGTCAGTGTACAGATATCTCCCTGAGAGAGAGAGGGGACTGAGAGACACCAGTCAGTGTACAGATATCTCCCTGAGAGAGATAGGGGACTGAGAGACACCTGTCAGTGTACAGATATCTCCCTGAGAGAGGGGGGACTGAGAGACTCCAGTCAGTGTACAGATATCTCCCTGAGAGAGAGAGAGACAGGGGACTGAGAGACACCAGTCAGTGTACAGAGATCTCCCTGAGAGAGAGAGGGGACTGAGAGACACCAGTCAGTGTACAGATATCTCCCTGAGAGAGAGAGGGGACTGAGAGACACCTGTCAGTGTACAGATATCTCCCTGAGAGAGAGAGGGGACTGAGAGACACCAGTCAGTGTACAGATATCTCCCTGAGAGACAGAGGGGACTGAGAGGCAACAGTCAGTGTACAGATATCTCACTGACAGAGAGAGGGGACTGAGAGACACCAGTCAGTGTACAGATATCTCCCTGAAAGAGAGTGGGGGGCCTGAGAGACACCAGTCAGTGTACAGATATCTCCCTCAGAGAGAGAGGGGACTGAGAGACACCAGTCAGTGTACAGATATCTCCCAGAGAGAGAGAGGACTGAGAGAAACGAGTCAGTGTACATATATCTCCCTGAGAGAGAGGGGACTGAGAGACACCAGTCAGTGTACAGATATCTCCCTGAGAGAGAGAGGGGGGACTGAGAGACACCAGTCAGTGTACAGATATCTCCCTGTGAGAGAGGGGACTGAGAGACAACAGTCAGTGTACAGATATCTCCCTGAGAGAGAGAGGGGGGACTGAGAAACACCAATCAGTGTACAGATATCTCCCTGAGAGAGAGAGGGGACTGAGAGACACCAGTCAGTGTACAGATATCTCCCTGAGAAAGAGAGGGGGTCTGAGAGACACCAGTCAGTGTACAGATATCTCCCTGAGAAAGAGAGGGGGGACTGAGAGACACCAGTCAGTGTACAGATATCTCCCTGAGAGAGGGGGGGGTGACTGAGAGACACCAGTCAGAGTACAGATATCTCCCCGAGGGAGAGAGGGGGGACAGAGAGACACCAGTCAGTGTACAGATATCTCCCTGAGAAAGAGAGGGGGGACTGAGAGACACCAGTCAGTGTACAGATATCTCCCTGAGAGAGAGAGGGGACTGAGAGACACCAGTCAGTGTACAGATATCTCCCTGAGAGAGAGAGAGGGGGGACTGAGAGACACCAGTCAGAGTACAGATATCTCCCTGAGGGAGAGAGGGGACTGAGAGACACCAGTCAGTGTACAGAGATCTCCCTGAGAGAGAGAGGGGACTGAGAGACACCAGTCAGTGTACAGATATCTCCCTGAGAGAGAGAGGGGACTGAGAGACACCAGTCAGTGTACAGATATCTCCCTGAGAGAGAGAGGGGACTGAGAGACACCAGTCAGTGTACAGAGATCTCCCTGAGAGAGAGAGGGGACTGAGAGACACCAGTCAGTGTACAGATATCTCCCTGAGAGAGAGAGGGGGACTGAGAGACACCAGTCAGTGTACAGATATCTCCCTGAGAGAGAGAGGGGACTGAGAGACACCTGTCAGTGTACAGATATCTCCCTGAGAGAGGGGGGACTGAGAGACTCCAGTCAGTGTACAGATATCTCCCTGAGAGAGAGAGAGAGAGGGGACTGAGAGACACCAGTCAGTGAACAGATATCTCCCTGAGGGAGAGAGAGAGGGGACTGAGAGACACCAGTCAGTGTACAGGTATCTCCCGGAGAGAGAGGGGGGACTGAGAGGCAACAGTCAGTGTACACATATCTCCCTGAGTGAGAGAGAGAGGGGACGGAGAGACACCAGTCAGTGTACAGATATCTCCCTGAGAGACAGAGGGGTTACTGAGAGACACCAGTCAGTGCACAGATATCTCCCTGAGAGAGAGGGGACTGAGAGACACCAGTCAGTGTACAGATATCTCCCTGAGAGAGAGGGGACTGAGAGACACCAGTCAGTGTACAGATATCTCACTGAGAGAGAGGGGACTGAGAGACACCAGTCAGTGTACAGATATCTCCCTGAGAGAGAGGGGGGACTGAGAGACACCAGTCAGTGTACAGATATCTCCCTGAGAGGGAGAGAGGGGACTGAGAGACACCAGTCAGTGTACAGATATCTCCCTGAGAGAGAGGGGGGACTGAGAGACACCAGTCAGTGTACAGATATCTCCCTGAGAGAGAGGGGGGACTGAGAGACACCAGTCAGTGTACAGATATCTCCCAGAGAGAGAGAGGACTGAGAGAAACGAGTCAGTGTACAGATATCTCCCAGAGAGAGAGGGGACTGAGAGACACCAGTCAGTGTACAGATATCTCCCTGAGAGAGAGGGGGGACTGAGAGACACCAGTCAGTGTACAGATATCTCCCTGAGAGGGAGAGAGGGGACTGAGAGACACCAGTCAGTGTACAGATATCTCCCAGAGAGAGAGGGGACTGAGAGACACCAGTCAGTGTACAGATATCTCCCTGAGAGAGAGGGGGGACTGAGAGACACCAGTCAGTGTACAGATATCTCCCTGAGAGGGAGAGAGGGGACTGAGAGACACCAGTCAGTGTACAGATATCTCACTGACAGAGAGAGGGGACTGAGAGACACCAGTCAGTGTACAGATATCTCCCTGAAAGAGAGTGGGGGGCCTGAGAGACACCAGTCAGTGTACAGATATCTCCCTCAGAGAGAGAGGGGACTGAGAGACACCAGTCAGTGTACAGATATCTCCCAGAGAGAGAGAGGACTGAGAGAAACGAGTCAGTGTACATATATCTCCCTGAGAGAGAGGGGACTGAGAGACACCAGTCAGTGTACAGATATCTCCCTGAGAGAGAGAGGGGGGACTGAGAAACACCAGTCAGTGTACAGATATCTCCCTGAGAGAGAGAGGGGACTGAGAGACACCAGTCAGTGTACAGATATCTCCCTGAGAAAGAGAGGGGGGACTGAGAGACACCAGTCAGTGTACAGATATCTCCCTGAGAAAGAGAGGGGGGACTGAGAGACACCAGTCAGTGTACAGATATCTCCCTGAGAGAGGGGGGGGGGACTGAGAGACACCAGTCAGTGTACAGATATCTCCCTGAGAGAGGTGGGGGGGACTGAGAGACACCAGTCAGTGTACAGATATCTCCCTGAGAAAGAGAGGGGGGACTGAGAGACACCAGTCAGTGTACAGATATCTCCCTGAGAGAGAGAGAGAGGGGACTGAGAGACACAAGTCAGTGTACAGATATCTCCCTGAGAGAGAGAGGGGACTGAGAGACACCAGTCAGTGTACAGATATCTCCCTGAGAGAGAGAGGGGACTGAGAGACACCAGTCAGTGTACAGAGATCTCCCTGAGAGAGAGAGGGGACTGAGAGACACCAGTCAGTGTACAGATATCTCCCTGAGAGAGAGAGGGGACTGAGAGACACCAGTCAGTGTACAGATATCTCCCTGAGAGAGAGAGGGGACTGAGAGACACCAGTCAGTGTACAGATATCTCCCTGAGAGAGAGAGGGGACTGAGAGACACCAGTCAGTGTACAGATATCTCCCTGAGAGAGAGGGGACTGAGAGACACCAGTCAGTGTACAGAGATCTCCCTGAGAGAGAGAGGGGACTGAGAGACACCAGTCAGTGTACAGATATCTCCCTGAGAGAGAGAGGGGACCTAGAGACACCAGTCAGTGTACAGATATCTCCCTGAGAGAGAGAGGGGACTGAGAGATACCTGTCAGTGTACAGATATCTCCCTGAGAGAGAGAGGGGACTGAGAGACACCAGTCAGTGTACAGATATCTCCCTGAGAGAGATAGGGGACTGAGAGACACCTGTCAGTGTACAGATATCTCCCTGAGAGAGGGGGGACTGAGAGACTCCAGTCAGTGTACAGATATCTCCCTGAGAGAGAGAGAGACAGGGGACTGAGAGACACCAGTCAGTGTACAGAGATCTCCCTGAGAGAGAGAGGGGACTGAGAGACACCAGTCAGTGTACAGATATCTCCCTGAGAGAGAGAGGGGACTGAGAGACACCTGTCAGTGTACAGATATCTCCCTGAGAGAGAGAGGGGACTGAGAGACACCAGTCAGTGTACAGATATCTCCCTGAGAGAGAGAGGGGACTGAGAGACACCAGTCAGTGTACAGATATCTCCCTGAGAGAGAGAGGGGACTGAGAGACACCAGTCAGTGTACAGATATCTCCCTGAGAGAGAGAGGGGACTGAGAGACACCTGTCAGTGTACAGATATCTCCCTGAGAGAGGGGGGACTGAGAGACTCCAGTCAGTGTACAGATATCTCCCTGAGAGAGAGAGAGAGAGAGAGGGGACTGAGAGACACCAGTCAGTGAACAGATATCTCCCTGAGGGAGAGAGAGAGGGGACTGAGAGACACCAGTCAGTGTACAGGTATCTCCCGGAGAGAGAGGGGGGACTGAGAGGCAACAGTCAGTGTACACATATCTCCCTGAGTGAGAGAGAGAGGGGACGGAGAGACACCAGTCAGTGTACAGATATCTCCCTGAGAGACAGAGGGGTTACTGAGAGACACCAGTCAGTGCACAGATATCTCCCTGAGAGAGAGGGGACTGAGAGACACCAGTCAGTGCACAGATATCTCCCTGAGAGAGAGGGGACTGAGAGACACCAGTCAGTGTACCGATATCTCCCTGAGAGAGAGGGGACTCAGAGACACCAGTCAGTGTACAGATATCTCCCTGAGAGAGAGGGGACTGAGAGACACCAGTCAGTGTACAGATATCTCACTGAGAGAGAGGGGACTGAGAGACACCAGTCAGTGTACAGATATCTCCCTGAGAGAGAGGGGGGACTGAGAGACACCAGTCAGTGTACAGATATCTCCCTGAGAGGGAGAGAGGGGACTGAGAGACACCAGTCAGTGTACAGATATCTCCCTGAGAGAGAGGGGGGACTGAGATACACCAGTCAGTGTACAGATATCTCCCTGAGAGAGAGGGGGGACTGAGAGACACCAGTCAGTGTACAGATATCTCCCAGAGAGAGAGAGGACTGAGAGAAACGAGTCAGTGTACAGATATCTCCTAGAGAGAGAGGGGACTGAGAGACACCAGTCAGTGTACAGATATCTCCCTGAGAGAGAGGAGGGACTGAGAGACACCAGTCAGTGTACAGATATCTCCCTGAGAGGGAGAGAGGGGACTGAGAGACACCAGTCAGTGTACAGATATCTCCCAGAGAGAGAGGGGACTGAGAGACACCAGTCAGTGTACAGATATCTCCCTGAGAGAGAGGGGGGACTGAGAGACACCAGTCAGTGTACAGATATCTCCCTGAGAGGGAGAGAGGGGACTGAGAGACACCAGTCAGTGTACAGATATCTCCCTGAGAGAGAGGGGGGACTGAGATACACCAGTCAGTGTACAGATATCTCCCTGAGAGAGAGAGGGGGGACTGAGAGACACCAGTCAGTGTACAGATATCTCCCTGAGAGAGAGGGGAATGAGAGACACAAGTCAGTGCACAGATATCTCCCTGAGAGACAGAGGGGACTGAGAGGCAACAGTCAGTGTACAGATATCTCACTGACAGAGAGAGGGGACTGAGAGACACCAGTCAGTGTACAGATATCTCCCTGAAAGAGAGTGGGGGGCCTGAGAGACACCAGTCAGTGTACAGATATCTCCCTCAGAGAGAGAGGGGACTGAGAGACACCAGTCAGTGTACAGATATCTCCCAGAGAGAGAGAGGACTGAGAGAAACGAGTCAGTGTACATATATCTCCCTGAGAGAGAGGGGACTGAGAGACACCAGTCAGTGTACAGATATCTCCCTGAGAGAGAGAGGGGGGACTGAGAGACACCAGTCAGTGTACAGATATCTCCCTGTGAGAGAGGGGACTGAGAGACAACAGTCAGTGTACAGATATCTCCCTGAGAGAGAGAGGGGGGACTGAGAAACACCAATCAGTGTACAGATATCTCCCTGAGAGAGAGAGGGGACTGAGAGACACCAGTCAGTGTACAGATATCTCCCTGATAGAGAGAGGGGACTGAGAGACACCAATCAGTGTACAGATATCTCCCTGAGAGAGAGAGGGGACTGAGAGACACCAGTCAGTGTACAGATATCTCCCTGTGAGAGAGGGGACTGAGAGACACCAATCAGTGTACAGATATCTCCCTGAGAGAGAGAGGGGACTGAGAGACACCAGTCAGTGTACAGATATCTCCCTGAGAGAGAGGGGACTGAGAGACCCCAGTCAGTGTACAGATATCTCCCTGAGAAAGAGAGGGGGGACTGAGAGACACCAGTCAGTGTACAGATATCTCCCTGAGAAAGAGAGGGGGGACTGAGAGACACCAGTCAGTGTACAGATATCTCCCTGAGAGAGAGGGGACAGAGAGACACCAGTCAGTGTACAGATATCTCCCTGAGAGAGGGGGGGGGGACTGAGAGACGCCAGTCAGAGTACAGATATCTCCCCGAGGGAGAGAGGGGGGACAGAGAGACACCAGTCAGTGTACAGATATCTCCCTGAGAAAGAGAGGGGGGACTGAGAGACACCAGTCAGTGTACAGATATCTCCCTGAGAGAGAGAGGGGACTGAGAGACACCAGTCAGTGTACAGATATCTCCCTGAGAGAGAGAGAGGGGGGACTGAGAGACACCAGTCAGAGTACAGATATCTCCCTGAGGGAGAGAGGGGACTGAGAGACACCAGTCAGTGTACAGAGATCTCCCTGAGAGAGAGAGGGGACTGAGAGACACCAGTCAGTGTACAGATATCTCCCTGAGAGAGAGAGGGGACTGAGAGACACCAGTCAGTGTACAGATATCTCCCTGAGAGAGAGAGGGGACTGAGAGACACCAGTCAGTGTACAGAGATCTCCCTGAGAGAGAGAGGGGACTGAGAGACACCAGTCAGTGTACAGATATCTCCCTGAGAGAGAGAGGGGACTGAGAGACACCAGTCAGTGTACAGATATCTCCCTGAGAGAGAGAGGGGACTGAGAGACACCTGTCAGTGTACAGATATCTCCCTGAGAGAGGGGGGACTGAGAGACTCCAGTCAGTGTACAGATATCTCCCTGAGAGAGAGAGAGAGAGGGGACTGAGAGACACCAGTCAGTGAACAGATATCTCCCTGAGGGAGAGAGAGGGGGGACTGAGAGACACCAGTCAGTGTACAGATATCTCCCTGAGAGAGAGAGAGGGGGGACTGAGAGACACCAGTCAGTGTACAGATATCTCCCTGTGAGAGAGGGGACTGAGTGACAACAGTCAGTGTACAGATATCTCCCTGAGAGAGAGAGGGGGGACTGAGAAACACCAATCAGTGTACAGATATCTCCCTGAGAGAGAGAGGGGACTGAGAGACACCAGTCAGTGTACAGATATCTCCCTGAGAAAGAGAGGGGGGACTGAGAGACACCAGTCAGTGTACAGATATCTCCCTGAGAAAGAGAGTGGGGACTGAGAGACACCAGTCAGTGTACAGAGATCTCCCTGAGAGAGGGGGGGGGGTCTGAGAGACACCAGTCAGTGTACAGATATCTCCCTGAGAGAGAGAGGGGACTGAGAGACACCAGTCAGTGTACAGATATCTCCCTGAGAGAGAGAGGGGACTGAGAGACACCAGTCAGTGTACAGAGATCTCCCTGAGAGAGAGAGGGGACTGAGAGACACCAGTCAGTGTACAGATATCTCCCTGAGAGAGAGAGGGGACTGAGAGACACCAGTCAGTGTACAGATATCTCCCTGAGAGAGAGAGGGGACTGAGAGACACCTGTCAGTGTACAGATATCTCCCTGAGAGAGGGGGGACTGAGAGACTCCAGTCAGTGTACAGATATCTCCCTGAGAGAGAGAGAGAGAGGGGACTGAGAGACATCAGTCAGTGAACAGATATCTCCCTGAGGGAGAGAGAGAGGGGACTGAGAGACACCAGTCAGTGTGCAGATATCTCCCTGAGAGAGAGAGAGGGGGGACTGAGAGACACCAGTCAGTGTACAGATATCTCCCTGAGAGAGAGGGGGGACGGAGAGATACCAGTCAGTATACAGATATCTCCCTGAGTGAGAGGGGACTGAGAGACACCAGTCAGTGTACAGATATCTCACTGAGAGAGAGGGGACTGAGAGACACCAGTCAGTGTACAGATATCTCCCTGAGAGAGAGGGGGGACTGAGAGACACCAGTCAGTGTACAGATATCTCCCTGAGAGGGAGAGAGGGGACTGAGAGACACCAGTCAGTGTACAGATATCTCCCTGAGAGAGAGGGGGGACTGAGATACACCAGTCAGTGTACAGATATCTCCCTGAGAGAGAGGGGGGACTGAGAGACACCAGTCAGTGTACAGATATCTCCCAGAGAGAGAGAGGACTGAGAGAAACGAGTCAATGTACAGATATCTCCCAGAGAGAGAGGGGACTGAGAGACACCAGTCAGTGTACAGATATCTCCCTGAGAGGGAGAGAGGGGACTGAGAGACACCAGTCAGTGTACAGATATCTCCCAGAGAGAGAGGGGACTGAGAGACACCAGTCAGTGTACAGATATCTCCCTGAGAGAGAGGGGGGACTGAGAGACACCAGTCAGTGTACAGATATCTCCCTGAGAGGGAGAGAGGGGACTGAGAGACACCAGTCAGTGTACAGATATCTCCCTGAGAGAGAGGGGGGACTGAGATACACCAGTCAGTGTACAGATATCTCCCTGAGAGAGAGGGGGGACTGAGAGACACCAGTCAGTGTACAGATATCTCCCAGAGAGAGAGGGGAATGAGAGACACAAGTCAGTGCACAGATATCTCCCTGAGAGACAGAGGGGACTGAGAGGCAACAGTCAGTGTACAGATATCTCACTGACAGAGAGAGGGGCCTGAGAGACACCAGTCAGTGTACAGATATCTCCCTGAAAGAGAGTGGGGGGCCTGAGAGACACCAGTCAGTGTACAGATATCTCCCTCAGAGAGAGAGGGGACTGAGAGACACCAGTCAGTGTACAGATATCTCCCAGAGAGAGAGGACTGAGAGAAACGAGTCAGTGTACATATATCTCCCTGAGAGAGAGGGGACTGAGAGACACCAGTCAGTGTACAGATATCTCCCTGAGAGAGAGAGGGGGGACTGAGAGACACCAGTCAGTGTACAGATATCTCCCTGTCAGAGAGGGGACTGAGAGACAACAGTCAGTGTACAGATATCTCCCTGAGAGAGAGAGGGGGGACTGAGAGACACCAGTCAGTGTACAGATATCTCCCTGAGAGAGAGAGGGGACTGAGAGACACCAGTCAGTGTACAGATATCTCCCTGAGAAAGAGAGGGGGGACTGAGAGACACCAGTCAGTGTACAGATATCTCCCTGAGAAAGAGAGGGGGGACTGAGAGACACCAGTCAGTGTACAGATATCTCCCTGAGAGAGGGGGTGGGGACTGAGAGACACCAGTCAGAGTACAGATATCTCCCCGAGGGAGAGAGGGGGGACAGAGAGACACCAGTCAGTGTACAGATATCTCCCTGAGAAAGAGAGGGGGGACTGAGAGACACCAGTCAGTGTACAGCTATCTCCTTGAGAGAGAGAGGGGACTGAGAGACACCATTCAGTGTACAGATATCTCCCTGAGAAAGAGAGAGAGAGGGGACTGAGAGACACCAGTCAGTGAACAGATATCTCCCTGAGGGAGAGAGAGAGGGGACTGAGAGACACCAGTCAGTGTACAGATATCTCCCTGAGAGAGAGAGAGGGGGGACTGAGAGACACCAGTCAGTGTACAGATATCTCCCTGTGAGAGAGGGGACTGAGAGACAACAGTCAGTGTGCAGATATCTCCCTGAGAGAGAGAGGGGGGACTGAGAAACACCAATCAGTGTACAGATATCTCCCTGAGAGAGAGAGGGGACTGAGAGACACCAGTCAGTGTACAGATATCTCCCTGAGAAAGAGAGGGGGGACTGAGAGACACCAGTCAGTGTACAGATATCTCCCTGAGAAAGAGAGGGGGGACTGAGAGACACCAGTCAGTGTACAGATATCTCCCTGAGAGAGGGGGGGGGGACTGAGAGACACCAGTCAGAGTACAGATATCTCCCCGAGGGAGAGAGGGGGGACAGAGAGACACCAGTCAGTGTACAGATATCTCCCTGTGAAAGAGAGGGGGGACTGAGAGACACCAGTCAGTGTACAGATATCTCCCTGAGAGAGAGAGGGGACTGAGAGACACCAGTCAGTGTACAGATATCTCCCTGAGAGAGAGAGAGGGGGGACTGAGAGACACCAGTCAGAGTACAGATATCTCCCTGAGGGAGAGAGGGGACTGAGAGACACCAGTCAGTGTACAGAGATCTCCCTGAGAGAGAGAGGGGACTGAGAGACACCAGTCAGTGTACAGATATCTCCCTGAGAGAGAGAGGGGACTGAGAGACACCAGTCAGTGTACAGATATCTCCCTGAGAGAGAGAGGGGACTGAGAGACACCTGTCAGTGTACAGATATCTCCCTGAGAGAGGGGGGACTGAGAGACTCCAGTCAGTGTACAGATATCTCCCTGAGAGAGGGGGGACTGAGACACACCAGTCAGTTTACAGATATCTCCCTGAGAGAGAGAGAGAGAGGGGACTGAGAGACACCAGTCAGTGAACAGATATCTCCCTGAGGGAGAGAGAGAGGGGACTGAGAGACACCAGTCAGTGTACAGATATCTCCCTGAGAGAGAGAGAGGGGGGACTGAGAGACACCAGTCAGTGTACAGATATCTCCCTGAGAGAGAGGGGGGACGGAGAGATACCAGTCAGTATACAGATATCTCCCTGAGTGAGAGGGGACTGAAAGACACCCGTCAGAGTACAGATATCTCCCTGAGAGACAGAGGGGACGGAGACACCAGTCAGTGTGCAGATATCTCCCTGAGAGAGAGAGAGGAGACAGAGAGACACCAGTCAGTGTACAGATATCTCCCTGAGAGACAGAGGGGACGGAGAGACTCCAGTCAGTGTACAGATATCTCCCTGAGAGAGAGAGAGGGGACTGAGAGACACCAGACAGTGTACAGATAACTCCCTGAGAGACAGGGGAGTGAGAGTCACCAGTCAGTGTACAGATATCTCCCTGAGAGAGAGAGCGGGGACTGAGAGACACCAGTCAGTGTACAGATATCTCCCTGAGAGAGAGAGAGGGGACTGAGAGACACCAGTCAGTGTACAGATATCTCCCTGTGAGAGAGGGGGCACTGAGAGAGACCAGTTAATGTACAGATATCTCCCTGAGAGCGAGGGGGCACTGAGAGACTCCAGTCAGTGTACAGATATCTCCCTGAGAGAGAGAGAGGGGACTGAGAGACACCAGTCAGTGTACAGATATCTCCCTGTGAGAGAGAGGGGGGACTGAGAGACACCAGTCAGTGTACAGATATCTCCCTGAGAGAGTGAGAGGGGATTGAGAGACACCAGTCAGTGTACAGATACCTTCCTGGGAGAGAGACAGGGGAATGAGAGGCACCAGTCAGTGTACAGATATCTCCCTGAGAGAGAGAGAGAGGGGACTGAGAGACACCAGTCAGTGTACAGATATCTCCCTGAGAGAGAGAGGGGACTGAGAGACACCAGTCAGTGTACAGATATCTCCCTGAGAGAGAGGGGACTGAGAGACACCAGTCAGTGTACAGATATCTCCCTGAGAGAGAGGGAGGCTTCTGAGAGACACCATTCAGTGTACAGATATCTCCCTGAGTGAGGGGACAGAGAGACACCAGTCAGTGTACAGATATCACCCTGAGAGAGGGGACTGAGAGACACCAGTCAGTGTACAGATATCTCCCTGAGAGAGAGAGGGGACTGAGAGACACCAGTCAGTGTACAGATATCTCCCTGAGAGAGAGAGAGGGGATTGAGAGACACCAGTCAGTGTACAGATACCTTCCTGGGAGAGAGACGGGGGAATGAGAGACACCAGTCATTGTACAGTTATCTCCCTGTGAGAGAGAGGCGGGGTATTGGGACACACCAGTCAGTGTACAGATATCTCCCTGAGAGAGAGAGAGAGGGGACTGAGAGACACCAGTCAGTGTACAGATATCTCCCTGACAGAGAGAGAGAGGGGACTGAGAGACACCAGTCAGTGTAGAGATATCTCCCTGAGAGAGAGAGAGGACTGAGAGACACCAGTCAGTGTACAGATATCTCTCTGAGAGAGAGAGAGAGGGGACTGAGAGGCACCAGTCAGTGTACAGATATCTCCCTGAGAGAGAGAGGGGGGACTGAGAGACACCAGTCAGTGTACAGATATCTCCCTGAGAGAGAGAGGGGACTGAGAGACACCAGTCAGTGTACAGATATCTCCCTGAGAGAGAGGGGACTGAGAGACACCAGTCAGTGTACAGATATCTCCCTGAGAGAGAGGGAGGCTTCTGAGAGACACCAGTCAGTGTACAGATATCTCCCTGAGAGAGGGGACAGAGAGACACCAGTCAGTGAACAGATATCACCCTGAGAGGGAGAGGGGACTGAGAGGCACGAGTCAGTGTACAGATATCTCCCTCAGAGAGAGAGGGGACTGAGAGACACCAGTCAGTGTACAGATATCTCCCTGAGTGAGAGAGAGAGGGGTTTGAGAGACACCAGTCAGTGTACAGATATCTCCCTGAGAGAGAGAAGGGACTGAGAGACACCAGCCAGTGTACAGGTATCTCCCGGAGAGAGAGGGGGGACTGAGAGGCAACAGTCAGTGTACACATATCTCCCTGAGTGAGAGAGAGAGGGCACTGAGAGACACCAGTCAGTGTACAGATATCTCCCTGAGAGACAGAGGGGTTACTGAGAGACACCAGTCAGTGCACAGATATCTCTTTGAGAGAGAGGGGACTGAGAGACACCAGTCAGTGCACAGATATCTCCCTGAGAGAGAGGGGACTGAGAGACACCAGTCAGTGTACCGATATCTCCCTGAGAGAGAGGGGACTCAGAGACACCAGTCAGTGTACAGATATCTCCCTGAGAGAGAGGGGACTGAGAGACACCAGTCAGTGTACAGATATCTCACTGAGAGAGAGGGGACTGAGAGACACCAGTCAGTGTACAGATATCTCCCTGAGAGAGAGAGGGGACTGAGAGACACCAGTCAGTGTACAGATATCTCCCTGAGAGGGAGAGAGGGGACTGAGAGACACCAGTCAGTGTACAGATATCTCCCTGAGAGAGAGGGGGGACTGAGATACACCAGTCAGTGTACATTTATCTCCCTGAGAGAGAGAGAGGGGAATGAGAGACACAAGTCATTGCACAGATATCTCCCTGAGAGACAGAGGGGACTGAGAGGCAACAGTCAGTGTACAGATACCTCACTGACAGAGAGAGGGGACTGAGAGACACCAGTCAGTGTACAGATATCTACCTGAAAGAGAGTGGGGGGCCTGAGAGACACCAGTCAGTGTACAGATATCTCGCAGAGAGAGAGAGGACTGAGAGAAACGAGTCAGTGTACATATATCTCCCTGAGAGAGAGGGGACTGAGAGACACCAGTCAGTGTACAGATATCTCCCTGAGAGAGAGGGGGGACTGAGAGACACCAGTCAGTGTACAGATATCTCCCTGTGAGAGAGGGGACTGAGAGACAACAGTCAGTGTACAGATATCTCCCTGAGAGAGAGAGGGGGGACTGAGAGACACCAGTCAGTGTACAGATATCTCCCTGAGAGAGAGAGAGAGAGAGGGTACTGAGAGACACCAGTCAGTGTACAGATATCTCCCTGAGAGAGAGGGGACTGAGAGTCACCAGTCAGTGTACAGATACCTCCCTGAGAGAGAGGGGACTGAGAGACACCAGTCAGTGTACAGATATCTCCCTGAGAGAGAGAGCGGGGACTGAGAGACACCAGTCAGTGTACAGATATCTCCCTGAGAGAGAGAGGGGGGAATGAGAGACACCAGTCAGTGTACAGATATCTCCCTGAGAGAGTGGACTGAGAGACACCAGTCAGTGTACAGATATCTCCCTGAGAGAGAGGGGACTGAGAGACACCAGTCAGTGTACAGATATCTCCCTGTGAGAGAGAGAGGGGACTGAGAGACACCAGTCAGTGTACAGATATCTCCCAGAGAGAGAGAGGACTGAGAGACACCAGTCAGTGTACAGATATCTCCCTGTGAGAGAGAGAGTGGACTGAGAGACACCAGTCAGTGTACAGATATCTCCCTGTGAGAGAGAGGGGGGACTGAGAGACACCAGTCCTTGTACAGATATCTCCCTGAGAGAGAGAGAGGGGACTGAGAGACACCAGTTAGTGGACAGATATCTCCCTGAGAGAGAGAGCGGACTGAGTGAAACGAGTCAGTGTACAGATATCTCCCTGAGAGAGAGGGGACTGAGAGACACCAGTCAGTGTACTGATACCTCCCTGAGAGAGAGGGGACTGAGAGACACCAGTCAGTGTACAGATATCTCCCTGTGAGAGAGAGAGTGGACTGAGAGACACCAGTCAGTGTACAGATATCTCCCTGTGAGAGAGAGGGGGGACTGAGAGACACCAGTCCATGTACAGATATCTCCCTGAGAGAGAGAGAGGGGACTGAGAGACACCAGTTAGTGGACAGATATCTCCCTGAGAGAGAGAGCGGACTGAGACACACCAGTCAGTGTACAGATATCTCCCTGAGAGAGAGGGGACTGAGAGACACCAGTCAGTGTACAGATATATCCCTGAGAGAGAGAGAGAGGGGACTGAGAGACACCAGTCAGTGTACAGATATCTCCCTGAGAGAGAGGGGACTGAGAGGCACCAGTCAGTGTACAGATATCTCCCTGAGAGTGAGAGAGGGGATTGAGAGACACCAGTCAGTGTACAGATATCTCCCTGAGAGAGGGGGGACTGAGAGACACCAGTCAGTGTACAGATATCTCCCTGAGAGAGGGGGGGAACTGAGAGACACCAGTCAGTGTACAGATATCTCCCAGAGATAGAGGGGACTGAGAGACACCAGTCAGTGTACAGATATCTCCCTGAGAGAGAGAGGGGACTGAGAGACACCAGTCAGTGTACAGATATCTCCCTGAGAGAGAGGGAGGCTTCTGAGAGACACCATTCAGTGTACAGATATCTCCCTGAGTGAGGGGACAGAGAGACACCAGTCAGTGTACAGATATCACCCTGAGAGAGGGGACTGAGAGACACCAGTCAGTGTACAGATATCTCCCTGAGAGAGAGAGAGGGGATTGAGAGACACCAGTCAGTGTACAGATACCTTCCTGGGAGAGAGACGGGGGAATGAGAGACACCAGTCATTGTACAGTTATCTCCCTGTGAGAGAGAGGCGGGGTATTGAGACACACCAGTCAGTGTACAGATATCTCCCTGAGAGAGAGAGAGAGGGGACTGAGAGACACCAGTCAGTGTACAGATATCTCCCTGACAGAGAGAGAGAGGGGACTGAGAGACACCAGTCAGTGTACAGATATCTCCCTGAGAGAGAGAGGGGACTGAGAGACACCAGTCAGTGTACAGATATCTCCCTGAGAGAGAGGGGACTGAGAGACACCAGTCAGTGTACAGATATCTCCCTGAGAGAGAGGGAGGCTTCTGAGAGACACCAGTCAGTGTACAGATATCTCCCTGAGAGAGGGGACTGAGAGACACCAGTCAGTGTACAGATATCTCCCAGAGAGAGAGGGGACTGAGAGACACCAGTCAGTGTACAGATATCTCCCTGAGAGAGAGGGGGGACTGAGAGACACCAGTCAGTGTACAGATATCTCCTTGAGAGGGAGAGAGGGGACTGAGAGACACCAGTCAGTGTACAGATATCTCCCTGAGAGAGAGGGGGGACTGAGATACACCAGTCAGTGTACAGATATCTCCCTGAGAGAGAGAGAGGGGACTGAGAGACACCAGTCAGTGTACAGATATCTCCCTGAGAGAGGGGAATGAGAGACACAAGTCAGTGCACAGATATCTCCCTGAGAGACAGAGGGGACTGAGAGGCAACAGTCAGTGTACAGATATCTCACTGACAGAGAGAGGGGACTGAGAGACACCAGTCAGTGTACAGATATCTCCCTGAAAGAGAGTGGGGGGCCTGAGAGACACCAGTCAGTGTACAGATATCTCCCTCAGAGAGAGAGGGGACTGAGAGACACCAGTCAGTGTACAGATATCTCCCAGAGAGAGAGAGGACTGAGAGAAACGAGTCAGTGTACATATATCTCCCTGAGAGAGAGGGGACTGAGAGACACCAGTCAGTGTACAGATATCTCCCTGAGAGAGAGAGGGGGTACTGAGAGACACCAGTCAGTGTACAGATATCTCACTGTGAGAGAGGGGACTGAGAGACAACAGTCAGTGTACAGATATCTCCCTGAGAGAGAGAGGGGACTGAGAGACACCAGTCAGTGTACAGATATCTCCCTGAGAGAGAGAGGGGACAGAGAGACACCAGTCAGTGTACAGATATCTCCCTGAGAAAGAGAGGGGGGACTGAGAGACACCAGTCAGTGTACAGATATCTCCCTGAGAGAGAGAGAGGGGGGACTGAGAGACACCAGTCAGAGTACAGATATCTCCCTGAGGGAGAGAGGGGACTGAGAGACACCAGTCAGTGTACAGAGATCTCCCTGAGAGAGAGAGGGGACTGAGAGACACCAGTCAGTGTACAGATATCTCCCTGAGAGAGAGAGGGGACTGAGAGACACCAGTCAGTGTACAGATATCTCCCTGAGAGAGAGAGGGGACTGAGAGACACCAGTCAGTGTACAGAGATCTCCCTGAGAGAGAGAGGGGACTGAGAGACACCAGTCAGTGTACAGATATCTCCCTGAGAGAGAGAGGGGACTGAGAGACACCAGTCAGTGTACAGATATCTCCCTGAGAGAGAGAGGGGACTGAGAGACACCTGTCAGTGTACAGATATCTCCCTGAGAGAGGGGGGACTGAGAGACTCCAGTCAGTGTACAGATATCTCCCTGAGAGAGAGAGAGAGAGGGGACTGAGAGACACCAGTCAGTGAACAGATATCTCCCTGAGGGAGAGAGAGAGGGGACTGAGAGACACCAGACAGTGTACAGGTATCTCCCGGAGAGAGAGGGGGGACTGAGAGGCAACAGTCAGTGTACACATATCTCCCTGAGTGAGAGAGAGAGGGGACGGAGAGACACCAGTCAGTGTACAGATATCTCCCTGAGAGACAGAGGGGTTACTGAGAGACACCAGTCAGTGCACAGATATCTCCCTGAGAGAGAGGGGACTGAGAGACACCAGTCAGTGTACAGATATCTCCCTGAGAGAGAGGGGACTGAGAGACACCAGTCAGTGTACAGATATCTCACTGAGAGAGAGGGGACTGAGAGACACCAGTCAGTGTACAGATATCTCCCTGAGAGAGAGGGGGGACTGAGAGACACCAGTCAGTGTACAGATATCTCCCTGAGAGGGAGAGAGGGGACTGAGAGACACCAGTCAGTGTACAGATATCTCCCTGAGAGAGAGGGGACTGAGAGACACCAGTCAGTGTACAGATATCTCCCTGAGAGAGAGGGGGGACTGAGACACACCAGTCAGTGTACAGATATCTCCCAGAGAGAGAGAGGACTGAGAGAAACGAGTCAGTGTACAGATATCTCCCAGAGAGAGAGGGGACTGAGAGACACCAGTCAGTGTACAGATATCTCCCTGAGAGAGAGGGGGGACTGAGAGACACCAGTCAGTGTACAGATATCTCCCAGAGAGAGAGGGGACTGAGAGACACCAGTCAGTGTACAGATATCTCCCTGAGAGAGAGGGGGGACTGAGAGACACCAGTCAGTGTACAGATATCTCCCTGAGAGGGAGAGAGGGGACTGAGAGACACCAGTCAGTGTACAGATATCTCCCTGAGAGAGAGGGGGGACTGAGATACACCAGTCAGTGTACAGATATCTCCCTGAGAGAGAGAGAGGGGACTGAGAGACACCAGTCAGTGTACAGATATCTCCCTGAGAGAGAGGGGAATGAGAGACACAAGTCAGTGCACAGATATCTCCCTGAGAGACAGAGGGGACTGAGAGGCAACAGTCAGTGTACAGATATCTCACTGACAGAGAGAGGGGACTGAGAGACACCAGTCAGTGTACAGATATCTCCCTGAAAGAGAGTGGGGGGCCTGAGAGACACCAGTCAGTGTACAGATATCTCCCTCAGAGAGAGAGGGGACTGAGAGACACCAGTCAGTGTACTGATATCTCCCAGAGAGAGAGAGGACTGAGAGAAACGAGTCAGTGTACATATATCTCCCTGAGAGAGAGGGGACTGAGAGACACCAGTCAGTGTACAGATATCTCCCTGAGAGAGAGAGGGGGGACTGAGAGACACCAGTCAGTGTACAGATATCTCCCTGTGAGAGAGGGGACTGAGAGACAACAGTCAGTGTACAGATATCTCCCTGAGAGAGAGAGGGGACTGAGAGACACCAGTCAGTGTACAGATATCTCCCTGAGAAAGAGAGGGGGGACTGAGAGACACCAGTCAGTGTACAGATATCTCCCTGAGAAAGAGAGGGGGGACTGAGAGACACCAGTCAGTGTACAGATATCTCCCTGAGAGAGGGGGGGGGGACTGAGAGACACCAGTCAGAGTACAGATATCTCCCCGAGGGAGAGAGGGGGGACAGAGAGACACCAGTCAGTGTACAGATATCTCCCTGAGAAAGAGAGGGGGGACTGAGAGACACCAGTCAGTGTACAGATATCTCCCTGAGAGAGAGAGGGGACTGAGAGACACCAGTCAGTGTACAGATATCTCCCTGAGAGAGAGAGAGGGGGGACTGAGAGACACCAGTCAGAGTACAGATATCTCCCTGAGGGAGAGAGGGGACTGAGAGACACCAGTCAGTGTACAGAGATCTCCCTGAGAGAGAGAGGGGACTGAGAGACACCAGTCAGTGTACAGATATCTCCCTGAGAGAGAGAGGGGACTGAGAGACACCAGTCAGTGTACAGATATCTCCCTGAGAGAGAGAGGGGACTGAGAGACACCAGTCAGTGTACAGATATCTCCCTGAGAGAGAGAGGGGACTGAGAGACACCAGTCAGTGTACAGATATCTCCCTGAGAGAGAGAGGGGACTGAGAGACACCAGTCAGTGTACAGAGATCTCCCTGAGAGAGAGAGGGGACTGAGAGACACCAGTCAGTGTACAGATATCTCCCTGAGAGAGAGAGGGGACTGAGAGACACCAGTCAGTGTACAGATATCTCCCTGAGAGAGAGAGGGGACTGAGAGACACCTGTCAGTGTACAGATATCTCCCTGAGAGAGAGAGGGGACTGAGAGACACCAGTCAGTGTACAGATATCTCCCTGAGAGAGAGAGGGGACTGAGAGACACCTGTCAGTGTACAGATATCTCCCTGAGAGAGGGGGGACTGAGAGACTCCAGTCAGTGTACAGATATCTCCCTGAGAGAGAGAGAGAGAGAGGGGACTGAGAGACACCAGTCAGTGTACAGAGATCTCCCTGAGAGAGAGAGGGGACTGAGAGACACCAGTCAGTGTACAGATATCTCCCTGAGAGAGAGAGGGGACTGAGAGACACCTGTCAGTGTACAGATATCTCCCTGAGATACAGAGGGGACTGAGAGACACCAGACAGTGTACAGATATCTCCCTGAGAGAGAGAGGGGACTGAGAGACACCAGTCAGTGTACAGATATCTCCCTGAGAGAGAGAGGGGACTGAGAGACACCAGTCAGTGTACAGATATCTCCCTGAGAGAGAGAGGGGACTGAGAGACACCTGTCAGTGTACAGATATCTCCCTGAGAGAGGGGGGACTGAGAGACTCCAGTCAGTGTACAGATATCTCCCTGAGAGAGAGAGAGAGAGAGAGGGGACTGAGAGACACCAGTCAGTGAACAGATATCTCCCTGAGGGAGAGAGAGAGGGGACTGAGAGACACCAGTCAGTGTACAGGTATCTCCCGGAGAGAGAGGGGGGACTGAGAGGCAACAGTCAGTGTACACATATCTCCCTGAGTGAGAGAGAGAGGGGACGGAGAGACACCAGTCAGTGTACAGATATCTCCCTGAGAGACAGAGGGGTTACTGAGAGACACCAGTCAGTGCACAGATATCTCCCTGAGAGAGAGGGGACTGAGAGACACCAGTCAGTGCACAGATATCTCCCTGAGAGAGAGGGGACTGAGAGACACCAGTCAGTGTACCGATATCTCCCTGAGAGAGAGGGGACTCAGAGACACCAGTCAGTGTACAGATATCTCCCTGAGAGAGAGGGGACTGAGAGACACCAGTCAGTGTACAGATATCTCACTGAGAGAGAGGGGACTGAGAGACACCAGTCAGTGTACAGATATCTCCCTGAGAGAGAGGGGGGACTGAGAGACACCAGTCAGTGTACAGATATCTCCCTGAGAGGGAGAGAGGGGACTGAGAGACACCAGTCAGTGTACAGATATCTCCCAGAGAGAGAGAGGACTGAGAGAAACGAGTCAGTGTACAGATATCTCCTAGAGAGAGAGGGGACTGAGAGACACCAGTCAGTGTACAGATATCTCCCTGAGAGAGAGGGGGGACTGAGAGACACCAGTCAGTGTACAGATATCTCCCTGAGAGGGAGAGAGGGGACTGAGAGACACCAGTCAGTGTACAGATATCTCCCAGAGAGAGAGGGGACTGAGAGACACCAGTCAGTGTACAGATATCTCCCTGAGAGAGAGGGGGGACTGAGAGACACCAGTCAGTGTACAGATATCTCCCTGAGAGGGAGAGAGGGGACTGAGAGACACCAGTCAGTGTACAGATATCTCCCTGAGAGAGAGGGGGGACTGAGATACACCAGTCAGTGTACAGATATCTCCCTGAGAGAGAGAGGGGGGACTGAGAGACACCAGTCAGTGTACAGATATCTCCCAGAGAGAGAGGGGAATGAGAGACACAAGTCAGTGCACAGATATCTCCCTGAGAGACAGAGGGGACTGAGAGGCAACAGTCAGTGTACAGATATCTCACTGACAGAGAGAGGGGACTGAGAGACACCAGTCAGTGTACAGATATCTCCCTGAAAGAGAGTGGGGGGCCTGAGAGACACCAGTCAGTGTACAGATATCTCCCTCAGAGAGAGAGGGGACTGAGAGACACCAGTCAGTGTACAGATATCTCCCAGAGAGAGAGAGGACTGAGAGAAACGAGTCAGTGTACATATATCTCCCTGAGAGAGAGGGGACTGAGAGACACCAGTCAGTGTACAGATATCTCCCTGAGAGAGAGAGGGGGGACTGAGAGACACCAGTCAGTGTACAGATATCTCCCTGTGAGAGAGGGGACTGAGAGACAACAGTCAGTGTACAGATATCTCCCTGAGAGAGAGAGGGGGGACTGAGAAACACCAATCAGTGTACAAATATCTCCCTGAGAGAGAGAGGGGACTGAGAGACACCAGTCAGTGTACAGATATCTCCCTGATAGAGGAGGGGACTGAGAGACACCAATCAGTGTACAGATATCTCCCTGAGAGAGAGAGGGGACTGAGAGACACCAGTCAGTGTACAGATATCTCCCTGTGAGAGAGGGGACTGAGAGACACCAATCAGTGTACAGATATCTCCCTGAGAGAGAGAGGGGACTGAGAGACACCAGTCAGTGTACAGATATCTCCCTGAGAGAGAGAGGGGACTGAGAGACACCAGTCAGTGTACAGAGATCTCCCTGAGAGAGAGAGGGGACTGAGAGACACCAGTCAGTGTACAGATATCTCCCTGAGAGAGAGAGGGGACTGAGAGACACCAGTCAGTGTACAGATATCTCCCTGAGAGAGAGAGGGGACTGAGAGACACCTGTCAGTGTACTGATATCTCCCTGAGAGAGGGGGGACTGAGAGACTCCAGTCAGTGTACAGATATCTCCCTGAGAGAGAGAGAGAGAGGGGACTGAGAGACACCAGTCAGTGAACAGATATCTCCCTGAGGGAGAGAGAGAGGGGACTGAGAGACACCAGTCAGTGTACAGGTATCTCCCGGAGAGAGAGGGGGGACTGAGAGGCAACAGTCAGTGTACACATATCTCCCTGAGTGAGAGAGAGAGGGGACGGAGAGACACCAGTCAGTGTACAGATATATCCCTGAGAGACAGAGGGGTTACTGAGAGACACCAGTCAGTGCACAGATATCTCCCTGAGAGAGAGGGGACTGAGAGACACCAGTCAGTGTACAGATATCTCCCTGAGAGAGAGGAGACTGAGAGACACCAGTCAGTGTACAGATATCTCACTGAGAGAGAGGGGACTGAGAGACACCAGTCAGTGTACAGATATCTCCCTGAGAGAGAGGGGGGACTGAGAGACACCAGTCAGTGTACAGATATCTCCCTGAGAGGGTGAGAGGGGACTGAGAGACACCAGTCAGTGTACAGATATCTCCCTGAGAGAGAGGGGGGACTGAGATACACCAGTCAGTGTACAGATATCTCCCTGAGAGAGAGGGGGGACTGAGAGACACCAGTCAGTGTACAGATATCTCCCAGAGAGAGAGAGGACTGAGAGAAACGAGTCAGTGTACAGATATCTCCCAGAGAGAGAGGGGACTGAGAGACACCAGTCAGTGTACAGATATCTCCCTGAGAGAGAGGGGGGACTGAGAGACACCAGTCAGTGTACAGATATCTCCCTGAGAGGGAGAGAGGGGACTGAGAGACACCAGTCAGTGTACAGATATCTCCCAGAGAGAGAGGGGACTGAGAGACACCAGTCAGTGTACAGATATCTCCCTGAGAGAGAGGGGGGACTGAGAGACACCAGTCAGTGTACAGATATCTCCCTGAGAGGGAGAGAGGGGACTGAGAGACACCAGTCAGTGTACAGATATCTCCCTGAGAGAGAGGGGGGACTGAGATACACCAGTCAGTGTACAGATATCTCCCTGAGAGAGAGAGAGGGGACTGAGAGACACCAGTCAGTGTACAGATATCTCCCTGAGAGAGAGGGGAATGAGAGACACAAGTCAGTGCACAGATATCTCCCTGAGAGACAGAGGGGACTGAGAGGCAACAGTCAGTGTACAGATATCTCACTGACAGAGAGAGGGGACTGAGAGACACCAGTCAGTGTACAGATATCTCCCTGAAAGAGAGTGGGGGGCCTGAGAGACACCAGTCAGTGTACAGATATCTCCCAGAGAGAGAGAGGACTGAGAGAAACGAGTCAGTGTACAGATATCTCCCTCAGAGAGAGAGGGGACTGAGAGACACCAGTCAGTGTACTGATATCTCCCAGAGAGAGAGAGGACTGAGAGAAACGAGTCAGTGTACATATATCTCCCTGAGAGAGAGGGGACTGAGAGACACCAGTCAGTGTACAGATATCTCCCTGAGAGAGAGAGGGGGGACTGAGAGACACCAGTCAGTGTACAGATATCTCCCTGAGAGAGAGAGGGGACTGAGAGACACCAGTCAGTGTACAGATATCTCCCTGTGAGAGAGGGGACTGAGAGACAACAGTCAGTGTACAGATATCTCCCTGAGAGAGAGAGGGGGGACTGAGAAACACCAATCAGTGTACAGATATCTCCCAGAGAGAGAGAGGACTGAGAGAAACGAGTCAGTGTACAGATATCTCCTAGAGAGAGAGGGGACTGAGAGACACCAGTCAGTGTACAGATATCTCCCTGAGAGAGAGGGGGGACTGAGAGACACCAGTCAGTGTACAGATATCTCCCTGAGAGGGAGAGAGGGGACTGAGAGACACCAGTCAGTGTACAGATATCTCCCAGAGAGAGAGGGGACTGAGAGACACCAGTCAGTGTACAGATATCTCCCTGAGAGAGAGGGGGGACTGAGAGACACCAGTCAGTGTACAGATATCTCCCTGAGAGGGAGAGAGGGGACTGAGAGACACCAGTCAGTGTACAGATATCTCCCTGAGAGAGAGGGGGGACTGAGATACACCAGTCAGTGTACAGATATCTCCCTGAGAGAGAGAGGGGGGACTGAGAGACACCAGTCAGTGTACAGATATCTCCCTGAGAGAGAGGGGAATGAGAGACACAAGTCAGTGCACAGATATCTCCCTGAGAGACAGAGGGGACTGAGAGGCAACAGTCAGTGTACAGATATCTCACTGACAGAGAGAGGGGACTGAGAGACACCAGTCAGTGTACAGATATCTCCCTGAAAGAGAGTGGGGGGCCTGAGAGACACCAGTCAGTGTACAGATATCTCCCTCAGAGAGAGAGGGGACTGAGAGACACCAGTCAGTGTACAGATATCTCCCAGAGAGAGAGAGGACTGAGAGAAACGAGTCAGTGTACATATATCTCCCTGAGAGAGAGGGGACTGAGAGACACCAGTCAGTGTACAGATATCTCCCTGAGAGAGAGAGGGGGGACTGAGAGACACCAGTCAGTGTACAGATATCTCCCTGTGAGAGAGGGGACTGAGAGACAACAGTCAGTGTACAGATATCTCCCTGAGAGAGAGAGGGGGGACTGAGAAACACCAATCAGTGTACAAATATCTCCCTGAGAGAGAGAGGGGACTGAGAGACATCAGTCAGTGTACAGATATCTCCCTGATAGAGGAGGGGACTGAGAGACACCAATCAGTGTACAGATATCTCCCTGAGAGAGAGAGGGGACTGAGAGACACCAGTCAGTGTACAGATATCTCCCTGTGAGAGAGGGGACTGAGAGACACCAATCAGTGTACAGATATCTCCCTGAGAGAGAGAGGGGACTGAGAGACACCAGTCAGTGTACAGATATCTCCCTGAGAGAGAGAGGGGACTGAGAGACACCAGTCAGTGTACAGAGATCTCCCTGAGAGAGAGAGGGGACTGAGAGACACCAGTCAGTGTACAGATATCTCCCTGAGAGAGAGAGGGGACTGAGAGACACCAGTCAGTGTACAGATATCTCCCTGAGAGAGAGAGGGGACTGAGAGACACCTGTCAGTGTACTGATATCTCCCTGAGAGAGGGGGGACTGAGAGACTCCAGTCAGTGTACAGATATCTCCCTGAGAGAGAGAGAGAGAGGGGACTGAGAGACACCAGTCAGTGAACAGATATCTCCCTGAGGGAGAGAGAGAGGGGACTGAGAGACACCAGTCAGTGTACAGGTATCTCCCGGAGAGAGAGGGGGGACTGAGAGGCAACAGTCAGTGTACACATATCTCCCTGAGTGAGAGAGAGAGGGGACGGAGAGACACCAGTCAGTGTACAGATATATCCCTGAGAGACAGAGGGGTTACTGAGAGACACCAGTCAGTGCACAGATATCTCCCTGAGAGAGAGGGGACTGAGAGACACCAGTCAGTGTACAGATATCTCCCTGAGAGAGAGGAGACTGAGAGACACCAGTCAGTGTACAGATATCTCACTGAGAGAGAGGGGACTGAGAGACACCAGTCAGTGTACAGATATCTCCCTGAGAGAGAGGGGGGACTGAGAGACACCAGTCAGTGTACAGATATCTCCCTGAGAGGGTGAGAGGGGACTGAGAGACACCAGTCAGTGTACAGATATCTCCCTGAGAGAGAGGGGGGACTGAGATACACCAGTCAGTGTACAGATATCTCCCTGAGAGAGAGGGGGGACTGAGAGACACCAGTCAGTGTACAGATATCTCCCAGAGAGAGAGAGGACTGAGAGAAACGAGTCAGTGTACAGATATCTCCCAGAGAGAGAGGGGACTGAGAGACACCAGTCAGTGTACAGATATCTCCCTGAGAGAGAGGGGGGACTGAGAGACACCAGTCAGTGTACAGATATCTCCCTGAGAGGGAGAGAGGGGACTGAGAGACACCAGTCAGTGTACAGATATCTCCCAGAGAGAGAGGGGACTGAGAGACACCAGTCAGTGTACAGATATCTCCCTGAGAGAGAGGGGGGACTGAGAGACACCAGTCAGTGTACAGATATCTCCCTGAGAGGGAGAGAGGGGACTGAGAGACACCAGTCAGTGTACAGATATCTCCCTGAGAGAGAGGGGGGACTGAGATACACCAGTCAGTGTACAGATATCTCCCTGAGAGAGAGAGAGGGGACTGAGAGACACCAGTCAGTGTACAGATATCTCCCTGAGAGAGAGGGGAATGAGAGACACAAGTCAGTGCACAGATATCTCCCTGAGAGACAGAGGGGACTGAGAGGCAACAGTCAGTGTACAGATATCTCACTGACAGAGAGAGGGGACTGAGAGACACCAGTCAGTGTACAGATATCTCCCTGAAAGAGAGTGGGGGGCCTGAGAGACACCAGTCAGTGTACAGATATCTCCCTCAGAGAGAGAGGGGACTGAGAGACACCAGTCAGTGTACTGATATCTCCCAGAGAGAGAGAGGACTGAGAGAAACGAGTCAGTGTACATATATCTCCCTGAGAGAGAGGGGACTGAGAGACACCAGTCAGTGTACAGATATCTCCCTGAGAGAGAGAGGGGGGACTGAGAGACACCAGTCAGTGTACAGATATCTCCCTGAGAGAGAGAGGGGACTGAGAGACACCAGTCAGTGTACAGATATCTCCCTGTGAGAGAGGGGACTGAGAGACAACAGTCAGTGTACAGATATCTCCCTGAGAGAGAGGACTGAGAGACACCAGTCAGTGTACAGATATCTCCCTGAGAAAGAGAGGGGGGACTGAGAGACACCAGTCAGTGTACAGATATCTCCCTGAGAAAGAGAGGGGGGACTGAGAGACACCAGTCAGTGTACAGATATCTCCCTGAGAGAGGGGGGGGGGACTGAGAGACACCAGTCAGAGTACAGATATCTCCCCGAGGGAGAGAGGGGGGACAGAGAGACACCAGTCAGTGTACAGATATCTCCCTGAGAAAGAGAGGGGGGACTGAGAGACACCAGTCAGTGTACAGATATCTCCCTGAGAGAGAGAGGGGACTGAGAGACACCAGTCAGTGTACAGATATCTCCCTGAGAGGGAGAGAGGGGACTGAGAGACACCAGTCAGTGTACAGATATCTCCCAGAGAGAGAGGGGACTGAGAGACACCAGTCAGTGTACAGATATCTCCCTGAGAGAGAGGGGGGACTGAGAGACACCAGTCAGTGTACAGATATCTCCCTGAGAGGGAGAGAGGGGACTGAGAGACACCAGTCAGTGTACAGATATCTCCCTGAGAGAGAGGGGGGACTGAGATACACCAGTCAGTGTACAGATATCTCCCTGAGAGAGAGAGAGGGGACTGAGAGACACCAGTCAGTGTACAGATATCTCCCTGAGAGAGAGGGGAATGAGAGACACAAGTCAGTGCACAGATATCTCCCTGAGAGACAGAGGGGACTGAGAGGCAACAGTCAGTGTACAGATATCTCACTGACAGAGAGAGGGGACTGAGAGACACCAGTCAGTGTACAGATATCTCCCTGAAAGAGAGTGGGGGGCCTGAGAGACACCAATCAGTGTACAGATATCTCCCTGAAAGAGAGTGGGGGGCCTGAGAGACACCAGTCAGTGTACAGATATCTCCCTGAGAGAGAGAGGGGACTGAGAGACACCAGACAGTGTACAGATATCTCCCTGAGAGAGAGAGGGGACTGAGAGACACCAGTCAGTGTACAGATATCTCCCTGAGAAAGAGAGGGGGGACTGAGAGACACCAGTCAGTGTACAGATATCTCCCTGAGAGAGAGAGGGGACTGAGGGACACCAGTCAGTGTACAGATATCTCCCTGTGAGAGAGGGGACTGAGAGACAACAGTCAGTGTACAGATATCTCCCTGAGAGAGAGAGGGGGGACTGAGAAACACCAATCAGTGTACAGATATCTCCCTGAGAGAGAGAGGGGACTGAGAGACACCAGTCAGTGTACAGATATCTCCCTGAGAAAGAGAGGGGGGACTGAGAGACACCAGTCAGTGTACAGATATCTCCCTGAGAAAGAGAGGGGGGACTGAGAGACACCAGTCAGTGTACAGATATCTCCCTGAGAGAGGGGGGGGGGACTGAGAGACACCAGTCAGAGTACAGATATCTCCCCGAGGGAGAGAGGGAGGACAGAGAGACACCAGTCAGTGTACAGATATCTCCCTGAGAAAGAGAGGGGGGACTGAGAGACACCAGTCAGTGTACAGATATCTCCCTGAGAGAGAGAGGGGACTGAGAGACACCAGTCAGTGTACAGATATCTCCCTGAGAGAGAGAGAGGGGGGACTGAGAGACACCAGTCAGAGTACAGATATCTCCCTGAGGGAGAGAGGGGACTGAGAGACACCAGTCAGTGTACAGAGATCTCCCTGAGAGAGAGAGGGGACTGAGAGACACCAGTCAGTGTACAGATATCTCCCTGAGAGAGAGAGGGGACTGAGAGACACCAGTCAGTGTACAGATATCTCCCTGAGAGAGAGAGGGGACTGAGAGACACCAGTCAGTGTACAGATATCTCCCTGAGAGAGAGAGGGGACTGAGAGACACCAGTCAGTGTACAGATATCTCCCTGAGAGAGAGAGGGGACTGAGAGACACCAGTCAGTGTACAGAGATCTCCCTGAGAGAGAGAGGGGACTGAGAGACACCAGTCAGTGTACAGACATCTCCCTGAGAGAGAGAGGGGACTGAGAGACACCAGTCAGTGTACAGATATCTCCCTGAGAGAGAGAGGGGACTGAGAGACACCTGTCAGTGTACAGATATCTCCCTGAGAGAGAGAGGGGACTGAGAGACACCAGTCAGTGTACAGATATCTCCCTGAGAGAGAGAGGGGACTGAGAGACACCTGTCAGTGTACAGATATCTCCCTGAGAGAGGGGGGACTGAGAGACTCCAGTCAGTGTACAGATATCTCCCTGAGAGAGAGAGAGAGAGGGGACTGAGAGACACCAGTCAGTGTACAGAGATCTCCCTGAGAGAGAGAGGGGACTGAGAGACACCAGTCAGTGTACAGATATCTCCCTGAGAGAGAGAGGGGACTGAGAGACACCTGTCAGTGTACAGATATCTCCCTGAGAGAGAGAGGGGACTGAGAGACACCAGTCAGTGTACAGATATCTCCCTGAGAGAGAGAGGGGACTGAGAGACACCAGTCAGTGTACAGATATCTCCCTGAGAGAGAGGGGACTGAGAGACACCAGTCAGTGTACAGATATCTCCCTGAGAGAGAGAGGGGACTGAGAGACACCAGTCAGTGTACAGATATCTCCCTGAGAGAGAGAGGGGACTGAGAGACACCAGTCAGTGTACAGATATCTCCCTGAGAGACAGAGGGGACTGAGAGACACCTGTCAGTGTACAGATATCTCCCTGAGAGAGGGGGGACTGAGAGACTCCAGTCAGTGTACAGATATCTCCCTGAGAGAGAGAGAGAGAGAGAGGGGACTGAGAGACACCAGTCAGTGAACAGATATCTCCCTGAGGGAGAGAGAGAGGGGACTGAGAGACACCAGTCAGTGTACAGGTATCTCCCGGAGAGAGAGGGGGGACTGAGAGGCAACAGTCAGTGTACACATATCTCCCTGAGTGAGAGAGAGAGGGGACGGAGAGACACCAGTCAGTGTACAGATATCTCCCTGAGAGACAGAGGGGTTACTGAGAGACACCAGTCAGTGCACAGATATCTCCCTGAGAGAGAGGGGACTGAGAGACACCAGTCAGTGCACAGATATCTCCCTGAGAGAGAGGGGACTGAGAGACACCAGTCAGTGTACCGATATCTCCCTGAGAGAGAGGGGACTCAGAGACACCAGTCAGTGTACAGATATCTCCCTGAGAGAGAGGGGACTGAGAGACACCAGTCAGTGTACAGATATCTCACTGAGAGAGAGAGGGGACTGAGAGACACCAGTCAGTGTACAGATATCTCCCTGAGAGAGAGGGGACTGAGAGACACCAGTCAGTGTACAGATATCTCCCTGAGAGAGAGGGGGGACTGAGAGACACCAGTCAGTGTACAGATATCTCCCTGAGAGGGAGAGAGGGGACTGAGAGACACCAGTCAGTGTACAGATATCTCCCTGAGAGAGAGGGGGGACTGAGATACACCAGTCAGTGTACAGATATCTCCCTGAGAGAGAGGGGGGACTGAGAGACACCAGTCAGTGTACAGATATCTCCCAGAGAGAGAGAGGACTGAGAGAAACAAGTCAGTGTACAGATATCTCCCTAAGAGAGAGAGAGAGAGGGGACTGAGAGACACCAGTCAGTGTACAGATATCTCCCAGAGAGAGAGGGGACTGAGAGACACCAGTCAGTGTACAGATATCTCCCTGAGAGAGAGGGGGGACTGAGAGACACCAGTCAGTGTACAGATATCTCCCTGAGAGGGAGAGAGGGGACTGAGAGACACCAGTCAGTGTACAGATATCTCCCTGAGAGAGAGGGGGGACTGAGATACACCAGTCAGTGTACAGATATCTCCCTGAGAGAGAGAGAGGGGACTGAGAGACACCAGTCAGTGTACAGATATCTCCCTGAGAGAGAGGGGAATGAGAGACACAAGTCAGTGCACAGATATCTCCCTGAGAGACAGAGGGGACTGAGAGGCAACAGTCAGTGTACAGATATCTCACTGACAGAGAGAGGGGACTGAGAGACACCAGTCAGTGTACAGATATCTCCCTGAAAGAGAGTGGGGGGCCTGAGAGACACCAGTCAGTGTACAGATATCTCCCTCAGAGAGAGAGGGGACTGAGAGACACCAGTCAGTGTACAGATATCTCCCAGAGAGAGAGAGGACTGAGAGAAACGAGTCAGTGTACATATATCTCCCTGAGAGAGAGGGGACTGAGAGACACCAGTCAGTGTACAGATATCTCCCTGAGAGAGAGAGGGGGGACTGAGAGACACCAGTCAGTGTACAGATATCTCCCTGTGAGAGAGGGGACTGAGAGACAACAGTCAGTGTACAGATATCTCCCTGAGAGAGAGAGGGGGGACTGAGAAACACCAATCAGTGTACAGATATCTCCCTGAGAGAGAGAGCACTGAGAGACACCAGTCAGTGTACAGATATCTCCCTGAGAGAGAGAGCACTGAGAGACACCAGTCAGTGTACAGATATCTCCCTGAGAGAGAGAGGGGACTGAGAGACACCAGTCAGTGTACAGATATCTCCCTGATAGAGAGAGGGGACTGAGAGACACCAATCAGTGTACAGATATCTCCCTGAGAGAGAGAGGGGACTGAGAGACACCAGTCAGTGTACAGATATCTCCCTGTGAGAGAGGGGACTGAGAGACACCAATCAGTGTACAGATATCTCCCTGAGAGAGAGAGGGGACTGAGAGACACCAGTCAGTGTACAGATATCTCCCTGAGAGAGAGGGGACTGAGAGACACCAGTCAGTGTACAGATATCTCCCTGAGAAAGAGAGGGGGGACTGAGAGACACCAGTCAGTGTACAGATATCTCCCTGAGAAAGAGAGGGGGGACTGAGAGACACCAGTCAGTGTACAGATATCTCCCTGAGAGAGAGGGGACAGAGAGACACCAGTCAGTGTACAGATATCTCCCTGAGAGAGGGGGGGGGGACTGAGAGACGCCAGTCAGAGTACAGATATCTCCCCGAGGGAGAGAGGGGGGACAGAGAGACACCAGTCAGTGTACAGATATCTCCCTGAGAAAGAGAGGGGGGACTGAGAGACACCAGTCAGTGTACAGATATCTCCCTGAGAGAGAGAGGGGACTGAGAGACACCAGTCAGTGTACAGATATCTCCCTGAGAGAGAGAGAGGGGGGACTGAGAGACACCAGTCAGAGTACAGATATCTCCCTGAGGGAGAGAGGGGACTGAGAGACACCAGTCAGTGTACAGAGATCTCCCTGAGAGAGAGAGGGGACTGAGAGACACCAGTCAGTGTACAGATATCTCCCTGAGAGAGAGAGGGGACTGAGAGACACCAGTCAGTGTACAGATATCTCCCTGAGAGAGAGAGGGGACTGAGAGACACCAGTCAGTGTAAAGAGATCTCCCTGAGAGAGAGAGGGGACTGAGAGACACCAGTGAGTGTACAGATATCTCCCTGAGAGAGAGAGGGGACTGAGAGACACCAGTCAGTGTACAGATATCTCCCTGAGAGAGAGAGGGGACTGAGAGACACCTGTCAGTGTACAGATATCTCCCTGAGAGAGGGGGGACTGAGAGACTCCAGTCAGTGTACAGATATCTCCCTGAGAGAGAGAGAGAGAGGGGACTGAGAGACACCAGTCAGTGAACAGATATCTCCCTGAGGGAGAGAGAGGGGGGACTGAGAGACACCAGTCAGTGTACAGATATCTCCCTGAGAGAGAGAGAGGGGGGACTGAGAGACACCAGTCAGTGTACAGATATCTCCCTGTGAGAGAGGGGACTGAGAGACACCAGTCAGTGTACAGATATCTCCCTGAGAGAGAGAGGGGACTGAGAGACACCAGTCAGTGTACAGAGATCTCCCTGAGAGAGAGAGGGGACTGAGAGACACCAATCAGTGTGCAGATATCTCCCTGAGAGAGAGAGGGGACTGAGAGACACCAGTCAGTGTACAGATATCTCCCTGAGAAAGAGAGGGGGGACTGAGAGACACCAGTCAGTGTACAGATATCTCCCTGAGAAAGAGAGGGGGGACTGAGAGACACCAGTCAGTGTACAGATATCTCCCTGAGAGAGGGGGGGGGTCTGAGAGACACCAGTCAGAGTACAGATATCTCCCCGAGGGAGAGAGGGGGGACAGAGAGACACCAGTCAGTGTACAGATATCTCCCTGAGAAAGAGAGGGGGGACTGAGAGACACCAGTCAGTGTACAGATATCTCCCTGAGAGAGAGAGGGGACTGAGAGACACCAGTCAGTGTACAGATATCTCCCTGAGAAAGAGAGGGGGGACTGAGAGACACCAGTCAGTGTACAGATATCTCCCTGAGAAAGAGAGGGGGGACTGAGAGACACCAGTCAGTGTACAGATATCTCCCTGAGAGAGGGGGGGGGGTCTGAGAGACATCAGTCAGAGTACAGATATCTCCCCGAGGGAGAGAGGGGGGACAGGGAGACACCAGTCAGTGTACAGATATCTCCCTGAGAAAGAGAGGGGGGACTGAGAGACACCAGTCAGTGTACAGATATCTCCCTGAGAGAGAGAGGGGACTGAGAGACACCAGTCAGTGTACAGATATCTCCCTGAGAGAGAGAGAGGGGGGACTGAGAGACACCAGTCAGAGTACAGATATCTCCCTGAGGGAGAGAGGGGACTGAGAGACACCAGTCAGTGTACAGAGATCTCCCTGAGAGAGAGAGGGGACTGAGAGACACCAGTCAGTGTACAGATATCTCCCTGAGAGAGAGAGGGGACTGAGAGACACCAGTCAGTGTACAGATATCTCCCTGAGAGAGAGAGGGGACTGAGAGACACCAGTCAGTGTACAGAGATCTCCCTGAGAGAGAGAGGGGACTGAGAGACACCAGTCAGTGTACAGATATCTCCCTGAGAGAGAGAGGGGACTGAGAGACACCAGTCAGTGTACAGATATCTCCCTGAGAGAGAGAGGGGACTGAGAGACACCTGTCAGTGTACAGATATCTCCCTGAGAGAGGGGGGACTGAGAGACTCCAGTCAGTGTACAGATATCTCCCTGAGAGAGAGAGAGAGAGGGGACTGAGAGACATCAGTCAGTGAACAGATATCTCCCTGAGGGAGAGAGAGAGGGGACTGAGAGACACCAGTCAGTGTACAGATATCTCCCTGAGAGAGAGAGAGGGGGGACTGAGAGACACCAGTCAGTGTACAGATATCTCCCTGAGAGAGAGGGGGGACGGAGAGATACCAGTCAGTATACAGATATCTCCCTGAGTGAGAGGGGACTGAGAGACACCAGTCAGTGTACAGATATCTCACTGAGAGAGAGGGGACTGAGAGACACCAGTCAGTGTACAGATATCTCCCTGAGAGAGAGGGGGGACTGAGAGACACCAGTCAGTGTACAGATATCTCCCTGAGAGGGAGAGAGGGGACTGAGAGACACCAGTCAGTGTACAGATATCTCCCTGAGAGAGAGGGGGGACTGAGATACACCAGTCAGTGTACAGATATCTCCCTGAGAGAGAGGGGGGACTGAGAGACACCAGTCAGTGTACAGATATCTCCCAGAGAGAGAGAGGACTGAGAGAAACGAGTCAATGTACAGATATCTCCCAGAGAGAGAGGGGACTGAGAGACACCAGTCAGTGTACAGATATCTCCCTGAGAGGGAGAGAGGGGACTGAGAGACACCAGTCAGTGTACAGATATCTCCCAGAGAGAGAGGGGACTGAGAGACACCAGTCAGTGTACAGATATCTCCCTGAGAGAGAGGGGGGACTGAGAGACACCAGTCAGTGTACAGATATCTCCCTGAGAGGGAGAGAGGGGACTGAGAGACACCAGTCAGTGTACAGATATCTCCCTGAGAGAGAGGGGGGACTGAGATACACCAGTCAGTGTACAGATATCTCCCTGAGAGAGAGGGGGACTGAGAGACACCAGTCAGTGTACAGATATCTCCCAGAGAGAGAGGGGAATGAGAGACACAAGTCAGTGCACAGATATCTCCCTGAGAGACAGAGGGGACTGAGAGGCAACAGTCAGTGTACAGATATCTCACTGACAGAGAGAGGGGCCTGAGAGACACCAGTCAGTGTACAGATATCTCCCTGAAAGAGAGTGGGGGGCCTGAGAGACACCAGTCAGTGTACAGATATCTCCCTCAGAGAGAGAGGGGACTGAGAGACACCAGTCAGTGTACAGATATCTCCCAGAGAGAGAGAGGACTGAGAGAAACGAGTCAGTGTACATATATCTCCCTGAGAGAGAGGGGACTGAGAGACACCAGTCAGTGTACAGATATCTCCCTGAGAGAGAGAGGGGGGACTGAGAGACACCAGTCAGTGTACAGATATCTCCCTGTCAGAGAGGGGACTGAGAGACAACAGTCAGTGTACAGATATCTCCCTGAGAGAGAGAGGGGGGACTGAGAGACACCAGTCAGTGTACAGATATCTCCCTGAGAGAGAGAGGGGACTGAGAGACACCAGTCAGTGTACAGATATCTCCCTGAGAAAGAGAGGGGGGACTGAGAGACACCAGTCAGTGTACAGATATCTCCCTGAGAAAGAGAGGGGGGACTGAGAGACACCAGTCAGTGTACAGATATCTCCCTGAGAGAGGGGGGGGGGACTGAGAGACACCAGTCAGAGTACAGATATCTCCCCGAGGGAGAGAGGGGGGACAGAGAGACACCAGTCAGTGTACAGATATCTCCCTGAGAAAGAGAGGGGGGACTGAGAGACACCAGTCAGTGTACAGATATCTCCTTGAGAGAGAGAGGGGACTGAGAGACACCAGTCAGTGTACAGATATCTCCCTGAGAGAGAGAGAGGGGGGACTGAGAGACACCAGTCAGAGTACAGATATCTCCCTGAGGGAGAGAGGGGACTGAGAGACACCAGTCAGTGTACAGAGATCTCCCTGAGAGAGAGAGGGGACTGAGAGACACCAGTCAGTGTACAGATATCTCCCTGAGAGAGAGAGGGGACTGAGAGACACCAGTCAGTGTACAGATATCTCCCTGAGAGAGAGAGGGGACAGGGAGACACCAGTCAGTGTACACAGATCTCCCTGAGAGAGAGAGGGGACTGAGAGACACCAGTCAGTGTACAGATATCTCCCTGAGAGAGAGAGGGGACTGAGAGACACCAGTCAGTGTACAGATATCTCCCTGAGAGAGAGAGGGGACTGAGAGACACCTGTCAGTGTACAGATATCTCCCTGAGAGAGGGGGGACTGAGAGACTCCAGTCAGTGTACAGATATCTCCCTGAGAGAGAGAGAGAGAGGGGACTGAGAGACACCAGTCAGTGAACAGATATCTCCCTGAGGGAGAGAGAGAGGGGACTGAGAGACACCAGTCAGTGTACAGATATCTCCCTGAGAGAGAGAGAGGGGGGACTGAGAGACACCAGTCAGTGTACAGATATCTCCCTGTGAGAGAGGGGACTGAGAGACAACAGTCAGTGTACAGATATCTCCCTGAGAGAGAGAGGGGGGACTGAGAAACACCAATCAGTGTACAGATATCTCCCTGAGAGAGAGAGGGGGGACTGAGAGACACCAGTCAGTGTACAGATATCTCCCTGAGAGAGAGAGGGGACTGAGAGACACCAGTCAGTGTACAGATATCTCCCTGAGAGAGAGAGGGGACTGAGAGACACCAGTCAGTGTACAGATATCTCCCTGAGAGAGAGGGGTGACTGAGAGACACCAGTCAGTGTACAGATATCTCCCTGAGAGAGAGAGGGGACTGAGAGACACCAGTCAGTGTACAGATATCTCCCTGAGAAAGAGAGGGGGGACTGAGAGACACCAGTCAGTGTACAGATATCTCCCTGAGAAAGAGAGGGGGGACTGAGAGACACCAGTCAGTGTACAGATATCTCCCTGAGAGAGGGGGGGGGGACTGAGAGACACCAGTCAGAGTACAGATATCTCCCCGAGGGAGAGAGGGGGGACAGAGAGACACCAGTCAGTGTACAGATATCTCCCTGAGAAAGAGAGGGGGGACTGAGAGACACCAGTCAGTGTACAGATATCTCCCTGAGAGAGAGAGGGGACTGAGAGACACCTGTCAGTGTACTGATATCTCCCTGAGAGAGGGGGGACTGAGAGACTCCAGTCAGTGTACAGATATCTCCCTGAGAGAGAGAGAGAGAGGGGACTGAGAGACACCAGTCAGTGAACAGATATCTCCCTGAGGGAGAGAGAGAGGGGACTGAGAGACACCAGTCAGTGTACAGGTATCTCCCGGAGAGAGAGGGGGGACTGAGAGGCAACAGTCAGTGTACACATATCTCCCTGAGTGAGAGAGAGAGGGGACGGAGAGACACCAGTCAGTGTACAGATATATCCCTGAGAGACAGAGGGGTTACTGAGAGACACCAGTCAGTGCACAGATATCTCCCTGAGAGAGAGGGGACTGAGAGACACCAGTCAGTGTACAGATATCTCCCTGAGAGAGAGGAGACTGAGAGACACCAGTCAGTGTACAGATATCTCACTGAGAGAGAGGGGACTGAGAGACACCAGTCAGTGTACAGATATCTCCCTGAGAGAGAGGGGGGACTGAGAGACACCAGTCAGTGTACAGATATCTCCCTGAGAGGGTGAGAGGGGACTGAGAGACACCAGTCAGTGTACAGATATCTCCCTGAGAGAGAGGGGGGACTGAGATACACCAGTCAGTGTACAGATATCTCCCTGAGAGAGAGGGGGGACTGAGAGACACCAGTCAGTGTACAGATATCTCCCAGAGAGAGAGAGGACTGAGAGAAACGAGTCAGTGTACAGATATCTCCCAGAGAGAGAGGGGACTGAGAGACACCAGTCAGTGTACAGATATCTCCCTGAGAGAGAGGGGGGACTGAGAGACACCAGTCAGTGTACAGATATCTCCCTGAGAGGGAGAGAGGGGACTGAGAGACACCAGTCAGTGTACAGATATCTCCCAGAGAGAGAGGGGACTGAGAGACACCAGTCAGTGTACAGATATCTCCCTGAGAGAGAGGGGGGACTGAGAGACACCAGTCAGTGTACAGATATCTCCCTGAGAGGGAGAGAGGGGACTGAGAGACACCAGTCAGTGTACAGATATCTCCCTGAGAGAGAGGGGGGACTGAGATACACCAGTCAGTGTACAGATATCTCCCTGAGAGAGAGAGAGGGGACTGAGAGACACCAGTCAGTGTACAGATATCTCCCTGAGAGAGAGGGGAATGAGAGACACAAGTCAGTGCACAGATATCTCCCTGAGAGACAGAGGGGACTGAGAGGCAACAGTCAGTGTACAGATATCTCACTGACAGAGAGAGGGGACTGAGAGACACCAGTCAGTGTACAGATATCTCCCTGAAAGAGAGTGGGGGGCCTGAGAGACACCAGTCAGTGTACAGATATCTCCCTCAGAGAGAGAGGGGACTGAGAGACACCAGTCAGTGTACTGATATCTCCCAGAGAGAGAGAGGACTGAGAGAAACGAGTCAGTGTACATATATCTCCCTGAGAGAGAGGGGACTGAGAGACACCAGTCAGTGTACAGATATCTCCCTGAGAGAGAGAGGGGGGACTGAGAGACACCAGTCAGTGTACAGATATCTCCCTGAGAGAGAGAGGGGACTGAGAGACACCAGTCAGTGTACAGATATCTCCCTGTGAGAGAGGGGACTGAGAGACAACAGTCAGTGTACAGATATCTCCCTGAGAGAGAGAGGGGGGACTGAGAAACACCAATCAGTGTACAGATATCTCCCTGAGAGAGAGAGGGGACTGAGAGACACCAGTCAGTGTACAGATATCTCCCTGAGAAAGAGAGGGGGGACTGAGAGACACCAGTCAGTGTACAGATATCTCCCTGAGAAAGAGAGGGGGGACTGAGAGACACCAGTCAGTGTACAGATATCTCCCTGAGAGAGGGGGGGGGGACTGAGAGACACCAGTCAGAGTACAGATATCTCCCCGAGGGAGAGAGGGGGGACAGAGAGACACCAGTCAGTGTACAGATATCTCCCTGAGAAAGAGAGGGGGGACTGAGAGACACCAGTCAGTGTACAGATATCTCCCTGAGAGAGAGAGGGGACTGAGAGACACCAGTCAGTGTACAGATATCTCCCTGAGAGGGAGAGAGGGGACTGAGAGACACCAGTCAGTGTACAGATATCTCCCAGAGAGAGAGGGGACTGAGAGACACCAGTCAGTGTACAGATATCTCCCTGAGAGAGAGGGGGGACTGAGAGACACCAGTCAGTGTACAGATATCTCCCTGAGAGGGAGAGAGGGGACTGAGAGACACCAGTCAGTGTACAGATATCTCCCTGAGAGAGAGGGGGGACTGAGATACACCAGTCAGTGTACAGATATCTCCCTGAGAGAGAGAGAGGGGACTGAGAGACACCAGTCAGTGTACAGATATCTCCCTGAGAGAGAGGGGAATGAGAGACACAAGTCAGTGCACAGATATCTCCCTGAGAGACAGAGGGGACTGAGAGGCAACAGTCAGTGTACAGATATCTCACTGACAGAGAGAGGGGACTGAGAGACACCAGTCAGTGTACAGATATCTCCCTGAAAGAGAGTGGGGGGCCTGAGAGACACCAGTCAGTGTACAGATATCTCCCTCAGAGAGAGAGGGGACTGAGAGACACCAGTCAGTGTACTGATATCTCCCAGAGAGAGAGAGGACTGAGAGAAACGAGTCAGTGTACATATATCTCCCTGAGAGAGAGGGGACTGAGAGACACCAGTCAGTGTACAGATATCTCCCTGAGAGAGAGAGGGGGGACTGAGGGACACCAGTCAGTGTACAGATATCTCCCTGTGAGAGAGGGGACTGAGAGACAACAGTCAGTGTACAGATATCTCCCTGAGAGAGAGAGGGGGGACTGAGAAACACCAATCAGTGTACAGATATCTCCCTGAGAGAGAGAGGGGACTGAGAGACACCAGTCAGTGTACAGATATCTCCCTGAGAAAGAGAGGGGGGACTGAGAGACACCAGTCAGTGTACAGATATCTCCCTGAGAAAGAGAGGGGGGACTGAGAGACACCAGTCAGTGTACAGATATCTCCCTGAGAGAGGGGGGGGGGACTGAGAGACACCAGTCAGAGTACAGATATCTCCCCGAGGGAGAGAGGGGGGACAGAGAGACACCAGTCAGTGTACAGATATCTCCCTGAGAAAGAGAGGGGGGACTGAGAGACACCAGTCAGTGTACAGATATCTCCCTGAGAGAGAGAGGGGACTGAGAGACACCAGTCAGTGTACAGATATCTCCCTGAGAGAGAGAGGGGGGACTGAGAGACACCAGTCAGAGTACAGATATCTCCCTGAGGGAGAGAGGGGACTGAGAGACACCAGTCAGTGTACAGAGATCTCCCTGAGAGAGAGAGGGGACTGAGAGACACCAGTCAGTGTACAGATATCTCCCTGAGAGAGAGAGGGGACTGAGAGACACCAGTCAGTGTACAGATATCTCCCTGAGAGAGAGAGGGGACTGAGAGACACCAGTCAGTGTACAGATATCTCCCTGAGAGAGAGAGGGGACTGAGAGACACCAGTCAGTGTACAGATATCTCCCTGAGAGAGAGAGGGGACTGAGAGACACCAGTCAGTGTACAGAGATCTCCCTGAGAGAGAGAGGGGACTGAGAGACACCAGTCAGTGTACAGATATCTCCCTGAGAGAGAGAGGGGACTGAGAGACACCAGTCAGTGTACAGATATCTCCCTGAGAGAGAGAGGGGACTGAGAGACACCTGTCAGTGTACAGATATCTCCCTGAGAGAGAGAGGGGACTGAGAGACACCAGTCAGTGTACAGATATCTCCCTGAGAGAGAGAGGGGACTGAGAGACACCTGTCAGTGTACAGATATCTCCCTGAGAGAGGGGGGACTGAGAGACTCCAGTCAGTGTACAGATATCTCCCTGAGAGAGAGAGAGAGAGGGGACTGAGAGACACCAGTCAGTGTACAGAGATCTCCCTGAGAGAGAGAGGGGACTGAGAGACACCAGTCAGTGTACAGATATCTCCCTGAGAGAGAGAGGGGACTGAGAGACACCTGTCAGTGTACAGATATCTCCCTGAGAGAGAGAGGGGACTGAGAGACACCAGTCAGTGTACAGATATCTCCCTGAGAGAGAGAGGGGACTGAGAGACACCAGTCAGTGTACAGATATCTCCCTGAGAGAGAGAGGGGACTGAGAGACACCAGTCAGTGTACAGATATCTCCCTGAGAGACAGAGGGGACTGAGAGACACCTGTCAGTGTACAGATATCTCCCTGAGAGAGGGGGGACTGAGAGACTCCAGTCAGTGTACAGATATCTCCCTGAGAGAGAGAGAGAGAGAGAGGGGACTGAGAGACACCAGTCAGTGAACAGATATCTCCCTGAGGGAGAGAGAGAGGGGACTGAGAGACACCAGTCAGTGTACAGGTATCTCCCGGAGAGAGAGGGGGGACTGAGAGGCAACAGTCAGTGTACACATATCTCCCTGAGTGAGAGAGAGAGGGGACGGAGAGACACCAGTCAGTGTACAGATATCTCCCTGAGAGACAGAGGGGTTACTGAGAGACACCAGTCAGTGCACAGATATCTCCCTGAGAGAGAGGGGACTGAGAGACACCAGTCAGTGCACAGATATCTCCCTGAGAGAGAGGGGACTGAGAGACACCAGTCAGTGTACCGATATCTCCCTGAGAGAGAGGGGACTCAGAGACACCAGTCAGTGTACAGATATCTCCCTGAGAGAGAGGGGACTGAGAGACACCAGTCAGTGTACAGATATCTCACTGAGAGAGAGAGGGGACTGAGAGACACCAGTCAGTGTACAGATATCTCCCTGAGAGAGAGGGGACTGAGAGACACCAGTCAGTGTACAGATATCTCCCTGAGAGAGAGGGGGGACTGAGAGACACCAGTCAGTGTACAGATATCTCCCTGAGAGGGAGAGAGGGGACTGAGAGACACCAGTCAGTGTACAGATATCTCCCTGAGAGAGAGGGGGGACTGAGATACACCAGTCAGTGTACAGATATCTCCCTGAGAGAGAGGGGGGACTGAGAGACACCAGTCAGTGTACAGATATCTCCCAGAGAGAGAGAGGACTGAGAGAAACGAGTCAGTGTACAGATATCTCCTAGAGAGAGAGGGGACTGAGAGACACCAGTCAGTGTACAGATATCTCCCTGAGAGAGAGGGGGGACTGAGAGACACCAGTCAGTGTACAGATATCTCCCTGAGAGGGAGAGAGGGGACTGAGAGACACCAGTCAGTGTACAGATATCTCCCAGAGAGAGAGGGGACTGAGAGACACCAGTCAGTGTACAGATATCTCCCTGAGAGAGAGGGGGGACTGAGAGACACCAGTCAGTGTACAGATATCTCCCTGAGAGGGAGAGAGGGGACTGAGAGACACCAGTCAGTGTACAGATATCTCCCTGAGAGAGAGGGGGGACTGAGATACACCAGTCAGTGTACAGATATCTCCCTGAGAGAGAGAGAGGGGACTGAGAGACACCAGTCAGTGTACAGATATCTCCCTGAGAGAGAGGGGAATGAGAGACACAAGTCAGTGCACAGATATCTCCCTGAGAGACAGAGGGGACTGAGAGGCAACAGTCAGTGCACAGATATCTCACTGACAGAGAGAGGGGACTGAGAGACACCAGTCAGTGTACAGATATCTCACTGACAGAGAGAGGGGACTGAGAGACACCAGTCAGTGTACAGATATCTCCCTGAAAGAGAGTGGGGGGCCTGAGAGACACCAGTCAGTGTACAGATATCTCCCTCAGAGAGAGAGGGGACTGAGAGACACCAGTCAGTGTACAGATATCTCCCAGAGAGAGAGAGGACTGAGAGAAACGAGTCAGTGTACATATATCTCCCTGAGAGAGAGGGGACTGAGAGACACCAGTCAGTGTACAGATATCTCCCTGAGAGAGAGAGGGGGGACTGAGAGACACCAGTCAGTGTACAGATATCTCCCTGTGAGAGAGGGGACTGAGAGACAACAGTCAGTGTACAGATATCTCCCTGAGAGAGAGAGGGGGGACTGAGAAACACCAATCAGTGTACAGATATCTCCCTGAGAGAGAGAGCACTGAGAGACACCAGTCAGTGTACAGATATCTCCCTGAGAGAGAGAGTGGGGACTGAGAGACACCAGTCAGTGTACAGATATCTCCCTGAGAGAGAGAGGGGGGACTGAGAGACACCAGTCAGTGTACAGATATCTCCCTGAGAGAGAGGGGGGACTGAGAGACACCAGTCAGTGTACAGATATCTCCCTGTGAGAGAGGGGACTGAGAGACAACAGTCAGTGTACAGATATCTCCCTGAGAGAGAGAGGGGGGACTGAGAAACACCAATCAGTGTACAGATATCTCCCTGAGAGAGAGAGCACTGAGAGACACCAGTCAGTGTACAGATATCTCCCTGAGAGAGAGAGGGGACTGAGAGACACCAGTCAGTGTACAGATATCTCCCTGATAGAGAGAGGGGACTGAGAGACACCAATCAGTGTACAGATATCTCCCTGAGAGAGAGAGGGGACTGAGAGACACCAGTCAGTGTACAGATATCTCCCTGTGAGAGAGGGGACTGAGAGACACCAATCAGTGTACAGATATCTCCCTGAGAGAGAGAGGGGACTGAGAGACACCAGTCAGTGTACAGATATCTCCCTGAGAGAGAGGGGACAGAGAGACACCAGTCAGTGTACAGATATCTCCCTGAGAGAGGGGGGGGGGACTGAGAGACGCCAGTCAGAGTACAGATATCTCCCCGAGGGAGAGAGGGGGGACAGAGAGACACCAGTCAGTGTACAGATATCTCCCTGAGAAAGAGAGGGGGGACTGAGAGACACCAGTCAGTGTACAGATATCTCCCTGAGAGAGAGAGGGGACTGAGAGACACCAGTCAGTGTACAGATATCTCCCTGAGAGAGAGAGAGGGGGGACTGAGAGACACCAGTCAGAGTACAGATATCTCCCTGAGGGAGAGAGGGGACTGAGAGACACCAGTCAGTGTACAGAGATCTCCCTGAGAGAGAGAGGGGACTGAGAGACACCAGTCAGTGTACAGATATCTCCCTGAGAGAGAGAGGGGACTGAGAGACACCAGTCAGTGTACAGATATCTCCCTGAGAGAGAGAGGGGACTGAGAGACACCAGTCAGTGTAAAGAGATCTCCCTGAGAGAGAGAGGGGACTGAGAGACACCAGTGAGTGTACAGATATCTCCCTGAGAGAGAGAGGGGACTGAGAGACACCAGTCAGTGTACAGATATCTCCCTGAGAGAGAGAGGGGACTGAGAGACACCAGTCAGTGTACAGATATCTCCCTGAGAGAGAGAGGGGACTGAGAGACACCTGTCAGTGTACAGATATCTCCCTGAGAGAGGGGGGACTGAGAGACTCCAGTCAGTGTACAGATATCTCCCTGAGAGAGAGAGAGAGAGGGGACTGAGAGACACCAGTCAGTGAACAGATATCTCCCTGAGGGAGAGAGAGGGGGGACTGAGAGACACCAGTCAGTGTACAGATATCTCCCTGAGAGAGAGAGAGGGGGGACTGAGAGACACCAGTCAGTGTACAGATATCTCCCTGTGAGAGAGGGGACTGAGAGACACCAGTCAGTGTACAGATATCTCCCTGAGAGAGAGAGGGGACTGAGAGACACCAGTCAGTGTACAGAGATCTCCCTGAGAGAGAGAGGGGACTGAGAGACACCAATCAGTGTGCAGATATCTCCCTGAGAGAGAGAGGGGACTGAGAGACACCAGTCAGTGTACAGATATCTCCCTGAGAAAGAGAGGGGGGACTGAGAGACACCAGTCAGTGTACAGATATCTCCCTGAGAAAGAGAGGGGGGACTGAGAGACACCAGTCAGTGTACAGATATCTCCCTGAGAGAGGGGGGGGGTCTGAGAGACACCAGTCAGAGTACAGATATCTCCCCGAGGGAGAGAGGGGGGACAGAGAGACACCAGTCAGTGTACAGATATCTCCCTGAGAAAGAGAGGGGGGACTGAGAGACACCAGTCAGTGTACAGATATCTCCCTGAGAGAGAGAGGGGACTGAGAGACACCAGTCAGTGTACAGATATCTCCCTGAGAAAGAGAGGGGGGACTGAGAGACACCAGTCAGTGTACAGATATCTCCCTGAGAAAGAGAGGGGGGACTGAGAGACACCAGTCAGTGTACAGATATCTCCCTGAGAGAGGGGGGGGGGGTCTGAGAGACATCAGTCAGAGTACAGATATCTCCCCGAGGGAGAGAGGGGGGACAGAGAGACACCAGTCAGTGTACAGATATCTCCCTGAGAAAGAGAGGGGGGACTGAGAGACACCAGTCAGTGTACAGATATCTCCCTGAGAGAGAGAGGGGACTGAGAGACACCAGTCAGTGTACAGATATCTCCCTGAGAGAGAGAGAGGGGGGACTGAGAGACACCAGTCAGAGTACAGATATCTCCCTGAGGGAGAGAGGGGACTGAGAGACACCAGTCAGTGTACAGAGATCTCCCTGAGAGAGAGAGGGGACTGAGAGACACCAGTCAGTGTACAGATATCTCCCTGAGAGAGAGAGGGGACTGAGAGACACCAGTCAGTGTACAGATATCTCCCTGAGAGAGAGAGGGGACTGAGAGACACCAGTCAGTGTACAGAGATCTCCCTGAGAGAGAGAGGGGACTGAGAGACACCAGTCAGTGTACAGATATCTCCCTGAGAGAGAGAGGGGACTGAGAGACACCAGTCAGTGTACAGATATCTCCCTGAGAGAGAGAGGGGACTGAGAGACACCTGTCAGTGTACAGATATCTCCCTGAGAGAGGGGGGACTGAGAGACTCCAGTCAGTGTACAGATATCTCCCTGAGAGAGAGAGAGAGAGGGGACTGAGAGACATCAGTCAGTGAACAGATATCTCCCTGAGGGAGAGAGAGAGGGGACTGAGAGACACCAGTCAGTGTACAGATATCTCCCGGAGAGAGAGAGAGGGGGGACTGAGAGACACCAGTCAGTGTACAGATATCTCCCTGAGAGAGAGGGGGGACGGAGAGATACCAGTCAGTATACAGATATCTCCCTGAGTGAGAGGGGACTGAGAGACACCAGTCAGTGTACAGATATCTCACTGAGAGAGAGGGGACTGAGAGACACCAGTCAGTGTACAGATATCTCCCTGAGAGAGAGGGGGGACTGAGAGACACCAGTCAGTGTACAGATATCTCCCTGAGAGGGAGAGAGGGGACTGAGAGACACCAGTCAGTGTACAGATATCTCCCTGAGAGAGAGGGGGGACTGAGATACACCAGTCAGTGTACAGATATCTCCCTGAGAGAGAGGGGGGACTGAGAGACACCAGTCAGTGTACAGATATCTCCCAGAGAGAGAGAGGACTGAGAGAAACGAGTCAATGTACAGATATCTCCCAGAGAGAGAGGGGACTGAGAGACACCAGTCAGTGTACAGATATCTCCCTGAGAGGGAGAGAGGGGACTGAGAGACACCAGTCAGTGTACAGATATCTCCCAGAGAGAGAGGGGACTGAGAGACACCAGTCAGTGTACAGATATCTCCCTGAGAGAGAGGGGGGACTGAGAGACACCAGTCAGTGTACAGATATCTCCCTGAGAGGGAGAGAGGGGACTGAGAGACACCAGTCAGTGTACAGATATCTCCCTGAGAGAGAGGGGGGACTGAGATACACCAGTCAGTGTACAGATATCTCCCTGAGAGAGAGGGGGGACTGAGAGACACCAGTCAGTGTACAGATATCTCCCAGAGAGAGAGGGGAATGAGAGACACAAGTCAGTGCACAGATATCTCCCTGAGAGACAGAGGGGACTGAGAGGCAACAGTCAGTGTACAGATATCTCACTGACAGAGAGAGGGGCCTGAGAGACACCAGTCAGTGTACAGATATCTCCCTGAAAGAGAGTGGGGGGCCTGAGAGACACCAGTCAGTGTACAGATATCTCCCTCAGAGAGAGAGGGGACTGAGAGACACCAGTCAGTGTACAGATATCTCCCAGAGAGAGAGAGGACTGAGAGAAACGAGTCAGTGTACATATATCTCCCTGAGAGAGAGGGGACAGAGAGACACCAGTCAGTGTACAGATATCTCCCTGAGAGAGAGAGGGGGGACTGAGAGACACCAGTCAGTGTACAGATATCTCCCTGTCAGAGAGGGGACTGAGAGACAACAGTCAGTGTACAGATATCTCCCTGAGAGAGAGAGGGGGGACTGAGAGACACCAGTCAGTGTACAGATATCTCCCTGAGAGAGAGAGGGGACTGAGAGACACCAGTCAGTGTACAGATATCTCCCTGAGAAAGAGAGGGGGGACTGAGAGACACCAGTCAGTGTACAGATATCTCCCTGAGAAAGAGAGGGGGGACTGAGAGACACCAGTCAGTGTACAGATATCTCCCTGAGAGAGGGGGGGGGGACTGAGAGACACCAGTCAGAGTACAGATATCTCCCCGAGGGAGAGAGGGGGGACAGAGAGACACCAGTCAGTGTACAGATATCTCCCAGAGATAGAGGGGACTGAGAGACACCAGTCAGTGTACAGATATCTCCCTGAGAAAGAGAGGGGGGACTGAGAGACACCAGTCAGTGTACAGATATCTCCTTGAGAGAGAGAGGGGACTGAGAGACACCAGTCAGTGTACAGATATCTCCCTGAGAGAGAGAGAGGGGGGACTGAGAGACACCAGTCAGAGTACAGATATCTCCCTGAGGGAGAGAGGGGACTGAGAGACACCAGTCAGTGTACAGAGATCTCCCTGAGAGAGAGAGGGGACTGAGAGACACCAGTCAGTGTACAGATATCTCCCTGAGAGAGAGAGGGGACTGAGAGACACCAGTCAGTGTACAGATATCTCCCTGAGAGAGAGAGGGGACAGGGAGACACCAGTCAGTGTACACAGATCTCCCTGAGAGAGAGAGGGGACTGAGAGACACCAGTCAGTGTACAGATATCTCCCTGAGAGAGAGAGGGGACTGAGAGACACCAGTCAGTGTACAGATATCTCCCTGAGAGAGAGAGGGGACTGAGAGACACCTGTCAGTGTACAGATATCTCCCTGAGAGAGGGGGGACTGAGAGACTCCAGTCAGTGTACAGATATCTCCCTGAGAGAGAGAGAGAGAGGGGACTGAGAGACACCAGTCAGTGAACAGATATCTCCCTGAGGGAGAGAGAGAGGGGACTGAGAGACACCAGTCAGTGTACAGATATCTCCCTGAGAGAGAGAGAGGGGGGACTGAGAGACACCAGTCAGTGTACAGATATCTCCCTGTGAGAGAGGGGACTGAGAGACAACAGTCAGTGTACAGATATCTCCCTGAGAGAGAGAGGGGGGACTGAGAAACACCAATCAGTGTACAGATATCTCCCTGAGAGAGAGAGGGGACTGAGAGACACCAGTCAGTGTACAGATATCTCCCTGAGAAAGAGAGGGGGGACTGAGAGACACCAGTCAGTGTACAGATATCTCCCTGAGAAAGAGAGGGGGGACTGAGAGACACCAGTCAGTGTACAGATATCTCCCTGAGAGAGGGGGGGGGGACTGAGAGACACCAGTCAGAGTACAGATATCTCCCCGAGGGAGAGAGGGGGGACAGAGAGACACCAGTCAGTGTACAGATATCTCCCTGAGAAAGAGAGGGGGGACTGAGAGACACCAGTCAGTGTACAGATATCTCCCTGAGAGAGAGAGGGGACTGAGAGACACCAGTCAGTGTACAGATATCTCCCTGAGAGAGAGAGAGGGGGGACTGAGAGACACCAGTCAGAGTACAGATATCTCCCTGAGGGAGAGAGGGGACTGAGAGACACCAGTCAGTGTACAGAGATCTCCCTGAGAGAGAGAGGGGACTGAGAGACACCAGTCAGTGTACAGATATCTCCCTGAGAGAGAGAGGGGACTGAGAGACACCAGTCAGTGTACAGATATCTCCCTGAGAGAGAGAGGGGACTGAGAGACACCAGTCAGTGTACAGATATCTCCCTGAGAGAGAGAGGGGACTGAGAGACACCAGTCAGTGTACAGATATCTCCCTGAGAGAGAGAGGCGACTGAGAGACACCAGTCAGTGTACAGATATCTCCCTGAGAGAGAGAGGGGACTGAGAGACACCTGTCAGTGTACAGATATCTCCCTGAGAGAGGGGGGACTGAGAGACTCCAGTCAGTGTACAGATATCTCCCTGAGAGAGAGAGAGAGAGGGGACTGAGAGACACCAGTCAGTGAACAGATATCTCCCTGAGGGAGAGAGAGAGGGGACTGAGAGACACCAGTCAGTGTACAGATATCTCCCTGAGAGAGAGAGAGGGGGGACTGAGAGACACCAGTCAGTGTACAGATATCTCCCTGAGAGAGAGGGGGGACGGAGAGATACCAGTCAGTATACAGATATCTCCCTGAGTGAGAGGGGACTGAAAGACACCAGTCAGAGTACAGATATCTCCCTGAGAGACAGAGGGGACGGAGACACCAGTCAGTGTGCAGATATCTCCCTGAGAGAGAGAGAGGAGACAGAGAGACACCAGTCAGTGTACAGATATCTCCCTGAGGGAGAGAGGGGACTGAGAGACACCAGTCAGTGTACAGAGATCTCCCTGAGAGAGAGAGGGGACTGAGAGACACCAGTCAGTGTACAGATATCTCCCTGAGAGAGAGAGGGGACTGAGAGACACCAGTCAGTGTACAGATATCTCCCTGAGAGAGAGAGGGGACTGAGAGACACCAGTCAGTGTACAGAGATCTCCCTGAGAGAGAGAGGGGACTGAGAGACACCAGTCAGTGTACAGATATCTCCCTGAGAGAGAGAGGGGACTGAGAGACACCAGTCAGTGTACAGATATCTCCCTGAGAGAGAGAGGGGACTGAGAGACACCTGTCAGTGTACAGATATCTCCCTGAGAGAGGGGGGACTGAGAGACTCCAGTCAGTGTACAGATATCTCCCTGAGAGAGAGAGAGAGAGGGGACTGAGAGACATCAGTCAGTGAACAGATATCTCCCTGAGGGAGAGAGAGAGGGGACTGAGAGACACCAGTCAGTGTACAGATATCTCCCTGAGAGAGAGAGAGGGGGGACTGAGAGACACCAGTCAGTGTACAGATATCTCCCTGAGAGAGAGGGGGGACGGAGAGATACCAGTCAGTATACAGATATCTCCCTGAGTGAGAGGGGACTGAGAGACACCAGTCAGTGTACAGATATCTCACTGAGAGAGAGGGGACTGAGAGACACCAGTCAGTGTACAGATATCTCCCTGAGAGAGAGGGGGGACTGAGAGACACCAGTCAGTGTACAGATATCTCCCTGAGAGGGAGAGAGGGGACTGAGAGGCACCAGTCAGTGTACAGATATCTCCCTGAGAGAGAGGGGGGACTGAGATACACCAGTCAGTGTACAGATATCTCCCTGAGAGAGAGGGGGGACTGAGAGACACCAGTCAGTGTACAGATATCTCCCAGAGAGAGAGAGGACTGAGAGAAACGAGTCAATGTACAGATATCTCCCAGAGAGAGAGGGGACTGAGAGACACCAGTCACTGTACAGATATCTCCCTGAGAGGGAGAGAGGGGACTGAGAGACACCAGTCAGTGTACAGATATCTCCCTGAGAGAGAGGGGGGACTGAGAGACACCAGTCAGTGTACAGATATCTCCCAGAGAGAGAGGGGACTGAGAGACACCAGTCAGTGTACAGATATCTCCCTGAGAGAGAGGGGGGACTGAGAGACACCAGTCAGTGTACAGACATCTCCCTGAGAGGGAGAGAGGGGACTGAGAGACACCAGTCAGTGTACAGATATCTCCCTGAGAGAGAGGGGGGACTGAGAGACACCAGTCAGTGTACAGATATCTCCCAGAGAGAGAGGGGAATGAGAGACACAAGTCAGTGCACAGATATCTCCCTGAGAGACAGAGGGGACTGAGAGGCAACAGTCAGTGTACAGATATCTCACTGACAGAGAGAGGGGCCTGAGAGACACCAGTCAGTGTACAGATATCTCCCTGAAAGAGAGTGGGGGGCCTGAGAGACACCAGTCAGTGTACAGATATCTCCCTCAGAGAGAGAGGGGACTGAGAGACACCAGTCAGTGTACAGATATCTCCCAGAGAGAGAGAGGACTGAGAGAAACGAGTCAGTGTACATATATCTCCCTGAGAGAGAGGGGACTGAGAGACACCAGTCAGTGTACAGATATCTCCCTGAGAGAGAGAGGGGGGACTGAGAGACACCAGTCAGTGTACAGATATCTCCCTGTCAGAGAGGGGACTGAGAGACAACAGTCAGTGTACAGATATCTCCCTGAGAGAGAGAGGGGGGACTGAGAGACACCAGTCAGTGTACAGATATCTCCCTGAGAGAGAGAGGGGACTGAGAGACACCAGTCAGTGTACAGATATCTCCCTGAGAAAGAGAGGGGGGACTGAGAGACACCAGTCAGTGTACAGATATCTCCCTGAGAAAGAGAGGGGGGACTGAGAGACACCAGTCAGTGTACAGATATCTCCCTGAGAGAGGGGGGGGGGACTGAGAGACACCAGTCAGAGTACAGATATCTCCCCGAGGGAGAGAGGGGGGACAGAGAGACACCAGTCAGTGTACAGATATCTCCCTGAGAAAGAGAGGGGGGACTGAGAGACACCAGTCAGTGTACAGATATCTCCTTGAGAGAGAGAGGGGACTGAGAGACACCAGTCAGTGTACAGATATCTCCCTGAGAGAGAGAGAGGGGGGACTGAGAGACACCAGTCAGAGTACAGATATCTCCCTGAGGGAGAGAGGGGACTGAGAGACACCAGTCAGTGTACAGAGATCTCCCTGAGAGAGAGAGGGGACTGAGAGACACCAGTCAGTGTACAGATATCTCCCTGAGAGAGAGAGGGGACTGAGAGACACCAGTCAGTGTACAGATATCTCCCTGAGAGAGAGAGGGGACAGGGAGACACCAGTCAGTGTACACAGATCTCCCTGTGAGAGAGAGGGGACTGAGAGACACCAGTCAGTGTACAGATATCTCCCTGAGAGAGAGAGGGGACTGAGAGACACCAGTCAGTGTACAGATATCTCCCTGAGAGAGAGAGGGGACTGAGAGACACCTGTCAGTGTACAGATATCTCCCTGAGAGAGGGGGGACTGAGAGACTCCAGTCAGTGTACAGATATCTCCCTGAGAGAGAGAGAGAGAGGGGACTGAGAGACACCAGTCAGTGAACAGATATCTCCCTGAGGGAGAGAGAGAGGGGACTGAGAGACACCAGTCAGTGTACAGATATCTCCCTGAGAGAGAGAGAGGGGGGACTGAGAGACACCAGTCAGTGTACAGATATCTCCCTGTGAGAGAGGGGACTGAGAGACAACAGTCAGTGTACAGATATCTCCCTGAGAGAGAGAGGGGGGACTGAGAAACACCAATCAGTGTACAGATATCTCCCTGAGAGAGAGAGGGGACTGAGAGACACCAGTCAGTGTACAGATATCTCCCTGAGAAAGAGAGGGGGGACTGAGAGACACCAGTCAGTGTACAGATATCTCCCTGAGAAAGAGAGGGGGGACTGAGAGACACCAGTCAGTGTACAGATATCTCCCTGAGAGAGGGGGGGGGGACTGAGAGACACCAGTCAGAGTACAGATATCTCCCCGAGGGAGAGAGGGGGGACAGAGAGACACCAGTCAGTGTACAGATATCTCCCTGAGAAAGAGAGGGGGGACTGAGAGACACCAGTCAGTGTACAGATATCTCCCTGAGAGAGAGAGGGGACTGAGAGACACCAGTCAGTGTACAGATATCTCCCTGAGAGAGAGAGAGGGGGGACTGAGAGACACCAGTCAGAGTACAGATATCTCCCTGAGGGAGAGAGGGGACTGAGAGACACCAGTCAGTGTACAGAGATCTCCCTGAGAGAGAGAGGGGACTGAGAGACACCAGTCAGTGTACAGATATCTCCCTGAGAGAGAGAGGGGACTGAGAGACACCAGTCAGTGTACAGATATCTCCCTGAGAGAGAGAGGGGACTGAGAGACACCAGTCAGTGTACAGATATCTCCCTGAGAGAGAGAGGGGACTGAGAGACACCTGTCAGTGTACAGATATCTCCCTGAGAGAGGGGGGACTGAGAGACTCCAGTCAGTGTACAGATATCTCCCTGAGAGAGAGAGAGAGAGGGGACTGAGAGACACCAGTCAGTGAACAGATATCTCCCTGAGGGAGAGAGAGAGGGGACTGAGAGACACCAGTCAGTGTACAGATATCTCCCTGAGAGAGAGAGAGGGGGGACTGAGAGACACCAGTCAGTGTACAGATATCTCCCTGAGAGAGAGGGGGGACAGAGAGATACCAGTCAGTATACAGATATCTCCCTGAGTGAGAGGGGACTGAAAGACACCAGTCAGAGTACAGATATCTCCCTGAGAGACAGAGGGGACGGAGACACCAGTCAGTGTGCAGATATCTCCCTGAGAGAGAGAGAGGAGACAGAGAGACACCAGTCAGTGTACAGATATCTCCCTGAGAGACAGAGGGGACGGAGAGACACCAGTCAGTGTACAGATATCTCCCTGAGAGAGAGAGAGGGGACTGAGAGACACCAGACAGTGTACAGATAACTCCCTGAGAGACAGGGGACTGAGAGTCACCAGTCAGTGTACAGATATCTCCCTGAGAGAGAGAGCGGGGACTGAGAGACACCAGTCAGTGTACAGATATCTCCCTGAGAGAGAGAGAGGGGACTGAGAGACACCAGTCAGTGTACAGATATCTCCCTGTGAGAGAGGGGGCACTGAGAGAGACCAGTTAATGTACAGATATCTCCCTGAGAGCGAGGGGGCACTGAGAGACTCCAGTCAGTGTACAGATATCTCCCTGAGAGAGAGAGAGGGGACTGAGAGACACCAGTCAGTGTACAGATATCTCCCTGTGAGAGAGAGGGGGGACTGAGAGACACCAGTCAGTGTACAGATATCTCCCTGAGAGAGTGAGAGGGGATTGAGAGACACCAGTCAGTGTACAGATACCTTCCTGGGAGAGAGACAGGGGAATGAGAGGCACCAGTCAGTGTACAGATATCTCCCTGAGAGAGAGAGAGAGGGGACTGGGAGACACCAGTCAGTGTACAGATATCTCCCTGAGAGAGAGAGGGGACTGAGAGACACCAGTCAGTGTACAGATATCTCCCTGAGAGAGAGGGGACTGAGAGACACCAGTCAGTGTACAGATATCTCCCTGAGAGAGAGGGAGGCTTCTGAGAGACACCATTCAGTGTACAGATATCTCCCTGAGTGAGGGGACAGAGAGACACCAGTCAGTGTACAGATATCACCCTGAGAGGGAGAGAGGGGACTGAGAGACACCAGTCAGTGTACAGATATCTCCCTGAGAGAGAGGGGGGACTGAGATACACCAGTCATTGTACAGTTATCTCCCTGTGAGAGAGAGGCGGGGTATTGGGACACACCAGTCAGTGTACAGATATCTCCCTGAGAGAGAGAGAGAGGGGACTGAGAGACACCAGTCAGTGTACAGATATCTCCCTGACAGAGAGAGAGAGGGGACTGAGAGACACCAGTCAGTGTAGAGATATCTCCCTGAGAGAGAGAGAGGACTGAGAGACACCAGTCAGTGTACAGATATCTCTCTGAGAGAGAGAGAGAGGGGACTGAGAGGCACCAGTCAGTGTACAGATATCTCCCTGAGAGAGAGAGGGGGGACTGAGAGACACCAGTCAGTGTACAGATATCTCCCTGAGAGAGAGAGGGGACTGAGAGACACCAGTCAGTGTACAGATATCTCCCTGAGAGAGAGGGGACTGAGAGACACCAGTCAGTGTACAGATATCTCCCTGAGAGAGAGGGAGGCTTCTGAGAGACACCAGTCAGTGTACAGATATCTCCCTGAGAGAGGGGACAGAGAGACACCAGTCAGTGAACAGATATCACCCTGAGAGGGAGAGGGGACTGAGAGGCACGAGTCAGTGTACAGATATCTCCCTCAGAGAGAGAGGGGACTGAGAGACACCAGTCAGTGTACAGATATCTCCCTGAGTGAGAGAGAGAGGGGTTTGAGAGACACCAGTCAGTGTACAGATATCTCCCTGAGAGAGAGAAGGGACTGAGAGACACCAGCCAGTGTACAGGTATCTCCCGGAGAGAGAGGGGGGACTGAGAGGCAACAGTCAGTGTACACATATCTCCCTGAGTGAGAGAGAGAGGGGACTGAGAGACACCAGTCAGTGTACAGATATCTCCCTGAGGGACAGAGGGGTTACTGAGAGACACCAGTCAGTGTACAGATATCTCTTTGAGAGAGAGGGGACTGAGAGACACCAGTCAGTGCACAGATATCTCCCTGAGAGAGAGGGGACTGAGAGACACCAGTCAGTGTACCGATATCTCCCTGAGAGAGAGGGGACTCAGAGACACCAGTCAGTGTACAGATATCTCCCTGAGAGAGAGGGGACTGAGAGACACCAGTCAGTGTACAGATATCTCACTGAGAGAGAGGGGACTGAGAGACACCAGTCAGTGTACAGATATCTCCCTGAGAGAGAGAGGGGACTGAGAGACACCAGTCAGTGTACAGATATCTCCCTGAGAGGGAGAGAGGGGACTGAGAGACACCAGTCAGTGTACAGATATCTCCCTGAGAGAGGGGGGGAACTGAGAGACACCAGTCAGTGTACAGATATCTCCCAGAGATAGAGGGGACTGAGAGACACCAGTCAGTGTACAGATATCTCCCTGAGAGAGAGAGGGGACTGAGAGACACCAGTCAGTGTACAGATATCTCCCTGAGAGAGAGGGAGGCTTCTGAGAGACACCATTCAGTGTACAGATATCTCCCTGAGTGAGGGGACAGAGAGACACCAGTCAGTGTACAGATATCACCCTGAGAGAGGGGACTGAGAGACTCCAGTCAGTGTACAGATATCTCCCTGAGAGAGAGAGAGAGAGGGGACTGAGAGACACCAGTCAGTGAACAGATATCTCCCTGAGGGAGAGAGAGAGGGGACTGAGAGACACCAGTCAGTGTACAGATATCTCCCTGAGAGAGAGAGAGGGGGGACTGAGAGACACCAGTCAGTGTACAGATATCTCCCTGAGAGAGAGGGGGGACAGAGAGATACCAGTCAGTATACAGATATCTCCCTGAGTGAGAGGGGACTGAAAGACACCAGTCAGAGTACAGATATCTCCCTGAGAGACAGAGGGGACGGAGACACCAGTCAGTGTGCAGATATCTCCCTGAGAGAGAGAGAGGAGACAGAGAGACACCAGTCAGTGTACAGATATCTCCCTGAGAGACAGAGGGGACGGAGAGACACCAGTCAGTGTACAGATATCTCCCTGAGAGAGAGAGAGGGGACTGAGAGACACCAGACAGTGTACAGATAACTCCCTGAGAGACAGGGGACTGAGAGTCACCAGTCAGTGTACAGATATCTCCCTGAGAGAGAGAGCGGGGACTGAGAGACACCAGTCAGTGTACAGATATCTCCCTGAGAGAGAGAGAGGGGACTGAGAGACACCAGTCAGTGTACAGATATCTCCCTGTGAGAGAGGGGGCACTGAGAGAGACCAGTTAATGTACAGATATCTCCCTGAGAGCGAGGGGGCACTGAGAGACTCCAGTCAGTGTACAGATATCTCCCTGAGAGAGAGAGAGGGGACTGAGAGACACCAGTCAGTGTACAGATATCTCCCTGTGAGAGAGAGGGGGGACTGAGAGACACCAGTCAGTGTACAGATATCTCCCTGAGAGAGTGAGAGGGGATTGAGAGACACCAGTCAGTGTACAGATACCTTCCTGGGAGAGAGACAGGGGAATGAGAGGCACCAGTCAGTGTACAGATATCTCCCTGAGAGAGAGAGAGAGGGGACTGGGAGACACCAGTCAGTGTACAGATATCTCCCTGAGAGAGAGAGGGGACTGAGAGACACCAGTCAGTGTACAGATATCTCCCTGAGAGAGAGGGGACTGAGAGACACCAGTCAGTGTACAGATATCTCCCTGAGAGAGAGGGAGGCTTCTGAGAGACACCATTCAGTGTACAGATATCTCCCTGAGTGAGGGGACAGAGAGACACCAGTCAGTGTACAGATATCACCCTGAGAGGGAGAGAGGGGACTGAGAGACACCAGTCAGTGTACAGATATCTCCCTGAGAGAGAGGGGGGACTGAGATACACCAGTCATTGTACAGTTATCTCCCTGTGAGAGAGAGGCGGGGTATTGGGACACACCAGTCAGTGTACAGATATCTCCCTGAGAGAGAGAGAGAGGGGACTGAGAGACACCAGTCAGTGTACAGATATCTCCCTGACAGAGAGAGAGAGGGGACTGAGAGACACCAGTCAGTGTAGAGATATCTCCCTGAGAGAGAGAGAGGACTGAGAGACACCAGTCAGTGTACAGATATCTCTCTGAGAGAGAGAGAGAGGGGACTGAGAGGCACCAGTCAGTGTACAGATATCTCCCTGAGAGAGAGAGGGGGGACTGAGAGACACCAGTCAGTGTACAGATATCTCCCTGAGAGAGAGAGGGGACTGAGAGACACCAGTCAGTGTACAGATATCTCCCTGAGAGAGAGGGGACTGAGAGACACCAGTCAGTGTACAGATATCTCCCTGAGAGAGAGGGAGGCTTCTGAGAGACACCAGTCAGTGTACAGATATCTCCCTGAGAGAGGGGACAGAGAGACACCAGTCAGTGAACAGATATCACCCTGAGAGGGAGAGGGGACTGAGAGGCACGAGTCAGTGTACAGATATCTCCCTCAGAGAGAGAGGGGACTGAGAGACACCAGTCAGTGTACAGATATCTCCCTGAGTGAGAGAGAGAGGGGTTTGAGAGACACCAGTCAGTGTACAGATATCTCCCTGAGAGAGAGAAGGGACTGAGAGACACCAGCCAGTGTACAGGTATCTCCCGGAGAGAGAGGGGGGACTGAGAGGCAACAGTCAGTGTACACATATCTCCCTGAGTGAGAGAGAGAGGGGACTGAGAGACACCAGTCAGTGTACAGATATCTCCCTGAGAGACAGAGGGGTTACTGAGAGACACCAGTCAGTGTACAGATATCTCTTTGAGAGAGAGGGGACTGAGAGACACCAGTCAGTGCACAGATATCTCCCTGAGAGAGAGGGGACTGAGAGACACCAGTCAGTGTACCGATATCTCCCTGAGAGAGAGGGGACTCAGAGACACCAGTCAGTGTACAGATATCTCCCTGAGAGAGAGGGGACTGAGAGACACCAGTCAGTGTACAGATATCTCACTGAGAGAGAGGGGACTGAGAGACACCAGTCAGTGTACAGATATCTCCCTGAGAGAGAGAGGGGACTGAGAGACACCAGTCAGTGTACAGATATCTCCCTGAGAGGGAGAGAGGGGACTGAGAGACACCAGTCAGTGTACAGATATCTCCCTGAGAGAGGGGGGGAACTGAGAGACACCAGTCAGTGTACAGATATCTCCCAGAGATAGAGGGGACTGAGAGACACCAGTCAGTGTACAGATATCTCCCTGAGAGAGAGAGGGGACTGAGAGACACCAGTCAGTGTACAGATATCTCCCTGAGAGAGAGGGAGGCTTCTGAGAGACACCATTCAGTGTACAGATATCTCCCTGAGTGAGGGGACAGAGAGACACCAGTCAGTGTACAGATATCACCCTGAGAGAGGGGACTGAGAGACACCAGTCAGTGTACAGATATCTCCCTGAGAGAGAGAGAGGGGATTGAGAGACACCAGTCAGTGTACAGATACCTTCCTGGGAGAGAGACGGGGGAATGAGAGACACCAGTCATTGTACAGTTATCTCCCTGTGAGAGAGAAGCGGGGTATTGAGACACACCAGTCAGTGTACAGATATCTCCCTGAGAGAGAGAGAGAGGGGACTGAGAGACACCAGTCAGTGTACAGATATCTCCCTGACAGAGAGAGAGAGGGGACTGAGAGACACCAGTCAGTGTAGAGATATCTCCCTGAGAGAGAGAGAGGACTGAGAGACACCAGTCAGTGTACAGATATCTCTCTGAGAGAGAGAGAGAGGGGACTGAGAGGCACCAGTCAGTGTACAGATATCTCCCTGAGAGAGAGAGGGGGGACTGAGAGACACCAGTCAGTGTACAGATATCTCCCTGAGAGAGAGAGGGGACTGAGAGACACCAGTCAGTGTACAGATATCTCCCTGAGAGAGAGGGGACTGAGAGACACCAGTCAGTGTACAGATATCTCCCTGAGAGAGAGGGAGGCTTCTGAGAGACACCAGTCAGTGTACAAATATCTCCCTGAGAGAGGGGACAGAGAGACACCAGTCAGTGAACAGATATCACCCTGAGAGGGAGAGGGGACTGAGAGGCACGAGTCAGTGTACAGATATCTCCCTCAGAGAGAGAGGGGACTGAGAGACACCAGTCAGTGTACAGATATCTCCCTGAGTGAAAGAGAGAGGGGTTTGAGAGACACCAGTCAGTGTACAGATATCTCCCTGAGAGAGAGAAGGGACTGAGAGACACCAGCCAGTGTACAGGTATCTCCCGGAGAGAGAGGGGGGACTGAGAGGCAACAGTCAGTGTACACATATCTCCCTGAGTGAGAGAGAGAGGGGACTGAGAGACACCAGTCAGTGTACAGATATCTCCCTGAGAGACAGAGGGGTTACTGAGAGACACCAGTCAGTGCACAGATATCTCCCTGAGAGAGAGGGGACTGAGAGACACCAGTCAGTGCACAGATATCTCCCTGAGAGAGAGGGGACTGAGAGACACCAGTCAGTGTACCGATATCTCCCTGAGAGAGAGGGGACTCAGAGACACCAGTCAGTGTACAGATATCTCCCTGAGAGAGAGGGGACTGAGAGACACCAGTCAGTGTACAGATATCTCACTGAGAGAGAGGGGACTGAGAGACACCAGTCAGTGTACAGATATCTCCCTGAGAGAGAGAGGGGACTGAGAGACACCAGTCAGTGTACAGATATCTCACTGAGAGAGAGGGGACTGAGAGACACCAGTCAGTGTACAGATATCTCCCTGAGAGAGAGGGGGGACTGAGATACACCAGTCAGTGTACATTTATCTCCCTGAGAGAGAGAGAGGGGAATGAGAGTCACAAGTCAGTGCACAGATATCTCCCTGAGAGACAGAGGGGACTGAGAGGCAACAGTCAGTGTACAGATACCTCACTGACAGAGAGAGGGGACTGAGAGACACCAGTCAGTGTACAGATATCTCCCTGAAAGAGAGTGGGGGGCCTGAGAGACACCAGTCAGTGTACAGATATCTCCCAGAGAGAGAGAGGACTGAGAGAAACGAGTCAGTGTACATATATCTCCCTGAGAGAGAGGGGACTGAGAGACACCAGTCAGTGTACAGATATCTCCCTGAGAGAGAGGGGAGACTGAGAGACACCAGTCAGTGTACAGATATCTCCCTGTGAGAGAGGGGACTGAGAGACAACAGTCAGTGTACAGATATCTCCCTGAGAGAGAGAGGGGGGACTGAGAGACACCAGTCAGTGTACAGATATCTCCCTGAGAGAGAGAGAGAGAGAGGGTACTGAGAGACACCAGTCAGTGTACAGATATCTCCCTGAGAGAGAGGGGACTGAGAGTCACCAGTCAGTGTACAGATACCTCCCTGAGAGAGAGGGGACTGAGAGACACCAGTCAGTGTACAGATATCTCCCTGAGAGAGAGAGCGGGGACTGAGAGACACCAGTCAGTGTACAGATATCTCCCTGAGAGAGAGAGGGGGGACTGAGACACACCAGTCAGTGTACAGATATCTCCCTGAGAGAGTGGACTGAGAGACACCAGTCAGTGTACAGATATCTCCCTGAGAGAGAGGGGACTGAGAGACACCAGTCAGTGTACAGATATCTCCCTGTGAGAGAGAGAGGGGACTGAGAGACACCAGTCAGTGTACAGATATCTCCCAGAGAGAGAGAGGACTGAGAGACACCAGTCAGTGTACAGATATCTCCCTGTGAGAGAGAGGGGGGACTGAGAGACACCAGTCCTTGTACAGATATCTCCCTGAGAGAGAGAGAGGGGACTGAGAGACACCAGTTAGTGGACAGATATCTCCCTGAGAGAGAGAGCGGACTGAGTGAAACGAGTCAGTGTACAGATATCTCCCTGAGAGAGAGGGGACTGAGAGACACCAGTCAGTGTACTGATATCTCCCTGAGAGAAAGGGGACTGAGAGACACCAGTCAGTGTACAGATATCTCCCTGTGAGAGAGAGAGTGGACTGAGAGACACCAGTCAGTGTACAGATATCTCCCTGTGAGAGAGAGGGGGGACTGAGAGACACCAGTCCATGTACAGATATCTCCCTGAGAGAGAGAGAGGGGACTGAGAGACACCAGTTAGTGGACAGATATCTCCCTGAGAGAGAGAGCGGACTGAGACACACCAGTCAGTGTACAGATATCTCCCTGAGAGAGAGGGGACTGAGAGACACCAGTCAGTGTACAGATATATCCCTGAGAGAGAGAGAGAGGGGACTGAGAGACACCAGTCAGTGTACAGATATCTCCCTGAGAGAGAGGGGACTGAGAGGCACCAGTCAGTGTACAGATATCTCCCTGAGAGTGAGAGAGGGGATTGAGAGACACCAGTCAGTGTACAGATATCTCCCTGAGAGAGAGGGGACTGAGAGACACCAGTCAGTGTACAGATATCTCCCTGAGAAGGGGGGAACTGAGAGACACCAGTCAGTGTACAGATATCTCCCAGAGATAGAGGGGACTGAGAGACACCAGTCAGTGTACAGATATCTCCCTAAGAGAGAGAGGGGACTGAGAGACACCAGTCAGTGTACAGATATCTCCCTGAGAGAGGGGGGGGGACTGAGAGACACCAGTCAGTGTACAGATATCTCCCAGAGATAGAGGGGACTGAGAGACACCAGTCAGTGTACAGATATCTCCCTGAGAGAGAGAGGGGACTGAGAGACACCAGTCAGTGTACAGATATCTCCTTGAGACAGATACAGAGGGGGGACTGAGAGACACCAGTCAGTGTACAGAGATATCCCTGAGAGAGAGGGGACTGAGAGACACCAGTCAGTGTACAGATATCTCCCTGAGAGAGAGAGAGGAGACTCATTGACACCAGTCAGTGTACAGATATCTCCCTGAGAGAGAGAGGGGGGACTGAGAGACACCAGTCAGTGTACAGATATCTCCCTGAGAGAGAGAGGGGGGACTGAGAGACACCAGTCAGTGTACAGATATCTCCCTGAGAGAGAGAGGGGACTGAGAGACACCAGTCAGTGTACAGATATCTCCCTGAGAGAGAGGGGACTGAGAGACACCAGTCAGTGTACAGATATCTCCCTGTGAGAGAGAGAGGGGACTGAGAGACACCAGTCAGTGTACAGATATCTCCCTGAGAGAGAGAGGGGACTGAGAGACACCAGTCAGTGTACAGATATCTCCCTGAGAGAGAGAGAGGGGACTGAGAGACACCAGTCAGTGTACAGATATCTCCCTGAGAGAAAGAGAGGGGACTGAGAGACACCAGTCAGTGTACAGATATCTCCCTGAGAGAGAGAGAGGGGACTCATCGACACCAGTCAGTGTACAGATATCTCCCTGAGAGAGAGGGGACTGAGAGGCACGAGTCAGTGTACAGATATCTCCCTGAGAGAGAGAGGGGGGACTGAGAGACACCAGTCAGTGTACAGATATCTCCCTGAGAGAGAGAGGGGACTGAGAGACAGCAGTCAGTGTACAGATATCTCCCTCAGAGAGAGGGGACTGAGAGACACCAGTCAGTGTACAGATATCTCCCTGAGAGAGAGGGAGGCTTCTGAGAGACACCAGTCAGTGTACAGATATCTCCCTGAGAGAGGGGACAGAGAGACACCAGTCAGTGTACAGATATCTCCCTGAGAGGGAGAGGGGACTGAGAGACACGAGTCAGTGTACAGATATCACCCTGAGAGGGAGAGGGGACTGAGAGACACGAGTCAGTGTACAGATATCTCCCTCAGAGAGAGAGGGGACTGAGAGACACGACTCAGTGTACAGATATCTCCCTCAGAGAGAGAGGGGACTGAGAGACACCAGTCAGTGTACAGATATCTCCCTGAGAGAGAGAAGGGACTGAGAGACACCAGTCAGTGTACAGATATCTCCCTGAGAGAGGGGACTGAGAGACACCAGTCAGTGTACAGATATCTCCCTGAGAGAGAGGGAGGCTTCTGAGAGACACCATTCAGTGTACAGATATCTCCCTGAGTGAGGGGAGAGAGAGACACCAGTCAGTGTACAGATATCACCCTGAGAGAGGGGACTGAGAGACACCAGTCAGTGTACAGATACCTTCCTGGGAGAGAGACAGGGGAATGAGAGGCACCAGTCAGTGTACAGATATCTCCCTGAGAGAGAGAGGGGACTGAGAGACACCAGTCAGTGTACAGATATCTCACTGAGAGAGAGGGGACTGAGAGACACCAGTCAGTGCACAGATATCTCACTGAGAGAGAGGGGACTGAGAGACACCAGTCAGTGTACAGATATCTCCCTGAGAGAGAGGGGGGACTGAGATACACCAGTCAGTGTACATTTATCTCCCTGAGAGAGAGAGAGGGGAATGAGAGTCACAAGTCAGTGCACAGATATCTCCCTGAGAGACAGAGGGGACTGAGAGGCAACAGTCAGTGTACAGATACCTCACTGACAGAGAGAGGGGACTGAGAGACACCAGTCAGTGTACAGATATCTCCCTGAAAGAGAGTGGGGGGCCTGAGAGACACCAGTCAGTGTACAGATATCTCCCAGAGAGAGAGAGGACTGAGAGAAACGAGTCAGTGTACATATATCTCCCTGAGAGAGAGGGGACTGAGAGACACCAGTCAGTGTACAGATATCTCCCTGAGAGAGAGGGGAGACTGAGAGACACCAGTCAGTGTACAGATATCTCCCTGTGAGAGAGGGGACTGAGAGACAACAGTCAGTGTACAGATATCTCCCTGAGAGAGAGAGGGGGGACTGAGAGACACCAGTCAGTGTACAGATATCTCCCTGAGAGAGAGAGAGAGAGAGGGTACTGAGAGACACCAGTCAGTGTACAGATATCTCCCTGAGAGAGAGGGGACTGAGAGTCACCAGTCAGTGTACAGATACCTCCCTGAGAGAGAGGGGACTGAGAGACACCAGTCAGTGTACAGATATCTCCCTGAGAGAGAGAGCGGGGACTGAGAGACACCAGTCAGTGTACAGATATCTCCCTGAGAGAGAGAGGGGGGACTGAGACACACCAGTCAGTGTACAGATATCTCCCTGAGAGAGTGGACTGAGAGACACCAGTCAGTGTACAGATATCTCCCTGAGAGAGAGGGGACTGAGAGACACCAGTCAGTGTACAGATATCTCCCTGTGAGAGAGAGAGGGGACTGAGAGACACCAGTCAGTGTACAGATATCTCCCAGAGAGAGAGAGGACTGAGAGACACCAGTCAGTGTACAGATATCTCACTGTGAGAGAGAGGGGGGACTGAGAGACACCAGTCCTTGTACAGATATCTCCCTGAGAGAGAGAGAGGGGACTGAGAGACACCAGTTAGTGGACAGATATCTCCCTGAGAGAGAGAGCGGACTGAGTGAAACGAGTCAGTGTACAGATATCTCCCTGAGAGAGAGGGGACTGAGAGACACCAGTCAGTGTACTGATATCTCCCTGAGAGAAAGGGGACTGAGAGACACCAGTCAGTGTACAGATATCTCCCTGTGAGAGAGAGAGTGGACTGAGAGACACCAGTCAGTGTACAGATATCTCCCTGTGAGAGAGAGGGGGGACTGAGAGACACCAGTCCATGTACAGATATCTCCCTGAGAGAGAGAGAGGGGACTGAGAGACACCAGTTAGTGGACAGATATCTCCCTGAGAGAGAGAGCGGACTGAGACACACCAGTCAGTGTACAGATATCTCCCTGAGAGAGAGGGGACTGAGAGACACCAGTCAGTGTACAGATATATCCCTGAGAGAGAGAGAGAGGGGACTGAGAGACACCAGTCAGTGTACAGATATCTCCCTGAGAGAGAGGGGACTGAGAGGCACCAGTCAGTGTACAGATATCTCCCTGAGAGTGAGAGAGGGGATTGAGAGACACCAGTCAGTGTACAGATATCTCCCTGAGAGAGAGGGGACTGAGAGACACCAGTCAGTGTACAGATATCTCCCTGAGAAGGGGGGAACTGAGAGACACCAGTCAGTGTACAGATATCTCCCAGAGATAGAGGGGACTGAGAGACACCAGTCAGTGTACAGATATCTCCCTGAGAGAGAGAGGGGACTGAGAGACACCAGTCAGTGTACAGATATCTCCTTGAGACAGATACAGAGGGGGGACTGAGAGACACCAGTCAGTGTACAGAGATATCCCTGAGAGAGAGGGGACTGAGAGACACCAGTCAGTGTACAGATATCTCCCTGAGAGAGAGAGAGGAGACTCATTGACACCAGTCAGTGTACAGATATCTCCCTGAGAGAGAGAGGGGGGACTGAGAGACACCAGTCAGTGTACAGATATCTCCCTGAGAGAGAGAGGGGGGACTGAGAGACACCAGTCAGTGTACAGATATCTCCCTGAGAGAGAGAGGGGACTGAGAGACACCAGTCAGTGTACAGATATCTCCCTGAGAGAGAGGGGACTGAGAGACACCAGTCAGTGTACAGATATCTCCCTGTGAGAGAGAGAGGGGACTGAGAGACACCAGTCAGTGTACAGATATCTCCCTGAGAGAGAGAGGGGACTGAGAGACACCAGTCAGTGTACAGATATCTCCCTGAGAGAGAGAGAGGGGACTGAGAGACACCAGTCAGTGTACAGATATCTCCCTGAGAGAGAGAGAGGGGACTGAGAGACACCAGTCAGTGTACAGATATCTCCCTGAGAGAAAGAGAGGGGACTGAGAGACACCAGTCAGTGTACAGATATCTCCCTGAGAGAGAGAGAGGGGACTCATCGACACCAGTCAGAGTACAGATATCTCCCTGAGAGAGAGGGGACTGAGAGGCACGAGTCAGTGTACAGATATCTCCCTGAGAGAGAGAGGGGGGACTGAGAGACACCAGTCAGTGTACAGATATCTCCCTGAGAGAGAGAGGGGACTGAGAGACACCAGTCAGTGTACAGATATCTCCCTCAGAGAGAGGGGACTGAGAGACACCAGTCAGTGTACAGATATCTCCCTGAGAGAGAGGGAGGCTTCTGAGAGACACCAGTCAGTGTACAGATATCTCCCTGAGAGAGGGGACAGAGAGACACCAGTCAGTGTACAGATATCACCCTGAGAGGGAGAGGGGACTGAGAGACACGAGTCAGTGAACAGATATCTCCCTCAGAGAGAGAGGGGACTGAGAGACACGACTCAGTGTACAGATATCTCCCTCAGAGAGAGAGGGGACTGAGAGACACCAGTCAGTGTACAGATATCTCCCTGAGAGAGAGAAGGGACTGAGAGACACCAGTCAGTGTACAGATATCTCCCTGAGAGAGGGGACTGAGAGACACCAGTCAGTGTACAGATATCTCCCTGAGAGAGAGGGAGGCTTCTGAGAGACACCATTCAGTGTACAGATATCTCCCTGAGTGAGGGGAGAGAGAGACACCAGTCAGTGTACAGATATCACCCTGAGAGAGGGGACTGAGAGACACCAGTCAGTGTACAGATACCTTCCTGGGAGAGAGACAGGGGAATGAGAGGCACCAGTCAGTGTACAGATATCTCCCTGATAGAGAGAGAGAGGGGACTGAGAGACACCAGTCAGTGTACAGATATCTCCCTGAGAGAGAGAGGGGACTGAGAGACACCAGTCAGTGTACAGATATCTCTCTGAGAGAGAGGGGACTGAGAGACACCAGTCAGTGTACAGGTATCTCCCTGAGAGAGAGGGAGGCTTCTGAGAGACACCATTCAGTGTACAGATATCTCCCTGAGTGAGGGGACAGAGAGACACCAGTCAGTGTACAGATATCACCCTGAGAGAGGGGACTGAGAGACACCAGTCAGTGTACAGATACCTTCCTGGGAGAGAGACGGGGGAATGAGAGACACCAGTCATTGTACAGTTATCTCGCTGTGAGAGAGAGGCGGGATATTGAGACACACCAGTCAGTGTACAGATATCTCCCTGAGAGAGAGAGAGAGGGGATTGAGAGACACCAGTCAGTGTACAGATATCTCCCTGAGAGAGAGAGAGGACTGAGAGACACCAGTCAGTGTACAGATATCTCCCTGAGAGAGAGAGAGAGGGGACTGAGAGGCACCAGTCAGTGTACAGATATCTCCCTGAGAGAGAGAGGGGGGACTGAGAGACACCAGTCAGTGTACAGATATCTCCCTGAGAGAGAGAGGGGACTGAGAGACACCAGTCAGTGTACAGATATCTCCCTGAGAGAGGGGACAGAGAGACACCAGTCAGTGTACAGATATCACCCTGAGAGGGAGAGGGGACTGAGAGGCACGAGTCAGTGTACAGATATCTCCCTCAGAGAGAGAGGGGACTGAGAGACACCAGTCAGTGTACAGATATCTCCCTGAGTGAGAGAGAGAGGGGTTTGAGAGACACCAGTCAGTGTACAGATATCTCCCTGAGAGAGAGAAGGGACTGAGAGACACCAGCCAGTGTACAGGTATCTCCCGGAGATAGAGGGGGGACTGAGAGGCAACAGTCAGTGTACAGATATCTCCCTGAGTGAGAGAGAGAGGGGACTGAGAGACACCAGTCAGTGTACAGATATCTCCCTGAGAGACAGTGCGGACTGAGAGACACCAGTCAGTGCACAGATATCTCACTGAGAGAGAGGGGACTGAGAGACACCAGTCAGTGTACAGATATCTCCTGAGAGAGAGAGGGGACTGAGAGACACCAGTCAGTGTACAGATATCTCCCTGAGAGGGAGAGAGGGGACTGAGAGACACCAGTCAGTGTACAGATATCTCGCTGAGAGAGAGGGGGGACTGAGATACACCAGTCAGTGTACATTTATCTCCCTGAGAGAGAGAGAGGGGAATGAGAGACACAAGTCAGTGCACAGATATCTCCCTGAGAGACAGAGGGGACTGAGAGGCAACAGTCAGTGTACAGATATCTCACTGACAGAGAGAGGGGACTGAGAGACACCAGTCAGTGTACAGATATCTCCCTGAAAGAGAGTGGGGGGCCTGAGAGACACCAGTCAGTGTACAGATATCTCCCTCAGAGAGAGAGGGGACTGAGAGACACCAGTCAGTGTACAGATATCTCCCTCAGAGAGAGAGGGGACTGAGAGACACCAGTCAGTGTACAGATATCTCCCAGAGAGAGAGAGGACTGAGAGAAACGAGTCAGTGTACATATATCTCCCTGAGAGAGAGGGGACTGAGAGACACCAGTCAGTGTACAGATATCTCCCTGAGAGAGAGAGGGGGGACAGAGAGACACCAGTCAGTGTACAGATATCTCCCTGAGAGAGAGGGGGGACTGAGAGACACCAGTCAGTGTACAGATATCTCCCTGAGAGAGAGAGAGGGGACTGAGAGACACCAGTCAGTGTACAGAGATCTCCCTGAGAGAGACGGGGTACTGAGAGACACCAGTCAGTGTACAGATATCTCCCTGTGAGAGAGGGGACTGAGAGACACCAGTCAGTGTACAGATATCTCCTTGAGAGAGAGAGGGGGGACTGAGAGACACCAGTCAGTGTACAGAGATCTCCCTGAGAGAGACGGGGTACTGAGAGACACCAGTCAGTGTACAGATATCTCCCTGTGAGAGAGGGGACTGAGAGACACCAGTCAGTGTACAGATATCTCCCTGAGAGAGAGAGGGGGGACTGAGAGACACCAGTCAGTGTACAGATATCTCCCTGTGATAGAGGGGACTGAGAGACAACAGTCAGTGTACAGATATCTCCCTGAGAGAGAGAGGGGGGACTGAGAGACACCAGTCAGTGTACAGATATCTCCCTGAGAGAGAGAGAGAGAGAGAGGGTACTGAGACACACCAGTCAGTGTACAGATATCTCCCTGAGAGAGAGGGGACTGAGAGACACCAGTCAGTGTACAGATATCTCCCTGAGAGAGAGGGGGGACTGAGAGACGCCAGTCAGTGTACAGATATCTCCCTGAGAGAGAGAGGGGGGACTGAGAGACACCAGTCAGTGTACAGATATCTCCCTGAGAGAGAGAGCGGGGACTGAGAGACACCAGTCAGTGTACAGATATCTCCCTGAGAGAGAGACGGGGGACTGAGAGACACCAGTCAGTGTACAGATATCTCCCTGAGAGAGTGGACTGAGAGACACCAGTCAGTGTACAGATATCTCCCTGAGAGAGAGGGGACTGAGAGACACCAGTCAGTGTACAGATATCTCCCTGTGAGAGAGAGAGGGGACTGAGAGACACCAGTCAGTGTACAGATATCTCCCAGAGAGAGAGAGGACTGAGAGACACCAGTCAGTGTACAGATGTCTCCCTGAGAGAGAGAGGGGACTGAGAGGCACCTGTCAGTGTACAGATATCTCCCTGAGAGAGTGGACTGAGAGACACCAGTCAGTGTACAGATATCTCCCTGAGAGAGAGGGGACTGAGAGACACCAGTCAGTGTACAGATATCTCCCTGTGAGTGAGAGAGGGGACTGAGAGACACCAGTCAGTGTACAGATATCTCCCAGAGAGAGAGAGGACTGAGAGACACCAGTCAGTGTACAGATATCTCCCTGTGAGAGAGAGAGTGGACTGAGAGACACCAGTCAGTGTACAGATATCTCCCTGTGAGAGAGAGGCGGGATATTGAGACACACCAGTCAGTGTACAGATATCTCCCTGAGAGAGAGAGAGAGGGGATTGAGAGACACCAGTCAGTGTACAGATATCTCCCTGAGAGAGAGAGAGGACTGAGAGACACCAGTCAGTGTACAGATATCTCCCTGAGAGAGAGAGAGAGGGGATTGAGAGACACCAGTCAGTGTACAGATATCTCCCAGAGAGAGAGAGGACTGAGAGACACCAGTCAGTGTACAGGTATCTCCCTGAGAGAGAGGGAGGCTTCTGAGAGACACCATTCAGTGTACAGATATCTCCCTGAGTGAGGGGACAGAGAGACACCAGTCAGTGTACAGATATCACCCTGAGAGAGGGGACTGAGAGACACCAGTCAGTGTACAGATACCTTCCTGGGAGAGAGACGGGGGAATGAGAGACACCAGTCATTGTACAGTTATCTCGCTGTGAGAGAGAGGCGGGATATTGAGACACACCAGTCAGTGTACAGATATCTCCCTGAGAGAGAGAGAGAGGGGATTGAGAGACACCAGTCAGTGTACAGATATCTCCCTGAGAGAGAGAGAGGACTGAGAGACACCAGTCAGTGTACAGATATCTCCCTGAGAGAGAGAGAGAGGGGACTGAGAGGCACCAGTCAGTGTACAGATATCTCCCTGAGAGAGAGAGGGGGGACTGAGAGACACCAGTCAGTGTACAGATATCTCCCTGAGAGAGAGAGGGGACTGAGAGACACCAGTCAGTGTACAGATATCTCCCTGAGAGAGGGGACAGAGAGACACCAGTCAGTGTACAGATATCACCCTGAGAGGGAGAGGGGACTGAGAGGCACGAGTCAGTGTACAGATATCTCCCTCAGAGAGAGAGGGGACTGAGAGACACCAGTCAGTGTACAGATATCTCCCTGAGTGAGAGAGAGAGGGGTTTGAGAGACACCAGTCAGTGTACAGATATCTCCCTGAGAGAGAGAAGGGACTGAGAGACACCAGCCAGTGTACAGGTATCTCCCGGAGATAGAGGGGGGACTGAGAGGCAACAGTCAGTGTACAGATATCTCCCTGAGTGAGAGAGAGAGGGGACTGAGAGACACCAGTCAGTGTACAGATATCTCCCTGAGAGACAGTGGGGACTGAGAGACACCAGTCAGTGCACAGATATCTCACTGAGAGAGAGGGGACTGAGAGACACCAGTCAGTGTACAGATATCTCCTGAGAGAGAGAGGGGACTGAGAGACACCAGTCAGTGTACAGATATCTCCCTGAGAGGGAGAGAGGGGACTGAGAGACACCAGTCAGTGTACAGATATCTCGCTGAGAGAGAGGGGGGACTGAGATACACCAGTCAGTGTACATTTATCTCCCTGAGAGAGAGAGAGGGGAATGAGAGACACAAGTCAGTGCACAGATATCTCCCTGAGAGACAGAGGGGACTGAGAGGCAACAGTCAGTGTACAGATATCTCACTGACAGAGAGAGGGGACTGAGAGACACCAGTCAGTGTACAGATATCTCCCTGAAAGAGAGTGGGGGGCCTGAGAGACACCAGTCAGTGTACAGATATCTCCCTCAGAGAGAGAGGGGACTGAGAGACACCAGTCAGTGTACAGATATCTCCCTCAGAGAGAGAGGGGACTGAGAGACACCAGTCAGTGTACAGATATCTCCCAGAGAGAGAGAGGACTGAGAGAAACGAGTCAGTGTACATATATCTCCCTGAGAGAGAGGGGACTGAGAGACACCAGTCAGTGTACAGATATCTCCCTGAGAGAGAGAGGGGGGACAGAGAGACACCAGTCAGTGTACAGATATCTCCCTGAGAGAGAGGGGGGACTGAGAGACACCAGTCAGTGTACAGATATCTCCCTGAGAGAGAGAGAGGGGACTGAGAGACACCAGTCAGTGTACAGAGATCTCCCTGAGAGAGACGGGGTACTGAGAGACACCAGTCAGTGTACAGATATCTCCCTGTGAGAGAGGGGACTGAGAGACACCAGTCAGTGTACAGATATCTCCTTGAGAGAGAGAGGGGGGACTGAGAGACACCAGTCAGTGTACAGAGATCTCCCTGAGAGAGACGGGGTACTGAGAGACACCAGTCAGTGTACAGATATCTCCCTGTGAGAGAGGGGACTGAGAGACACCAGTCAGTGTACAGATATCTCCCTGAGAGAGAGAGGGGGGACTGAGAGACACCAGTCAGTGTACAGATATCTCCCTGTGATAGAGGGGACTGAGAGACAACAGTCAGTGTACAGATATCTCCCTGAGAGAGAGAGGGGGGACTGAGAGACACCAGTCAGTGTACAGATATCTCCCTGAGAGAGAGAGAGAGAGAGAGGGTACTGAGACACACCAGTCAGTGTACAGATATCTCCCTGAGAGAGAGGGGACTGAGAGTCACCAGTCAGTGTACAGATATCTCCCTGAGAGAGAGAGCGGGGACTGAGAGACACCAGTCAGTGTACAGATATCTCCCTGAGAGAGAGACGGGGGACTGAGAGACACCAGTCAGTGTACAGATATCTCCCTGAGAGAGTGGACTGAGAGACACCAGTCAGTGTACAGATATCTCCCTGAGAGAGAGGGGACTGAGAGACACCAGTCAGTGTACAGATATCTCCCTGTGAGAGAGAGAGGGGACTGAGAGACACCAGTCAGTGTACAGATATCTCCCAGAGAGAGAGAGGACTGAGAGACACCAGTCAGTGTACAGATGTCTCCCTGAGAGAGAGAGGGGACTGAGAGGCACCTGTCAGTGTACAGATATCTCCCTGAGAGAGTGGACTGAGAGACACCAGTCAGTGTACAGATATCTCCCTGAGAGAGAGGGGACTGAGAGACACCAGTCAGTGTACAGATATCTCCCTGTGAGTGAGAGAGGGGACTGAGAGACACCAGTCAGTGTACAGATATCTCCCAGAGAGAGAGAGGACTGAGAGACACCAGTCAGTGTACAGATATCTCCCTGTGAGAGAGAGAGTGGACTGAGAGACACCAGTCAGTGTACAGATATCTCCCTGTGAGAGAGAGGGGGGACTGAGAGACACCAGTCCGTGTACAGATATCTCCCTGAGAGAGAGAGCGGACTGAGAGAAACGAGTCAGTGTACATATATCTCCCTGAGAGAGAGGGGACTGAGAGACACCAGTCAGTGTACAGATATCTCCCTGAGAGAGAGGGGACTGAGAGGCACCAGTCAGTGTACAGATATCTCCCTGAGAGTGAGAGAGGGGATTGAGAGACACCAGTCAGTGTACAGATATCTCCCTGAGAGAGAGGGGACTGAGAGACACCAGTCAGTGTACAGATATCTCCCAGAGATAGAGGGGACTGAGAGACACCAGTCAGTGTACAGATATCTCCCAGAGATAGAGGGGACTGAGAGACACCAGTCAGTGTACAGATATCTCCCTGAGAGAGAGAGGGGACTGAGAGACACCAGTCAGTGTACAGATATTTTCCTGAGAGAGAGAGGGGGGACTGAGAGACACCAGTCAGTGTACAGATATCTCCCTGAGAGAGAGAGGGGACTGAGAGACACCAGTCAGTGTACAGATATCTCCTTGAGACAGATTCAGAGGAGGGACTGAGAGACACCAGTCAGTGTACAGAGATCTCCCTGAGAGAGAGAGGGGACTGAGAGACACCAGTCAGTGTACAGATATCTCCCTGAGAGGGAGAGAGGGGACTGAGAGACACCAGTCAGTGTACAGATATCTCCCTGAGAGAGAGGGGGGACTGAGATACACCAGTCAGTGTGCATTTATCTCCCTGAGAGAGAGAGAGGGGAATGAGAGACACCAGTCAGTGTACAGATATCTCCCTGAGAGACAGAGGGGACTGAGAGGCAACAGTCAGTGTACAGATACCTCACTGACAGAGAGAGGGGACTGAGAGACACCAGTCAGTGTACAGATATCTCCCTGAAAGAGAGTGGGGGGCCTGAGAGACACCAGTCAGTGTACAGATATCTCCCAGAGAGAGAGAGGACTGAGAGAAACGAGTCAGTGTACATATATCTCCCTGAGAGAGAGGGGACTGAGAGACACCAGTCAGTGTACAGATATCTCCCTGAGAGAGAGGGGGGACTGAGAGACACCAGTCAGTGTACAGATATCTCCCTGTGAGAGAGGGGACTGAGAGACAACAGTCAGTGTACAGATATCTCCCTGAGAGAGAGAGGGGGGACTGAGAGACACCAGTCAGTGTACAGATATCTCCCTGAGAGAGAGAGAGAGAGAGGGTACTGAGAGACACCAGTCAGTGTACAGATATCTCCCTGAGAGAGAGGGGACTGAGAGTCACCAGTCAGTGTACAGATACCTCCCTGAGAGAGAGGGGACTGAGAGACACCAGTCAGTGTACAGATATCTCCCTGAGAGAGAGAGCGGGGACTGAGAGACACCAGTCAGTGTACAGATATCTCCCAGAGAGAGAGAGGGGGGACTGAGAGACACCAGTCAGTGTACAGATATCTCCCTGAGAGAGTGGACTGAGAGACACCAGTCAGTGTACAGGTATCTCCCTGAGAGAGAGGGGACTGAGAGACACCAGTCAGTGTACAGATATCTCCCTGTGAGAGAGAGAGGGGACTGAGAGACACCAGTCAGTGTACAGATATCTCCCAGAGAGAGAGAGGACTGAGAGACACCAGTCAGTGTACAGATATCTCCCTGTGAGAGAGAGAGTGGACTGAGAGACACCAGTCAGTGTACAGATATCTCCCTGAGAGAGAGAGAGGGGACTGAGAGACACCAGTTAGTGGACAGATATCTCCCTGAGAGAGAGAGCGGACTGAGTGAAACGAGTCAGTGTACAGATATCTCCCTGAGAGGGAGGGGACTGAGAGACACCAGTCAGTGTACTGATATCTCCCTGAGAGAGAGGGGACTGAGAGACACCAGTCAGTGTACAGATATCTCCCTGTGAGAGAGAGAGTGGACTGAGAGACACCAGTCAGTGTACAGATATCTCCCTGTGAGAGAGAGGGGGGACTGAGAGACACCAGTCCATGTACAGATATCTCCCTGAGAGAGAGAGAGGGGACTGAGAGACACCAGTTAGTGGACAGATATCTCCCTGAGAGAGAGAGCGGACTGAGACACACCAGTCAGTGTACAGATATCTCCCTGAGAGAGAGGGGACTGAGAGACACCAGTCAGTGTACAGATATATCCCTGAGAGAGAGAGAGAGGGGACTGAGAGACACCAGTCAGTGTACAGATATCTCCCTGAGAGAGAGGGGACTGAGAGGCACCAGTCAGTGTACAGATATCTCCCTGAGAGTGAGAGAGGGGATTGAGAGACACCAGTCAGTGTACAGATATCTCCCTGAGAGAGAGGGGACTGAGAGACACCAGTCAGTGTACAGATATCTCCCTGAGAGAGGGGGGGAACTGAGAGACACCAGTCAGTGTACAGATATCTCCCAGAGATAGAGGGGACTGAGAGACACCAGTCAGTGTACAGATATCTCCCTGAGAGAGAGAGGGGACTGAGAGACACCAGTCAGTGTACAGATATCTCCCTGAGAGAGGGGGGGGACTGAGAGACACCAGTCAGTGTACAGATATCTCCCAGAGATAGAGGGGACTGAGAGACACCAGTCAGTGTACAGATATCTCCCTGAGAGAGAGAGGGGACTGAGAGACACCAGTCAGTGTACAGATATCTCCTTGAGACAGATACAGAGGGGGGACTGAGAGACACCAGTCAGTGTACAGAGATATCCCTGAGAGAGAGGGGACTGAGAGACACCAGTCAGTGTACAGATATCTCCCTGAGAGAGAGAGAGGAGACTCATTGACACCAGTCAGTGTACAGATATCTCCCTGAGAGAGAGAGGGGGGACTGAGAGACACCAGTCAGTGTACAGATATCTCCCAGAGAGAGAGAGGGGGGACTGAGAGACACCAGTCAGTGTACAGATATCTCCCTGAGAGAGAGAGGGGACTGAGAGACACCAGTCAGTGTACAGATATCTCCCTGAGAGAGAGGGGACTGAGAGACACCAGTCAGTGTACAGATATCTCCCTGTGAGAGAGAGAGGGGACTGAGAGACACCAGTCAGTGTACAGATATCTCCCTGTGAGAGAGAGAGGGGACTGAAAGACCCCAGTCAGTGTACAGATATCTCCCTGAGGGAGAGAGAGGGGACTGAGAGACACCAGTCAGTGTACAGATATCTCCCTGAGAGAGAGAGGGGACTGAGAGACACCAGTCAGTGTACAGATATCTCCCTGAGAGAGAGAGAGGGGACTGAGAGACACCAGTCAGTGTACAGATATCTCCCTGAGAGAAAGAGAGGGGACTGAGAGACACCAGTCAGTGTACAGATATCTCCCTGAGAGAGAGAGAGGGGACTCATCGACACCAGTCAGAGTACAGATATCTCCCTGAGAGAGAGGGGACTGAGAGGCACGAGTCAGTGTACAGATATCTCCCTGAGAGAGAGAGGGGGGACTGAGAGACACCAGTCAGTGTACAGATATCTCCCTGAGAGAGAGAGGGGACTGAGAGACACCAGTCAGTGTACAGATATCTCCCTCAGAGAGCGGGGACTGAGAGACACCAGTCAGTGTACAGATATCTCCCTGAGAGAGAGGGAGGCTTCTGAGAGACACCAGTCAGTGTACAGATATCTCCCTGAGAGAGGGGACAGAGAGACACCAGTCAGTGTACAGATATCACCCTGAGAGGGAGAGGGGACTGAGAGACACGAGTCAGTGTACAGATATCTCCCTCAGAGAGAGAGGGGACTGAGAGACACGACTCAGTGTACAGATATCTCCCTCAGAGAGAGAGGGGACTGAGAGACACCAGTCAGTGTACAGATATCTCCCTGAGAGAGAGAAGGGACTGAGAGACACCAGTCAGTGTACAGATATCTCCCTGAGAGAGAGAGAGGGGACTGAGAGACACGACTCAGTGTACAGATATCTCCCTCAGAGAGAGAGGGGACTGAGAGACACCAGTCAGTGTACAGATATCTCCCTGAGAGAGAGAAGGGACTGAGAGACACCAGTCAGTGTACAGATATCTCCCTGAGAGAGGGGACTGAGAGACACCAGTCAGTGTACAGATATCTCCCTGAGAGAGGGGACTGAGAGACACCAGTCAGTGTACAGATATCTCCCTGAGAGAGAGGGAGGCTTCTGAGAGACACCATTCAGTGTACAGATATCTCCCTGAGTGAGGGGACAGAGAGACACCAGTCAGTGTACAGATACCTTCCTGGGAGAGAGACAGGGGAATGAGAGGCACCAGTCAGTGTACAGATATCTCCCTGAGAGAGAGAGAGAGGGGACTGAGAGACACCAGTCAGTGTACAGATATCTCCCTGAGAGAGAGAGGGGACTGAGAGACACCAGTCAGTGTACAGATATCTCCCTGAGAGAGAGGGGACTGAGAGACACCAGTCAGTGTACAGATATCTCCCTGAGAGAGAGGGAGGCTTCTGAGAGACACCATTCAGTGTACAGATATCTCCCTGAGTGAGGGGACAGAGAGACACCAGTCAGTGTACAGATATCACCCTGAGAGAGGGGACTGAGAGACACCAGTAAGTGTACAGATACCTTCCTGGGAGAGAGACGGGGGAATGAGAGACACCAGTCATTGTACAGTTATCTCGCTGTGAGAGAGAGGCGGGATATTGAGACACACCAGTCAGTGTACAGATATCTCCCTGAGAGAGAGAGAGAGGGGATTGAGAGACACCAGTCAGTGTACAGATATCTCCCTGAGAGAGAGAGAGGACTGAGAGACACCAGTCAGTGTACAGATATCTCCCTGAGAGAGAGAGAGAGAGGGGACTGAGAGGCACCAGTCAGTGTACAGATATCTCCCTGAGAGAGAGAGGGGGGACTGAGAGACACCAGTCAGTGTACAGATATCTCCCTGAGAGAGAGAGGGGACTGAGAGACACCAGTCAGTGTACAGATATCTCCCTGAGAGAGGGGACAGAGAGACACCAGTCAGTGTACAGATATCACCCTGAGAGGGAGAGGGGACTGAGAGGCACGAGTCAGTGTACAGATATCTCCCTCAGATAGAGAGGGGACTGAGAGACACCAGTCAGTGTACAGATATCTCCCTGAGTGAGAGAGAGAGGGGTTTGAGAGACACCAGTCAGTGTACAGATATCTCCCTGAGAGAGAGAAGGGACTGAGAGACACCAGCCAGTGTACAGGTATCTCCCGGAGAGAGAGGGGGGACTGAGAGGCAACAGTCAGTGTACACATATCTCCCTGAGTGAGAGAGAGAGGGGACTGAGAGACACCAGTCAGTGTACAGATATCTCCCTGAGAGACAGTGGGGACTGAGAGACACCAGTCAGTGCACAGATATCTCCCTGAGAGAGAGGGGACTGAGAGACACCAGTCAGTGCACAGATATTTCCCTGAGAGAGAGGGGACTGAGAGACACCAGTCAGTGTACCGATATCTCCCTGAGAGAGAGGGGACTCAGAGACACCAGTCAGTGTACAGATATCTCCCTGAGAGAGAGGGGACTGAGAGACACCAGTCAGTGTACAGATATCTCCCTGAGAGAGAGAGCACTGAGAGACACCAGTCAGTGTACAGATATCTCACTGAGAGAGAGGGGACTGAGAGACACCAGTCAGTGTACAGATATCTCCTGAGAGAGAGAGGGGACTGAGAGACACCAGTCAGTGTACAGATATCTCCCTGAGAGGGAGAGAGGGGACTGAGAGACACCAGTCAGTGTACAGATATCTCCCTGAGAGAGAGGGGGGACTGAGATACACCAGTCAGTGTACATTTATCTCCCTGAGAGAGAGAGAAGGGAATGAGAGACACAAGTCAGTGCACAGATATCTCCCTGAGAGACAGAGGGGACTGAGAGGCAACAGTCAGTGTACAGATATCTCACTGACAGAGAGAGGGGACTGAGAGACACCAGTCAGTGTACAGATATCTCCCTGAAAGAGAGTGGGGGGCCTGAGAGACACCAGTCAGTGTACAGATATCTCCCTCAGAGAGAGAGGGGACTGAGAGACACCATTCAGTGTACTGATATCTCCCAGAGAGAGAGAGGACTGAGAGAAACGAGTCAGTGTACATATATCTCCCTGAGAGAGAGGGGACTGAGAGACACCAGTCAGTGTACAGATATCTCCCTCAGAGAGAGACGGGACTGAGAGACACCAGTCAGTGTACAGATATCTCCCTGAGAGAGAGAGGACTGAGAGAAACGAGTCAGTGTACATATATCTCCCTGAGAGAGAGGGGACTGAGAGACACCAGTCAGTGTACAGATATCTCCCTGAGAGAGAGAGGGGGGACTGAGAGACACCAGTCAGTGTACAGATATCTCCCTGAGAGAGAGGGGGGACTGAGAGACACCAGTCAGTGTACAGATATCTCCCTGAGAGAGAGAGAGGGGACTGAGAGACACCAGTCAGTGTACAGAGATCTCCCTGAGAGAGACGGGGTACTGAGAGACACCAGTCAGTGTACAGATATCTCCCTGTGAGAGAGGGGACTGAGAGACACCAGTCAGTGTACAGATATCTCCCTGAGAGAGAGAGGGGGGACTGAGAGACACCGGTCAGTGTACAGAGATCTCCCTGAGAGAGACGGGGTACTGAGAGACACCAGTCAGTGTACAGATATCTCCCTGTGAGAGAGGGGACTGAGAGACACCAGTCAGTGTACAGATATCTCCCTGAGAGAGAGAGGGGGGACTGAGAGACACCAGTCAGTGTACAGATATCTCCCTGTGATAGAGGGGACTGAGAGACAACAGTCAGTGTACAGATATCTCCCTGAGAGAGAGAGGGGGGACTGAGAGACACCAGTCAGTGTACAGATATCTCCCTGAGAGAGAGAGAGAGAGAGGGTACTGAGACACACCAGTCAGTGTACAGATATCTCCCTGAGAGAGAGGGGACTGAGAGTCACCAGTCAGTGTACAGATATCTCCCTGAGAGAGAGAGCGGGGACTGAGAGACACCAGTCAGTGTACAGATATCTCCCTGAGAGAGAGACGGGGGACTGAGAGACACCAGTCAGTGTACAGATATCTCCCTGAGAGAGTGGACTGAGAGACACCAGTCAGTGTACAGATATCTCCCTGAGAGAGAGGGGACTGAGAGACACCAGTCAGTGTACAGATATCTCCCTGTGAGAGAGAGAGGGGACTGAGAGACACCAGTCAGTGTACAGATATCTCCCAGAGAGAGAGAGGACTGAGAGACACCAGTCAGTGTACAGATATCTCCCTGAGAGAGAGAGGGGACTGAGAGACACCTGTCAGTGTACAGATATCTCCCTGAGAGAGTGGACTGAGAGACACCAGTCAGTGTACAGATATCTCCCTGAGAGAGAGGGGACTGAGAGACACCAGTCAGTGTACAGATATCTCCCTGTGAGAGAGAGAGGGGACTGAGAGACACCAGTCAGTGTACAGATATCTCCCAGAGAGAGAGAGGACTGAGAGACACCAGTCAGTGTACAGATATCTCCCTGTGAGAGAGAGAGTGGACTGAGAGACACCAGTCAGTGTACAGATATCTCCCTGTGAGAGAGAGGGGGGACTGAGAGACACCAGTCCGTGTACAGATATCTCCCTGAGAGAGAGAGCGGACTGAGAGAAACGAGTCAGTGTACATATATCTCCCTGAGAGAGAGGGGACTGAGAGACACCAGCCAGTGTACAGATATCTCCCTGAGAGAGAGGGGACTGAGAGACAAAAGTCAGTGTACAGATATCTCCCTGTGAGAGAGAGAGTGGACTGAGAGACACCAGTCAGTGCACAGATATCTCCCTGAGAGACAGAGGGGACTGAGAGGCAACAGTCAGTGTACAGATATCTCACTGACAGAGAGAGGGGACTGAGAGACACCAGTCAGTGTACAGATATCTCCCTGAAAGAGAGTGGGGGGCCTGAGAGACACCAGTCAGTGTACAGATATCTCCCTCAGAGAGAGAAGGGACTGAGAGACACCAGTCAGTGTACAGATATCTCCCTCAGAGAGAGAGGGGACTGAGAGACACCAGTCAGTGTACAGATATCTCCCAGAGAGAGAGAGGACTGAGAGAAACGAGTCAGTGTACATATATCTCCCTGAGAGAGAGGGGACTGAGAGACACCAGTCAGTGTACAGATATCTCCCTGAGAGAGAGGGGGGACTGAGAGACACCAGTCAGTGTACAGATATCTCCCTGAGAGAGAGAGAGGGGACTGAGAGACACCAGTCAGTGTACAGAGATCTCCCTGAGAGAGACGGGGTACTGAGAGACACCAGTCAGTGTACAGATATCTCCCTGTGAGAGAGGGGACTGAGAGACACCAGTCAGTGTACAGATATCTCCCTGAGAGAGAGAGGGGGGACTGAGAGACACCAGTCAGTGTACAGAGATCTCCCTGAGAGAGACGGGGTACTGAGAGACACCAGTCAGTGTGCAGATATCTCCCTGTGAGAGAGGGGACTGAGAGACACCAGTCAGTGTACAGATATCTCCCTGAGAGAGAGAGGGGGGACTGAGAGACACCAGTCAGTGTACAGATATCTCCCTGTGATAGAGGGGACTGAGAGACAACAGTCAGTGTACAGATATCTCCCTGAGAGAGAGAGGGGGGACTGAGAGACACCAGTCAGTGTACAGATATCTCCCTGAGAGAGAGAGAGGGTACTGAGACACACCAGTCAGTGTACAGATATCTCCCTGAGAGAGAGGGGACTGAGAGTCACCAGTCAGTGTACAGATATCTCCCTGAGAGAGAGAGCGGGGACTGAGAGACACCAGTCAGTGTACAGATATCTCCCTGAGAGAGAGACGGGGGACTGAGAGACACCAGTCAGTGTACAGATATCTCCCTGAGAGAGTGGACTGAGAGACACCAGTCAGTGTACAGATATCTCCCTGAGAGAGAGGGGACTGAGAGACACCAGTCAGTGTACAGATATCTCCCTGTGAGAGAGAGAGGGGACTGAGAGACACCAGTCAGTGTACAGATATCTCCCAGAGAGAGAGAGGACTGAGAGACACCAGTCAGTGTACAGATATCTCCCTGAGAGAGAGAGGGGACTGAGAGACACCTGTCAGTGTACAGATATCTCCCTGAGAGAGTGGACTGAGAGACACCAGTCAGTGTACAGATATCTCCCTGAGAGAGAGGGGACTGAGAGACACCAGTCAGTGTACAGATATCTCCCTGTGAGAGAGAGAGGGGACTGAGAGACACCAGTCAGTGTACAGATATCTCCCAGAGAGAGAGAGGACTGAGAGACACCAGTCAGTGTACAGATATCTCCCTGTGAGAGAGAGAGTGGACTGAGAGACACCAGTCAGTGTACAGATATCTCCCTGTGAGAGAGAGGGGGGACTGAGAGACACCAGTCAGTGTACATATATCTCCCTGAGAGAGAGGGGACTGAGAGACACCAGTCAGTGTACAGATATCTCCCTGAGAGAGAGGGGACTGAGAGACAAAAGTCAGTGTACAGATATCTCCCTGTGAGAGAGAGAGTGGACTGAGAGACACCAGTCAGTGTACAGATATCTCCCTGTGAGAGAGAGGGGGGACTGAGAGACACCAGTCAGTGTACATATATCTCCCTGAGAGAGAGGGGACTGAGAGACACCAGTCAGTGTACAGATATCTCCCTGAGAGAGAGAGAGGGGACTGAGAGACACCAGTTAGTGGACAGATATCTCCCTGAGAGAGAGAGCGGACTGAGAGACACCAGTCAGTGTACAGATATCTCCCTGAGAGAGAGGGGACTGAGAGACAACAGTCAGTGTACAGATATCTCCCTGAGAGGGAGAGAGAGGGGACTGAGAGACACCAGTCAGTGTACAGATATCTCCCTGAGAGAGAGGGGACTGAGAGTCACCAGTCAGTGTACAGATATCTCCCTGAGAGTGAGAGAGGGGATTGAGAGACACCAGTCAGTGTACAGATATCTCCCTGAGAGAGAGGGGACTGAGAGACACCAGTCAGTGTACAGATATCTCCCAGAGATAGAGGGGACTGAGAGACACCAGTCAGTGCACAGATATCTCCCAGAGATAGAGGGGACTGAGAGACACCAGTCAGTGTACAGATATCTCCCTGAGAGAGAGAGGGGACTGAGAGACACCAGTCAGTGTACAGATATTTTCCTGAGAGAGAGAGGGGGGACTGAGAGACACCAGTCAGTGTACAGATATCTCCCTGAGAGAGAGAGGGGACTGAGAGACACCAGTCAGTGTACAGATATCTCCTTGAGACAGATTCAGAGGAGGGACTGAGAGACACCAGTCAGTGTACAGAGATCTCCCTGAGAGAGAGAGGGGACTGAGAGACACCAGTCAGTGTACAGATATCTCCCTGATAGAGAGAGAGGGGACTCATTGACACCAGTCAGTGTACAGATATCTCCCTGAGAGAGAGAGGGGGGACTGAGAGACACCAGTCAGTGTAGAGATATCTCCCTGAGAGAGAGAGGGGGGACTGAGAGACACCAGTCAGTGTACAGATATCTCCCTGAGAGAGAGAGGGGACTGAGAGACACCAGTCAGTGTACAGATATCTCCCTGAGAGAGAGGGGACTGAGAGACACCAGTCAGTGTACAGATATATCCCTGTGAGAGAGAGAGGGGACTGAGAGACACCAGTCAGTGTACAGATATCTCCCTGTGAGAGAGAGAGGGGACTGAAAGACCCCAGTCAGTGTACAGATATCTCCCTGAGAGAGAGAGGGGACTGAGAGACACCAGTCAGTGTACAGATATCTCCCTGAGAGAGAGAGAGGGGACTGAGAGACACCAGTCAGTGTACAGATATCTCCCTGAGAGAAAGAGAGGGGACTGAGAGACACCAGTCAGTGTACAGATATCTCCCTGAGAGAGAGAGAGGGGACTAATCGACACCAGTCAGTGTACAGATATCTCCCTGAGAGAGAGGGGACTGAGAGGCACGAGTCAGTGTACAGATATCTCCCTGAGAGAGAGAGGGGGGACTGAGAGACACCAGTCAGTGTACAGATATCTCCCTGAGAGAGAGAGGGGACTGAGAGACACCAGTCAGTGTACAGATATCTCCCTCAGAGAGAGGGGACTGAGAGACACCAGTCAGTGTACAGATATCTCCCTGAGAGAGGGGACAGAGAGACACCAGTCAGTGTACAGATATCACCCTGAGAGGGAGAGGGGACTGAGAGACACGAGTCAGTGTACAGATATCTCCCTGTGAGAGAGAGAGGGGACTGAGAGACACCAGTCAGTGTACAGATATCTCCCAGAGAGAGAGAGGACTGAGAGACACCAGTCAGTGTACAGATATCTCCCTGTGAGAGAGAGAGTGGACTGAGAGACACCAGTCAGTGTACAGATATCTCCCTGTGAGAGAGAGGGGGGACTGAGAGACACCAGTCAGTGTACAGATATCTCCCTGAGAGAGAGAGGGGACTGAGAGAAACGAGTCAGTGTACATATATCTCCCTGAGAGAGAGGGGACTGAGAGACACCAGTCAGTGTACAGATATCTCCCTGAGAGAGAGGGGACTGAGAGACAAAAGTCAGTGTACAGATATCTCCCTGTGAGAGAGAGAGTGGACTGAGAGACACCAGTCAGTGTACAGATATCTCCCTGTGAGAGAGAGGGGGGACTGAGAGACACCAGTCCGTGTACAGATATCTCCCTGAGAGAGAGAGAGGGGACTGAGAGACACCAGTTAGTGGACAGATATCTCCCTGAGAGAGAGAGCGGACTGAGAGACACCAGTCAGTGTACAGATATCTCCCTGTGAGAGAGAGGGGACTGAGAGACACCAGTCAGTGTACAGATATCTCCCTGAGAGGGAGAGAGAGGGGACTGAGAGACACCAGTCAGTGTACAGATATCTCCCTGAGAGAGAGGGGACTGAGAGTCACCAGTCAGTGTACAGATATCTCCCTGAGAGTGAGAGAGGGGATTGAGAGACACCAGTCAGTGTACAGATATCTCCCTGAGAGAGAGGGGACTGAGAGACACCAGTCAGTGTACAGATATCTCCCAGAGATAGAGGGGACTGAGAGACACCAGTCAGTGTACAGATATCTCCCAGAGATAGAGGGGACTGAGAGACACCAGTCAGTGTACAGATATCTCCCTGAGAGAGAGAGGGGACTGAGAGACACCAGTCAGTGTACAGATATTTTCCTGAGAGAGAGAGGGGGGACTGAGAGACACCAGTCAGTGTACAGATATCTCCCTGAGAGAGAGAGGGGACTGAGAGACACCAGTCAGTGTACAGATATCTCCTTGAGACAGATTCAGAGGAGGGACTGAGAGACACCAGTCAGTGTACAGAGATCTCCCTGAGAGAGAGAGGGGACTGAGAGACACCAGTCAGTGTACAGATATCTCCCTGATAGAGAGAGAGGGGACTCATTGACACCAGTCAGTGTACAGATATCTCCCTGAGAGAGAGAGGGGGGACTGAGAGACACCAGTCAGTGTAGAGATATCTCCCTGAGAGAGAGGGGACTGAGAGACACCAGTCAGTGTACAGATATCTCCCTGAGAGAGAGAGGGGGGACTGAGAGACACCAGTCAGTGTACAGATATCTCCCTGTGATAGAGGGGACTGAGAGACAACAGTCAGTGTCCAGATATCTCCCTGAGAGAGAGAGGGGGGACTGAGAGACACCAGTCAGTGTACAGATATCTCCCTGAGAGAGAGAGAGAGAGAGGGTACTGAGACACACCAGTCAGTGTACAGATATCTCCCTGAGAGAGAGGGGACTGAGAGTCACCAGTCAGTGTACAGATATCTCCCTGAGAGAGAGAGCGGGGACTGAGAGACACCAGTCAGTGTACAGATATCTCCCTGAGAGAGAGACGGGGGACTGAGAGACACCAGTCAGTGTACAGATATCTCCCTGAGAGAGTGGACTGAGAGACACCAGTCAGTGTACAGATATCTCCCTGAGAGAGAGGGGACTGAGAGACACCAGTCAGTGTACAGATATCTCCCTGTGAGAGAGAGAGGTGACTGAGAGACACCAGTCAGTGTACAGATATCTCCCAGAGAGAGAGAGGACTGAGAGACACCAGTCAGTGTACAGATATCTCCCTGAGAGAGAGAGGGGACTGAGAGACACCTGTCAGTGTACAGATATCTCCCTGAGAGAGTGGACTGAGAGACACCAGTCAGTGTACAGATATCTCCCTGAGAGAGAGGGGACTGAGAGACACCAGTCAGTGTACAGATATCTCCCTGTGAGAGAGAGAGGGGACTGAGAGACACCAGTCAGTGTACAGATATCTCCCAGAGAGAGAGAGGACTGAGAGACACCAGTCAGTGTACAGATATCTCCCTGTGAGAGAGAGAGTGGACTGAGAGACACAAGTCAGTGTACAGATATCTCCCTGTGAGAGAGAGGGGGGACTGAGAGACACCAGTCCGTGTACAGATATCTCCCTGAGAGAGAGGGGACTGAGAGACAAAAGTCAGTGTACAGGTATCTCCCTGTGAGAGAGAGAGTGGACTGAGAGACACCAGTCAGTGTACAGATATCTCCCTGTGAGAGAGAGGGGGGACTGAGAGACACCAGTCCGTGTACAGATATCTCCCTGAGAGAGAGAGAGGGGACTGAGAGACACCAGTTAGTGGACAGATATCTCCCTGAGAGAGAGAGCGGACTGAGAGACACCAGTCAGTGTACAGATATCTCCCTGAGAGAGAGGGGACTGAGAGACACCAGTCAGTGTACAGATATCTCCCTGAGAGGGAGAGAGAGGGGACTGAGAGACACCAGTCAGTGTACAGATATCTCCCTGAGAGAGAGGGGACTGAGAGTCACCAGTCAGTGTACAGATATCTCCCTGAGAGTGAGAGAGGGGATTGAGAGACACCAGTCAGTGTACAGATATCTCCCTGAGAGAGAGGGGACTGAGAGACACCAGTCAGTGTACAGATATCTCCCAGAGATAGAGGGGACTGAGAGACACCAGTCAGTGTACAGATATCTCCCAGAGATAGAGGGGACTGAGAGACGCCAGTCAGTGTACAGATATCTCCCTGAGAGAGAGAGGGGACTGAGAGACACCAGTCAGTGTACAGATATTTTCCTGAGAGAGAGAGGGGGGACTGAGAGACACCAGTCAGTGTACAGATATCTCCCTGAGAGAGAGAGGGGACTGAGAGACACCAGTCAGTGTACAGATATCTCCTTGAGACAGATTCAGAGGAGGGACTGAGAGACACCAGTCAGTGTACAGAGATCTCCCTGAGAGAGAGAGGGGACTGAGAGACACCAGTCAGTATACAGATATCTCCCTGATAGAGAGAGAGGGGACTCATTGACACCAGTCAGTGTACAGATATCTCCCTGAGAGAGAGAGGGGACTGAGAGACACCAGTCAGTGTACAGATATCTCCTTGAGACAGATTCAGAGGAGGGACTGAGAGACACCAGTCAGTGTACAGAGATCTCCCTGAGAGAGAGGGGGGACTGAGAGACACCAGTCAGTGTAGAGATATCTCCCTGAGAGAGAGAGGGGGGACTGAGAGACACCAGTCAGTGTACAGATATCTCCCTGAGAGAGAGAGGGGACTGAGAGACACCAGTCAGTGTACAGATATCTCCCTGAGAGAGAGGGGACTGAGAGACACCAGTCAGTGGACAGATATCTCCCTGTGAGAGAGAGAGGGGACTGAGAGACACCAGTCAGTGTACAGATATCTCCCTGTGAGAGAGAGAGGGGACTGAAAGACCCCAGTCAGTGTACAGATATCTCCCTGAGGGAGAGAGAGGGGACTGAGAGACACCAGTCAGTGTACAGATATCTCCCTGAGAGAGAGAGGGGACTGAGAGACACCAGTCAGTGTACAGATATCTCCCTGAGAGAGAGAGAGGGGACTGAGCGACACCAGTCAGTGTACAGATATCTCCCTGAGAGAAAGAGAGGGGACTGAGAGACACCAGTCAGTGTACAGATATCTCCCTGAGAGAGAGAGAGGGGACTCATCGACACCAGTCAGAGTACAGATATCTCCCTGAGAGAGAGGGGACTGAGAGACACCAGTCAGTGTACAGATATCTCCCTGAGAGAGAGGGGGGACTCATCGACACCAGTCAGTGTACAGATATCTCCCTGAGAGAGAGAGGGGGGACTGAGAGACACCAGTCAGTGTACAGATATCTCCCTGAGAGAGAGAGGGGGGACTGAGAGACACCAGTCAGTGTACAGATATCTCCCTGAGAGAGAGAGGGGACTGAGAGACACCAGTCAGTGTACAGATATCTCCCTCAGAGAGAGGGGACTGAGAGACACCAGTCAGTGTACAGATATCTCCCTGAGAGAGAGGGAGGCTTCTGAGAGACACCAGTCAGTGTACAGATATCTCCCTGAGAGAGGGGACAGAGAGACACGAGTCAGTGTACAGATATCTCCCTGTGAGAGAGAGAGGGGACTGAGAGACACCAGTCAGTGTACAGATATCTCCCAGAGACAGAGAGGACTGAGAGACACCAGTCAGTGTACAGATATCTCCCTGTGAGAGAGAGAGTGGACTGAGAGACACCAGTCAGTGTACAGATATCTCCCTGTGAGAGAGAGGGGGGACTGAGAGACACCAGTCCGTGTACAGATATCTCCCTGAGAGAGAGAGCGGACTGAGAGAAACGAGTCAGTGTACATATATCTCCCTGAGAGAGAGGGGACTGAGAGACACCAGTCAGTGTACAGATATCTCCCTGTGAGAGAGAGAGTGGACTGAGAGACACCAGTCAGTGTACAGATATCTCCCTGTGAGAGAGAGGGGGGACTGAGAGACACCAGTCCGTGTACAGATATCTCCCTGAGAGAGAGAGAGGGGACTGAGAGACACCAGTTAGTGGACAGATATCTCCCTGAGAGAGAGAGCGGACTGAGAGACACCAGTCAGTGTACAGATATCTCCCTGAGAGAGAGGGGACTGAGAGACACCAGTCAGTGTACAGATATCTCCCTGAGAGGGAGAGAGAGGGGACTGAGAGACACCAGTCAGTGTACAGATATCTCCCTGAGAGAGAGGGGACTGAGAGTCACCAGTCAGTGTACAGATATCTCCCTGAGAGTGAGAGAGGGGATTGAGAGACACCAGTCAGTGTACAGATATCTCCCTGAGAGAGAGGGGACTGAGAAACACCAGTCAGTGTACAGATATCTCCCAGAGATAGAGGGGACTGAGAGACACCAGTCAGTGTACAGATATCTCCCAGAGATAGAGGGGACTGAGAGACACCAGTCAGTGTACAGATATCTCCCTGAGAGAGAGAGGGGACTGAGAGACACCAGTCAGTGTACAGGTATTTTCCTGAGAGAGAGAGGGGGGACTGAGAGACACCAGTCAGTGTACAGATATCTCCCTGAGAGAGAGAGGGGACTGAGAGACACCAGTCAGTGTACAGATATCTCCCAGAGATAGAGGGGACTGAGAGACACCAGTCAGTGTACAGAGATCTCCCTGAGAGAGAGAGGGGACTGAGAGACACCAGTCAGTGTACAGATATCTCCCTGAGAGAGAGAGGGGGGACTGAGAGACACCAGTCAGTGTACAGATATCTCCCTGAGAGAGAGAGGGGACTGAGAGACACCAGTCAGTGTACAGATATCTCCCTGAGAGAGAGGGGACTGAGAGACACCAGTCAGTGTACAGATATCTCCCTGTGAGAGAGAGAGGGGACTGAGAGACACCAGTCAGTGTACAGATATCTCCCTGTGAGAGAGAGAGGGGACTGAAAGACCCCAGTCAGTGTACAGATATCTCCCTGAGGGAGAGAGAGGGGACTGAGAGACACCAGTCAGTGTACAGATATCTCCCTGAGAGAGAGAGGGGACTGAGAGACACCAGTCAGTGTACAGATATCTCCCTGAGAGAGAGAGAGGGGACTGAGAGACACCAGTCAGTGTACAGATATCTCCCTGAGAGAAAGAGAGGGGACTGAGAGACACCAGTCAGTGTACAGATATCTCCCTGAGAGAGAGAGAGGGGACTCATCGACACCAGTCAGAGTACAGATATCTCCCTGAGAGAGAGGGGACTGAGAGGCACGAGTCAGTGTACAGATATCTCCCTGAGAGAGAGAGGGGGGACTGAGAGACACCAGTCAGTGTACAGATATCTCCCTGAGAGAGAGAGGGGACTGAGAGACACCAGTCAGTGTACAGATATCTCCCTCAGAGAGAGGGGACTGAGAGACACCAGTCAGTGTACAGATATCTCCCTGAGAGAGAGGGAGGCTTCTGAGAGACACCAGTCAGTGTACAGATATCTCCCTGAGAGAGGGGACAGAGAGACACCAGTCAGTGTACAGATATCACCCTGAGAGGGAGAGGGGACTGAGAGACACGAGTCAGTGTACAGATATCTCCCTCAGAGAGAGACGGGACTGAGAGACACGAGTCAGTGTACAGATATCTCCCTCAGAGAGAGAGGGGACTGAGAGACACCAGTCAGTGTACAGATATCTCCCTGAGAGAGAGAAGGGACTGAGAGACACCAGTCAGTGTACAGATATCTCCCGGAGAGAGAGGGGGGACTGAGAGGCAACAGTCAGTGTACACATATCTCCCTGAGTGAGAGAGAGAGGGGACTGAGAGACACCAGTCAGTGTACAGATATCTCCCTGAGAGACAGAGGGGTTACTGAGAGACAAAAGTCAGTGCACAGATATCTCCCTGAGAGAGAGGGGACTGAGAGACACCAGTCAGCGTACCGATATCTCCCTGAGAGAGAGGGGACTGAGAGACACCAGTCAGTGTACAGATATCTCACTGAGAGAGGGGGGACTGAGAGACACCAGTCAGTGTACAGATATCTCCCTGAGAGAGAGAGGGGACTGAGAGACACCAGTCAGTGTACAGATATCTCCCTGAGAGGGAGAGAGGGGACTGAGAGACACCAGTCAGTGTACAGATATCTCCCTGAGAGAGAGGGGGGTCTGAGATACACCAGTCAGTGTACAGATATCTCCCTGAGAGAGAGGGGGGACTGAGAGACACCAGTCAGTGTACAGATATCTCTCTGAGAGAGAGAGAGGGGAATGAGAGACACCAGTCAGTGTACAGATATCTCCCTGAGAGAGAGAGGCGACTGAGAGGCAACAGTCAGTGTACAGGTATTTTCCTGAGAGAGAGAGGGGGGACTGAGAGACACCAGTCAGTGTACAGATATCTCCCTGAGAGAGAGAGGGGACTGAGAGACACCAGTCAGTGTACAGATATCTCCTTGAGACAGATTCAGAGGAGGGACTGAGAGACACCAGTCAGTGTACAGAGATCTCCCTGAGAGAGAGAGGGGACTGAGAGACACCAGTCAGTGTACAGATATCTCCCTGAGAGAGAGAGGGGGGACTGAGAGACACCAGTCAGTGTACAGATATCTCCCTGAGAGAGAGAGAGGGGACTGAGAGACACCAGTCAGTGTACAGATATCTCCCTGAGAGAGAGAGGGGACTGAGAGACACCAGTCAGTGTACAGATATCTCCCTGAGAGAGAGGGGACTGAGAGACACCAGTCAGTGTACAGATATCTCCCTGTGAGAGAGAGAGGGGACTGAGAGACACCAGTCAGTGTACAGATATCTCCCTGTGAGAGAGAGAGGAGACTGAAAGACCCCAGTCAGTGTACAGATATCTCCCTGAGGGAGAGAGAGGTGACTGAGAGACACCAGTCAGTGTACAGATATCTCCCTGAGAGAGAGAGGGGACTGAGAGACACCAGTCAGTGTACACATATCTCCCTGAGAGAGAGAGAGGGGACTGAGAGACACCAGTCAGTGTACAGATATCTCCCTGAGAGAAAGAGAGGGGACTGAGAGACACCAGTCAGTGTACAGATATCTCCCTGAGAGAGAGAAAGGGGACTCATCGACACCAGTCAGAGTACAGATATCTCCCTGAGAGAGAGGGGACTGAGAGGCACGAGTCAGTGTACAGATATCTCCCTGAGAGAGAGAGGGGGGACTGAGAGACACCAGTCAGTGTACAGATATCTCCCTGAGAGAGAGAGGGGACTGAGAGACACCAGTCAGTGTACAGATATCTCCCTCAGAGAGAGGGGACTGAGAGACACCAGTCAGTGTACAGATATCTCCCTGAGAGAGAGGGAGGCTTCTGAGAGACACCAGTCAGTGTACAGATATCTCCCTGAGAGAGGGGACAGAGAGACACCAGTCAGTGTACAGATATCTCCCTGAGAGAGAGGGGACTGAGAGACACCAGTCAGTGTACAGATATCACCCTGAGAGAGGGGACTGAGAGACACCAGTCAGTGTACAGATATCACCCTGAGAGGGAGAGGGGACTGAGAGACACGAGTCAGTGTACAGATATCTCCCTCAGAGAGAGAGGGGACTGAGAGACACGAGTCAGTGTACAGATATCTCCCTCAGAGAGAGAGGGGACTGAGAGACACCAGTCAGTGTACAGATATCTCCCTGAGAGAGAGAAGGGACTGAGAGACACCAGTCAGTGTACAGATATCTCCCGGAGAGAGAGGGGGGACTGAGAGGCAACAGTCAGTGTACACATATCTCCCTGAGTGAGAGAGAGAGGGGACTGAGAGACACCAGTCAGTGTACAGATATCTCCCTGAGAGACAGAGGGGTTACTGAGAGACAAAAGTCAGTGCACAGATATCTCCCTGAGAGAGAGGGGACTCAGAGACACCAGTCAGTGTACAGATATCTCCCTGAGAGAGAGGGGACTGAGAGACACCAGTCAGTGTACAGATATCTCACTGAGAGAGGGGGGACTGAGAGACACCAGTCAGTGTACAGATATCTCCCTGAGAGAGAGAGGGGACTGAGAGACACCAGTCAGTGTACAGATATCTCCCTGAGAGGGAGAGAGGGGACTGAGAGACACCAGTCAGTGTACAGATATCTCCCTGAGAGAGAGGGGGGACTGAGATACACCAGTCAGTGTACAGATATCTCCCTGAGAGAGAGGGGGGACTGAGAGACACCAGTCAGTGTACAGATATCTCTCTGAGAGAGAGAGAGGGGAATGAGAGACACCAGTCAGTGTACAGATATCTCCCTGAGAGACAGAGGCGACTGAGAGGCAACAGTCAGTGTACAGATATCTCACTGATAGAGAGAGGGGACTGAGAGACACCAGTCAGTGTACAGATATCTCCCTGAAAGAGAGTGGGGGGCCTGAGAGACACCAGTCATTGTACAGATATCTCCCTCAGAGAGAGAGGGGACTGAGAGACACCAGTCAGTGTACAGATATCTCCCTGAGAGAGAGAGGGTCTGAGAGACACCAGTCAGTGTACAGATATCTCCTTGAGACAGATTCAGAGGAGGGACTGAGAGACACCAGTCAGTGTACAGAGATCTCCCTGAGAGAGAGAGGGGACTGAGAGACACCAGTCAGTGTACAGATATCTCCCTGATAGAGAGAGAGGGGACTCATTGACACCAGTCAGTGTACAGATATCTCCCTGAGAGAGAGGGGACTGAGAGACACCAGTCAGTGTACAGATATCTCCCTGAGAGAGAGAGGGGACTGAGAGACACCAGTCAGTGTACAGATATCTCCCTGAGAGAGAGAGGGGACTGAGAGACACCAGTCAGTGTACAGATATCTCCCTGAGAGAGAGAGGGGGGACTGAGAGACACCAGTCAGTGTACAGATATCTCACTGAGAGAGAGAGGGGGGACTGAGAGAAACCAGTCAGTGTACAGATATCTCCCTGAGAGAGAGAGGGGACTGAGAGACACCAGTCAGTGTACAGATATCTCCCTGTGAGAGAGAGAGGGGACTGAGAGACACCAGTCAGTGTACAGATATCTCCCTGTGAGAGAGAGAGGGGACTGAAAGACCCCAGTCAGTGTACAGATATCTCCCTGAGGGAGAGAGAGGGGACTGAGAGACACCAGTCAGTGTACAGATATCTCCCTGAGAGAGAGAGGGGACTGAGAGACACCAGTCAGTGTACAGATATCTCCCTGAGAGAGAGAGAGGGGACTGAGAGACACCAGTCAGTGTACAGATATCTCCCTGAGAGAAAGAGAGGGGACTGAGAGACACCAGTCAGTGTACAGATATCTCCCTGAGAGAGAGAGAGGGGACTCATCGACACCAGTCAGAGTACAGATATCTCCCTGAGAGAGAGGGGACTGAGAGGCACGAGTCAGTGTACAGATATCTCCCTGAGAGAGAGAGGGGGGACTGAGAGACACCAGTCAGTGTACAGATATCTCCCTGAGAGAGAGAGGGGACTGAGAGACACCAGTCAGTGTACAGATATCTCCCTCAGAGAGAGGGGACTGAGAGACACCAGTCAGTGTACAGATATCTCCCTGAGAGAGAGGGAGGCTTCTGAGAGACACCAGTCAGTGTACAGATATCTCCCTGAGAGAGGGGACAGAGAGACACCAGTCAGTGTACAGATATCACCCTGAGAGGGAGAGGGTACTGAGAGACACGAGTCAGTGTACAGATATCTCCCTCAGAGAGAGAGGGGACTGAGAGACACGAGTCAGTGTACAGATATCTCCCTCAGAGAGAGAGGGGACTGAGAGACACCAGTCAGTGTACAGATATCTCCCTGAGAGAGAGAAGGGACTGAGAGACACCAGTCAGTGTACAGATATCTCCCGGAGAGAGAGGGGGGACTGAGAGGCAACAGTCAGTGTACACATATCTCCCTGAGTGAGAGAGATAGGGGACTGAGAGACACCAGTCAGTGTACAGATATCTCCCTGAGAGACAGAGGGGTTACTGAGAGACAAAAGTCAGTGCACAGATATCTCCCTGAGAGAGAGGGGACTGAGAGACACCAGTCAGTGTACCGATATCTCCCTGAGAGAGAGGGGACTCAGAGACATCAGTCAGTGTACAGATATCTCCCTGAGAGAGAGGGGACTGAGAGACACCAGTCAGTGTACAGATATCTCACTGAGAGAGGGGGGACTGAGAGACACCAGTCAGTGTACAGATATCTCCCTGAGAGAGAGAGGGGACTGAGAGACACCAGTCAGTGTACAGATATCTCCCTGAGAGGGAGAGAGGGGACTGAGAGACACCAGTCAGTGTACAGATATCTCCCTGAGAGAGAGGGGGGACTGAGATGCACCAGTCAGTGTACAGATATCTCCCTGAGAGAGAGGGGGGACTGAGAGACACCAGTCAGTGTACAGATATCTCTCTGAGAGAGAGAGAGGGGAATGAGAGACACCAGTCAGTGCACAGATATCTCCCTTAGAGACAGAGGCGACTGAGAGGCAACAGTCAGTGTACAGATATCTCACTGATAGAGAGAGGGGACTGAGAGACACCAGTCAGTGTACAGATATCTCCCTGAAAGAGAGTGGGGGGCCTGAGAGACACCAGTCATTGTACAGATATCTCCCTCAGAGAGAGAGGGGACTGAGAGACACCAGTCAGTGTACAGATATCTCCCTGAGAGAGAGAGGGGACTGAGAGACACCAGTCAGTGTACAGATATCTCCTTGAGACAGATTCAGAGGAGGGACTGAGAGACACCAGTCAGTGTACAGAGATCTCCCTGAGAGAGAGAGGGGACTGAGAGACACCAGTCAGTGTACAGATATCTCCCTGATAGAGAGAGAGGGGACTCATTGACACCAGTCAGTGTACAGATATCTCCCTGAGAGAGAGAGGGGACTGAGAGACACCAGTCAGTGTACAGATATCTCCCTGAGAGAGAGAGGGGGGACTGAGAGACACCAGTCAGTGTACAGATATCTCACTGAGAGAGAGAGGGGGGACTGAGAGAAACCAGTCAGTGTACAGATATCTCCCTGAGAGAGAGAGGGGACTGAGAGACACCAGTCAGTGTACAGATATCTCCCTGTGAGAGAGAGAGGGGACTGAAAGACCCCAGTCAGTGTACAGATATCTCCCTGATGGAGAGAGAGGGGACTGAGAGACAACAGTCAGTGTACAGATATCTCCCTGAGAGAGAGAGGGGACTGAGAGACACCAGTCAGTGTACAGATATCTCCCTGAGAGAGAGAGAGGGGACTGAGAGACACCAGTCAGTGTACAGATATCTCCCTGAGAGAAAGAGAGGGGACTGAGAGACACCAGTCAGTGTACAGATATCTCCCTGAGAGAGAGAGAGGGGACTGAGAGACACCAGTCAGTGTACAGATATCTCCCTGTGAGAGAGAGAGGGGACTGAGAGACACCAGTCAGTGTACAGATATCTCCCTGTGAGAGAGAGAGGGGACTGAAAGACCCCAGTCAGTGTACAGATATCTCCCTGTGAAAGAGAGGGGGGACTGAGAGACACCAGTCCGTGTACAGATATCTCCCTGAGAGAGAGAGCGGACTGAGAGAAACGAGTCAGTGTACAGATATCTCCCTGTGAGAGAGAGAGTGGACTGAGAGACACCAGTCAGTGTACAGATATCTCCCTGTGAAAGAGAGGGGGGACTGAGAGACACCAGTCCGTGTACAGATATCTCCCTGAGAGAGAGAGCGGACTGAGAGAAACGAGTCAGTGTACAGATATCTCCCTGAGAGAGAGGGGACTGAGAGACACCAGTCAGTGTACAGATATCTCCCTGTGAGAGAGAGAGTGGACTGAGAGACACCAGTCAGTGTACAGATATCTCCCTGTGAGAGAGAGGGGTGACTGAGAGACACCAGTCAATGTACAGATATCTCCCTGAGAGAGAGAGAGGGGACTGAGAGACACCAGTTAGTGGACAGATATCTCCCTGAGAGAGAGAGCGGACTGAGAGACACCAGTCAGTGTTCAGATATCTCCCTGAGAGAGAGGGGACTGAGAGACACCAGTCAGTGTACAGATATCTCCCTGTGAGATAGAGAGGGGACTGAGAGACACCAGTCAGTGTACAGATATCTCCCTGAGAGGGAGAGAGAGGGGACTCATTGACACCAGTCAGTGTACAGATATCTCCCTGCGAGAGAGAGGGGACTGAGAGGCACCAGTCAGTGTACAGATATCTCCCAGAGATAGAGGGGACTGAGAGACACCAGTCAGTGTACAGATATCTCCCTGAGAGAGGGGGGGGACTGAGAGACACCAGTCAGTGTACAGATATCTACCAGAGATAGAGGGGACTGAGAGACACCAGTCAGTGTACAGATATCTCCCTGAGAGAGAGAGGGGACTGAGAGACACCAGTCAGTGTACAGATATCTCCCTGAGAGAGGGGGGGGACTGAGAGACACCAGTCAGTGTACAGATATCTACCAGAGATAGAGGGGACTGAGAGACACCAGTCAGTGTACAGATATCTCCCTGAGAGAGAGAGGGGACTGAGAGACACCAGTCAGTGTACAGATATCTCCCTGAGAGAGAGAGGGGACTGAGAGACACCAGTCAGTGTACAGATATCTCCCTGAGAGAGGGGGGGGACTGAGAGACACCAGTCAGTGTACAGATATCTACCAGAGATAGAGGGGACTGAGAGACACCAGTCAGTGTACAGATATCTCCCTGAGAGAGAGAGGGGACTGAGAGACACCAGTCAGTGTACCGATATCTCCCTGAGAGAGAGGGGACTCAGAGACACCAGTCAGTGTACAGATATCTCCCTGAGAGAGAGGGGACTGAGAGACACCAGTCAGTGTACAGATATCTCACTGAGAGAGGGGGGACTGAGAGACACCAGTCAGTGTACAGATATCTCCCTGAGAGAGAGAGGGGACTGAGAGACACCAGTCAGTGTACAGATATCTCCCTGAGAGGGAGAGAGGGGACTGAGAGACACCAGTCAGTGTACAGATATCTCCCTGAGAGAGAGGGGGGACTGAGATACACCAGTCAGTGTACAGATATCTCCCTGAGAGAGAGGGGGGACTGAGAGACACCAGTCAGTGTACAGATATCTCTCTGAGAGAGAGAGAGGGGAATGAGAGACACCAGTCAGTGCACAGATATCTCCCTGAGAGACAGAGGCGACTGAGAGGCAACAGTCAGTGTACAGATATCTCACTGATAGAGAGAGGGGACTGAGAGACACCAGTCAGTGTACAGATATCTCCCTGAAAGAGAGTGGGGGGCCTGAGAGACACCAGTCAGTGTACAGATATCTCCCTCAGAGAGAGAGGGGACTGAGAGACACCAGTTAGTGGACAGATATCTCCCTGAGAGAGAGAGCGGACTGAGAGACACCAGTCAGTGTTCAGATATCTCCCTGAGAGAGAGGGGACTGAGAGACACCAGTCAGTGTACAGATATCTCCCTGTGAGATAGAGAGGGGACTGAGAGACACCAGTCAGTGTACAGATATCTCCCTGAGAGGGAGAGAGAGGGGACTCATTGACACCAGTCAGTGTACAGATATCTCCCTGCGAGAGAGAGGGGACTGAGAGGCACCAGTCAGTGTACAGATATCTCCCAGAGATAGAGGGGACTGAGAGACACCAGTCAGTGTACAGATATCTCCCTGAGAGAGAGAGGGGACTGAGAGACACCAGTCAGTGTACAGATATCTCCCTGAGAGAGGGGGGGGACTGAGAGACACCAGTCAGTGTACAGATATCTACCAGAGATAGAGGGGACTGAGAGACACCAGTCAGTGTACAGATATCTCCCTGAGAGAGAGAGGGGACTGAGAGACACCAGTCAGTGTACAGATATCTCCCTGAGAGAGAGAGGGGACTGAGAGACACCAGTCAGTGTACAGATATCTCCCTGAGAGAGGGGGGGGACTGAGAGACACCAGTCAGTGTACAGATATCTACCAGAGATAGAGGGGACTGAGAGACACCAGTCAGTGTACAGATATCTCCCTGAGAGAGAGAGGGGACTGAGAGACACCAGTCAGTGTACCGATATCTCCCTGAGAGAGAGGGGACTCAGAGACACCAGTCAGTGTACAGATATCTCCCTGAGAGAGAGGGGACTGAGAGACACCAGTCAGTGTACAGATATCTCACTGAGAGAGGGGGGACTGAGAGACACCAGTCAGTGTACAGATATCTCCCTGAGAGAGAGAGGGGACTGAGAGACACCAGTCAGTGTACAGATATCTCCCTGAGAGGGAGAGAGGGGACTGAGAGACACCAGTCAGTGTTCAGATATCTCCCTGAGAGAGAGGGGGGACTGAGATACACCAGTCAGTGTACAGATATCTCCCTGAGAGAGAGGGGGGACTGAGAGACACCAGTCAGTGTACAGATATCTCTCTGAGAGAGAGAGAGGGGAATGAGAGACACCAGTCAGTGCACAGATATCTCCCTGAGAGACAGAGGCGACTGAGAGGCAACAGTCAGTGTACAGATATCTCACTGATAGAGAGAGGGGACTGAGAGACACCAGTCAGTGTACAGATATCTCCCTGAAAGAGAGTGGGGGGCCTGAGAGACACCAGTCAGTGTACAGATATCTCCCTCAGAGAGAGAGGGGACTGAGAGACACCAGTCAGTGTACAGATATCTCCCTGAGAGAGAGAGGGGACTGAGAGACACCAGTCAGTGTACAGATATCTCCTTGAGACAGATTCAGAGGAGGGACTGAGAGACACCAGTCAGTGTACAGAGATCTCCCTGAGAGAGAGAGGGGACTGAGAGACACCAGTCAGTGTACAGATATCTCCCTGAGAGAGGGGGGGGGACTGAGAGACACCAGTCAGTGTACAGATATCTCCCTGAGAGAGAGAGAGGGGACTGAGAGACACCAGACAGTGTACAGATATCTCCCTGATAGAGAGAGAGGGGACTCATTGACACCAGTCAGTGTACAGATATCTCCCTGAGAGAGAGAGGGGACTGAGAGACACCAGTCAGTGTACAGATATCTCCCTGAGAGAGAGAGGGGGGACTGAGAGACACCAGTCAGTGTACAGATATCTCCCTGATAGAGAGAGAGGGGACTCATTGACACCAGTCAGTGTACAGATATCTCCCTGAGAGAGAGAGGGGACTGAGAGACACCAGTCAGTGTACAGATATCTCCCTGAGAGAGAGAGGGGGGACTGAGAGACACCAGTCAGTGTACAGATATCTCACTGAGAGAGAGAGGGGGGACTGAGAGAAACCAGTCAGTGTACAGATATCTCCCTGAGAGAGAGAGGGGACTGAGAGACACCAGTCAGTGTACAGATATCTCCCTGTGAGAGAGAGAGGGGACTGAAAGACCCCAGTCAGTGTACAGATATCTCCCTGATGGAGAGAGAGGGGACTGAGAGACAACAGTCAGTGTACAGATATCTCCCTGAGAGAGAGAGGGGACTGAGAGACACCAGTCAGTGTACAGATATCTCCCTGAGAGAGAGAGAGGGGACTGAGAGACACCAGTCAGTGTACAGATATCTCCCTGAGAGAAAGAGAGGGGACTGAGAGACACCAGTCAGTGTACAGATATCTCCCTGAGAGAGAGGGGACTGAGAGACACCAGTCAGTGTACAGATATCTCCCTGTGAGAGAGAGAGGGGACTGAAAGACCCCAGTCAGTGTACAGATATCTCCCTGTGAAAGAGAGGGGGGACTGAGAGACACCAGTCCGTGTACAGATATCTCCCTGAGAGAGAGAGCGGACTGAGAGAAACGAGTCAGTGTACAGATATCTCCCTGTGAGAGAGAGAGTGGACTGAGAGACACCAGTCAGTGTACAGATATCTCCCTGTGAAAGAGAGGGGGGACTGAGAGACACCAGTCCGTGTACAGATATCTCCCTGAGAGAGAGAGCGGACTGAGAGAAACGAGTCAGTGTACAGATATCTCCCTGAGAGAGAGGGGACTGAGAGACACCAGTCAGTGTACAGATATCTCCCTGAGAGAGAGGGGACTGAGAGACACCAGTCAGTGTACAGATATCTCCCTGTGAGAGAGAGAGTGGACTGAGAGACACCAGTCAGTGTACAGATATCTCCCTGTGAGAGAGAGAGGGGACTGAGAGACACCAGTCAGTGTACAGATATCTCCGAGAGAGAGAGAGAGGGGACTGAGAGACACCAGTCAGTGTACAGATATCTCCGAGAGAGAGAGAGAGGGGACTGAGAGACACCAGTCAGTGTACAGATATCTCCCTGAGAGGGAGAGAGAGGGGACTCATTGACACCAGTCAGTGTACAGATATCTCCCTGCGAGAGAGAGGGGACTGAGAGGCACCAGTCAGTGTACAGATATCTCCCAGAGATAGAGGGGACTGAGAGACACCAGTCAGTGTACAGATATCTCCCTGAGAGAGAGAGGGGACTGAGAGACACCAGTCAGTGTACAGATATCTCCCTGAGAGAGGGGGGGGACTGAGAGACACCAGTCAGTGTACAGATATCTACCAGAGATAGAGGGGACTGAGAGACACCAGTCAGTGTACAGATATCTCCCTGAGAGAGAGAGGGGACTGAGAGACACCAGTCAGTGTACAGATATTTTCCTGAGAGAGAGAGGGGGGACTGAGAGACACCAGTCAGTGTACAGATATCTCCCTGAGAGAGAGAGGGGACTGAGAGACACCAGTCAGTGTACAGATATCTCCTTGAGACAGATTCAGAGGAGGGACTGAGAGACACCAGTCAGTGTACAGAGATCTCCCTGAGAGAGAGAGGGGACTGAGAGATACCAGTCAGTGTACAGATATCTCCCTGATAGAGAGAGAGGGGACTCATTGACACCAGTCAGTGTACAGATATCTCCCTGAGAGAGAGAGGGGGGACTGAGAGACACCAGTCAGTGTACAGATATCTCCCTGAGAGAGAGAGGGGGGACTGAGAGACACCAGTCAGTGTACAGATATCTCACTGAGAGAGAGAGGGGGGACTGAGAGAAACCAGTCAGTGTACAGATATCTCCCTGAGAGAGAGAGGGGACTGAGAGACACCAGTCAGTGTACAGATATCTCCCTGAGAGAGAGAGAGGGGACTGAAAGACCCCAGTCAGTGTACAGATATCTCCCTGAGGGAGAGAGAGGGGACTGAGAGACAACAGTCAGTGTACAGATATCTCCCTGAGAGAGAGAGGGGACTGAGAGACACCAGTCAGTGTACAGATATCTCCCTGAGAGAGAGAGAGGGGACTGAGAGACACCAGTCAGTGTACAGATATCTCCCTGAGAGAAAGAGAGGGGACTGAGAGACACCAGTCAGTGTACAGATATCTCCCTGAGAGAGAGAGAGGGGACTCATCGACACCAGTCAGAGTACAGATATCTCCCTGAGAGAGAGAGAGGGGACTCATCGACACCAGTCAGTGTACAGATATCTCCCTGAGAGAGAGGGGACTGAGAGGCACCAGTCAGTGTACAGATATCTCCCTGAGAGAGAGAGGGGACTGAGAGACACCAGTCAGTGTACAGATATCTCCCTGAGAGAGAGAGGGGACTGAGAGACACCAGTCAGTGTACAGATATCTCCCTCAGAGAGAGGGGACTGAGAGACACCAGTCAGTGTACAGATATCTCCCTTAGAGAGAGGGAGGCTTCTGAGAGACACCAGTCAGTGTACAGATATCTCCCTGAGAGAGGGGACAGAGAGACACCAGTCAGTGTACAGATATCACCCTGAGAGAGGGGGGGGACTGAGAGACACCAGTCAGTGTACAGATATCTCCCAGAGATAGAGGGGACTGAGAGACACCAGTCAGTGTACAGATATCTCCCTGAGAGAGAGAGGGGACTGAGAGACACCAGTCAGTGTACAGATATCTCCCTGAGAGAGAGAGCGGGGACTGAGAGACACCAGTCAGTGTACAGATATCTCCCTGAGAGAGAGAGGGGACTGAGAGACACCAGTCAGTGTACAGATATCTCCTTGAGACAGATTCAGAGGAGGGACTGAGAGACACCAGTCAGTGTACAGAGATCTCCCTGAGAGAGAGAGGGGACTGAGAGACACCAGTCAGTGTACAGATATCTCCCTGATAGAGAGAGAGGGGACTCATTGACACCAGTCAGTGTACAGATATCTCCCTGAGAGAGAGAGGGGGGACTGAGAGACACCAGTCAGTGTACAGATATCACACTGAGAGAGAGAGGGGGGACTGAGAGACACCAGTCAGTGTACAGATATCTCCCTGAGAGAGAGAGGGGACTGAGAGACACCAGTCAGTGTACAGATATCTCCCTGTGAGAGAGAGAGGGGACTGAAAGACCCCAGTCAGTGTACAGATATCTCCCTGAGGGAGAGAGAGGGGACTGAGAGACAACAGTCAGTGTACAGATATCTCCCTGAGAGAAAGAGAGGGGACTGAGAGACACCAGTCAGTGTACAGATATCTCCCTGAGAGAGAGGGGACTGAGAGACACCAGTCAGTGTACAGATATCTCCCTGAGAGAGAGAGGGGACTGAGAGACACCAGTCAGTGTACAGATATCTCCCTGAGAGAGAGAGAGGGGACTGAGAGACACCAGTCAGTGTACAGATATCTCCCTGAGAGAAAGAGAGGGGACTGAGAGACACCAGTCAGTGTACAGATATCTCCCTGAGAGAGAGGGGACTGAGAGACACCAGTCAGTGTACAGATATCTCCCTGTGAGAGAGAGAGGGGACTGAGAGACACCAGTCAGTGTACAGATATCTCCCTGTGAGAGAGAGAGGGGACTGAAAGACCCCAGTCAGTGTACAGATATCTCCCTGAGAGAGAGAGGGGACTGAGAGACACCAGTCAGTGTACAGATATCTCCCTGAGGGAGAGAGAGGGGACTGAGAGACACCAGTCAGTGTACAGATATCTCCCTGAGAGAGAGAGGGGACTGAGAGACACCAGTCAGTGTACAGATATCTCCCTGAGAGAGAGAGAGGGGACTGAGAGACACCAGTCAGTGTACAGATATCTCCCTGAGAGAAAGAGAGGGGACTGAGAGACACCAGTCCGTGTACAGATATCTCCATGAGAGAGAGAGGGGGGACTGAGAGACACCAGTCAGTGTACAGATATCTCCCTGAGAGAGAGAGGGGACTGAGAGGCACCAGTCAGTGTACAGATATCTCCATGAGAGAGAGAGGGGGGACTGAGAGACACCAGTCAGTGTACAGATATCTCCCTGAGAGAGAGAGGGGACTGAGAGACACCAGTCAGTGTACAGATATCTCCCTCAGAGAGAGGGGACTGAGAGACACCAGTCAGTGTACAGATATCTCCCTGAGAGAGAGGGAGGCTTCTGAGAGACACCAGTCAGTGTACAGATATCTCCCTGAGAGAGGGGACAGAGAGACACCAGTCAGTGTACAGATATCACCCTGAGAGGGAGAGGGGACTGAGAGACACGAGTCAGTGTACAGATATCTCCCTCAGAGAGAGAGGGGACTGAGAGACACGAGTCAGTGTACAGAAATCTCCCTCAGAGAGAGATGGGACTGAGAGACACCAGTCAGTGTACAGATATCTCCCTGAGAGAGAGAAGGGACTGAGAGACACCAGTCAGTGTACAGATATCTCCCGGAGAGAGAGGGGGGACTGAGAGGCAACAGTCAGTGTACACATATCTCCCTGAGTGAGAGAGAGAGGGGACTGAGAGACACCAGTCAGTGTACCGATATCTCCCTGAGAGAGAGGGGACTCAGAGACACCAGTCAGTGTACAGATATCTCCCTGAGAGAGAGGGGGGACTGAGAGACACCAGTCAGTGTACAGATATCTCCCTGAGAGAGAGGGGACTGAGAGACACCAGTCAGTGTACAGATATCTCACTGAGAGAGGGGGGACTGAGAGACACCAGTCAGTGTACAGATATCTCCCTGAGAGAGAGAGGGGACTGAGAGACACCAGTCAGTGTACAGATATCTCCCTGAGAGAGAGGGGGGACTGAGATACACCAGTCAGTGTACAGATATCTCCCTGAGAGAGAGGGGGGACTGAGAGACACCAGTCAGTGTACAGATATCTCCCTGAGAGAGAGAGAGGGGAATGAGAGACACCAGTCAGTGCACAGATATCTCCCTGAGAGACAGAGGCGACTGAGAGGCAACAGTCAGTGTACAGATATCTCACTGATAGAGAGAGGGGACTGAGAGACACCAGTCAGTGTACAGATATCTCCCTGAAAGAGAGTGGGGGGCCTGAGAGACACCAGTCAGTGTACAGATATCTCCCTCAGAGAGAGAGGGGACTGAGAGACAACAGTCAGTGTACAGATATCTCCCTGAGAGAGAGAGGGGACTGAGAGACACCAGTCAGTGTACAGATATCTCCCTGAGAGAGAGAGAGGGGACTGAGAGACACCAGTCAGTGTACAGATATCTCCCTGAGAGAAAGAGAGGGGACTGAGAGACACCAGTCAGTGTACAGATATCTCCCTGAGAGAGAGGGGACTGAGAGACACCAGTCAGTGTACAGATATCTCCCTGTGAGAGAGAGAGGGGACTGAGAGACACCAGTCAGTGTACAGATATCTCCCTGTGAGAGAGAGAGGGGACTGAAAGACCCCAGTCAGTGTACAGATATCTCCCTGAGAGAGAGAGGGGACTGAGAGACACCAGTCAGTGTACAGATATCTCCCTGAGGGAGAGAGAGGGGACTGAGAGACACCAGTCAGTGTACAGATATCTCCCTGAGAGAGAGAGGGGACTGAGAGACACCAGTCAGTGTACAGATATCTCCCTGAGAGAGAGAGAGGGGACTGAGAGACACCAGTCAGTGTACAGATATCTCCCTGAGAGAAAGAGAGGGGACTGAGAGACACCAGTCAGTGTGCAGATATCTCCCTGAGAGAGAGAGAGGGGACTCATCGACACCAGTCAGAGTACAGATATCTCCCTGAGAGAGAGGGGACTGAGAGGCACCAGTCAGTGTACAGATATCTCCATGAGAGAGAGAGGGGGGACTGAGAGACACCAGTCAGTGTACAGATATCTCCCTGAGAGAGAGAGGGGACTGAGAGACACCAGTCAGTGTACAGATATCTCCCTCAGAGAGAGGGGACTGAGAGACACCAGTCAGTGTACAGATATCTCCCTGAGAGAGGGGACAGAGAGACACCAGTCAGTGTACAGATATCACCCTGAGAGGGAGAGGGGACTGAGAGACACGAGTCAGTGTACAGATATCTCCCTCAGAGAGAGAGGGGACTGAGAGACACGAGTCAGTGTACAGATATCTCCCTCAGAGAGAGATGGGACTGAGAGACACCAGTCAGTGTACAGATATCTCCCTGAGAGAGAGAAGGGACTGAGAGACACCAGTCAGTGTACAGATATCTCCCGGAGAGAGAGGGGGGACTGAGAGGCAACAGTCAGTGTACACATATCTCCCTGAGTGAGAGAGAGAGGGGACTGAGAGACACCAGTCAGTGTACAGATATCTCCCTGAGAGACAGAGGGGTTACTGAGAGACAAAAGTCAGTGCACAGATATCTCCCTGAGAGAGAGGGGACTGAGAGACACCAGTCAGTGTACCGATATCTCCCTGAGAGAGAGGGGACTCAGAGACACCAGTCAGTGTACAGATATCTCCCTGAGAGAGAGGGGGGACTGAGAGACACCAGTCAGTGTACAGATATCTCCCTGAGAGAGAGGGGACTGAGAGACACCAGTCAGTGTACAGATATCTCACTGAGAGAGGGGGGACTGAGAGACACCAGTCAGTGTACAGATATCTCCCTGAGAGAGAGAGGGGACTGAGAGACACCAGTCAGTGTACAGATATCTCCCTGAGAGGGAGAGAGGGGACTGAGAGACACCAGTCAGTGTACAGATATCTCCCTGAGAGAGAGGGGGGACTGAGATACACCAGTCAGTGTACAGATATCTCCCTGAGAGAGAGGGGGGACTGAGAGACACCAGTCAGTGTACAGATATCTCCCTGAGAGAGAGAGAGGGGAATGAGAGACACCAGTCAGTGCACAGATATCTCCCTGAGAGACAGAGGCGACTGAGAGGCAACAGTCAGTGTACAGATATCTCACTGATAGAGAGAGGGGACTGAGAGACACCAGTCAGTGTACAGATATCTCCCTGAAAGAGAGTGGGGGGCCTGAGAGACACCAGTCAGTGTACAGATATCTCCCTCAGAGAGAGAGGGGACTGAGAGACACCAGTCAGTGTACAGATATCTCCCTGAGAGAGAGGGGACTGAAAGACACCAGTCAGTGTACAGATATCTCCCTGAGAGAGAGGGGACTGAGAGACACCAGTCAGTGTACAGATATCTCCCTGAGATACAGAAGGGGGACTGAGAGACACCAGTCAGTGTACATATATCTCCCTGAGAGAGAGGGGACTGAGAGACAACAGTCAGTGTACAGATATCTCCCTGAGAGAGAGAGAGGGGGGACTGAGAGACACCAGTCAGTGTACAGATATCTCCCAGAGAGAGAGAGAGTGGGGACTGAGAGACACCAGTCAGTGTACGGATACCTCCCTAAGAGAGAGGGGACTGAGAGTCACCAGTCAGTGTACAGATATCTCCCTGAGAGAGAGAGCGGGGACTGAGAGACACCAGTCAGTATACAGATATCTCCCTGAGAGAGAGGGGGGGGACTGAGAGACACCAGTCAGTGTACAGATATCTCCCTGAGAGAGAGTGGACTGAGAGACACCAGTCAGTGTACAGATATCTCCCTGAGAGAGAGGGGACTGAGAGACACCAGTCAGTCTACAGATATCTCCCTGAGAGAGAGGGGACTGAGAGACACCAGTCAGTGTACAGATATCTCCCTGAGAGAGAGAGAGAGGGGACTGAGAGACACCAGTCAGTGTACAGATATCTCCCTGAGAGAGAGCGGGGACTGAGAGACACCAGTCAGTGTACAGATAGCTCACTGAGAGAGAGGGGACTGAGAGACACCAGTCAGTGTACAGATATCTCCCTGAGAGAGAGGGGGGACTGAGAGACACCAGTCAGTGTACAGATATCTCCCTGAGAGAGAGGGGGGACTGAGATACACCAGTCACTGTACAGATATCTCCCTGAGAGAGAGAGAGGGGAATGAGAGACACCAGTCAGTGCACAGATATCTCCCTGAGAGACAGAGGGGACTGAGAGTCAACCGTCAGTGCACAGATATCTCCCTGAGAGACAGAGGGGACTGAGAGACACCAGTCAGTGTACAGATATCTCACTGATAGAGAGAGGGGACTGAGAGACACCAGTCAGTGTACAGATATCTCCCTGAAAGAGAGTGGGGGGCCTGAGAGACACCAGTCAGTGTACAGATATCTCCCTCAGAGAGAGAGGGGACTGAGAGACACCAGTCAGTGTACAGATATCTCCCTGAGAGAGAGGGGACTGAGAGACACAAGTCAGTGTACAGATATCTCCCTGTGAGAGAGAGAGGGGACTGAGAGACACCAGTCAGTGTACAGATATCTCCCAGAGAGAGAGAGGACTGAGAGAAACTAGTCAGTGTACATATATCTCCCTGAGAGAGAGGGGACTGAGAGACACCAGTCAGTGTACAGATATCTCCCTGAGAGAGAGAGGGGGGATTGAGAGACACCAGTCAGTGTACAGATATCTCCCTGTGAGAGAGAGGGGGGACTGAGAGACACCAGTCAGTGTACAGATATCTCCCTGAGAGAGAGAGAGGGGACTGAGAGATACCAGTTCGTGGACAGATATCTCCCTGAGAGAGAGAGCGGACTGAGAGACACCAGTCAGTGTACAGATATCTCCCTGAGAGAGAGGGGACTGAGAGACACCAGTCAGTGTACAGATATCTCCCTGAGAGAGAGGGGACTGAGAGGCACCAGTCAGTGTACAGGTATCTCCCTGAGAGTGAGAGAGGGGATTGAGAGACACCAGTCAGTGTACAGATATCTCCCTGAGAGAGAGGGGACTGAGAGACACCAGTCAGTGTACAGATATCTCCCTGAGAGAGGCGGGGGACTGAGAGACACCAGTCAGTGTACAGATATCTCCCAGAGATAGAGGGGACTGAGAGACACCAGTCAGTGTACAGATATCTCCCTGAGAGAGAGAGGGGACTGAGAGACACCAGTCAGTGTACAGATATCTCCCTGAGAGAGGGGGGGGACTGAGAGACACCAGTCAGGGTACAGATATCTCCCAGAGATAGAGGGTACTGAGAGACACCAGTCAGTGTACAGATATCTCCCTGAGAGAGAGAGGGGACTGAGAGACACCAGTCAGTGTACAGATATCTCCCTGAGAGAGAGAGAGGACTGAGAGACACCAGTCAGAGTACAGATATCTCCCTGAGAGAGAGAGGGGGGACTGAGAGACACCAGTCAGTGTACAGATATCTCCCTGAGAGAGAGAGAGGACTAAGAGACACCGGTCAGTGTACAGATATCTCCACGAGGGAGAGAGAGGGGACTGAGAGACACCAGTCAGTGTACAGATATCTCCTTGAGACAGATACAGAGGGGGGACTGAGAGACACCAGTCAGTGTACAGATATCTCCCTGAGAGAGAGAGAGGGGACTCATTGACACCAGTCGGTGTACAGATATCTCCCTGAGAAAGAGAGGGGACTGAGAGACACCAGTCAGTGTACAGATATCTCCCTGCGAGAGAGAGGGGACTGAGAGACACCAGTCAGTGTACAGATATCTCCCTGAGAGAGAGAGAGGGGACTGAGAGACACCAGTCAGTGTACAGATATCTCCCTGAGAGAGAGAGGGGGGACTGAGAGACACCAGTCAGTGTACAGATATCTCCCTGAGAGAGAGAGGGGGGACTGAGAGACACCAGTCAGTGTACAGATATCTCCCTGAGAGAGAGAGGGGACTGAGAGACACCAGGCAGTGTACAGATATCTCCCTGAGAGAGAGAGGGGACTGAGAGACACCAGTCAGTGTACAGATATCTCCCTGAGAGAGAGGGGGGACTGAGAGACACCAGTCAGTGTACAGATATCTCCCTGAGAGAGAGAGAGGACTAAGAGACACCGGTCAGTGTACAGATATCTCCCTGAGAGAGAGAGAGGAGACTGAGAGACACCAGTCAGTGTACAGATGTCTCCCTGAGAGAGAGGGGACTGAGAGACACCAGTCAGTGTACAGATATCTCCCTGAGAGAGAGGGAGGCTTCTGAGAGACACCAGTCAGTGTTCAGATATCTCCCTGAGAGAGGGGACAGAGAGACACCAGTCAGTGTACAGATATCTCCCTGAGAGGGAGAGGGGACTGAGAGACACGAGTCAGTGTACAGATATCTCCCTCAGAGAGAGAGGGGACTGACAGACACCAGTCAGTGTACAGATATCTCCCTGAGAGAGGGGACTGAGAGACACCAGTCAGTGTACAGATACCTTCCTGGGAGAGAGACGGGGGAATGAGAGACACCAGTCATTGTACAGTTATCTCCCTGTGAGAGAGAGACGGGGTACTGAGAGACACCAGACAGTGTACATATATCTCCCTGAGAGAGAGGGGACTGAGAGACACCAGTCAGTGTACAGATATCTCCCTGAGAGAGAGAGAGAGGGGACTGAGAGACACCAGTCAGTGTACAGATATCTCCCTGAGAGAGAGAGGGGACTGAGAGACACCAGTCAGTGTACAGATATCTCCCTGAGAGAAAGAGAGGGGACTGAGAGAAACCAGTCAGTGTACAGATATCTCCCTGAGAGAGAGAGAGGGGACTCATCGACACCAGTCAGAGTACAGATATCTCCCTGAGAGAGAGGGGACTGAGAGGCACCAGTCAGTGTACAGATATCTCCCTGAGAGAGAGGGGGGGGACTGAGAGACACCAGTCAGTGTACAGATATCTCCCTGATAGAGAGAGGGGACTGAGAGACACCAGTCAGTGTACAGATATCTCCCTGAGAGAGAGGGAGGCTTCTGAGAGACACCAGTCAGTGTACAGATATCTCCCTGAGAGAGAGGGAGGCTTCTGAGAGACACCAGTCAGTGTACAGATATCTCCCTGAGAGAGAGAGAGGGGACTGAGAGACACCAGTCAGTGTACAGATATCACCCTGAGAGGGAGAGGGGACTGAGAGACACGAGTCAGTGTACAGATATCTCCCTCAGAGAGAGAGGGGACTGAGAGACACCAGTCAGTGTACAGATATCTCCCTGAGTGAGAGAGAGAGGGGTTTGAGAGACACCAGTCAGTGTACAGATATCTCCCTGAGAGAGAGAAGGGACTGAGAGACACCAGTCAGTGTACAGATATCTCCCGGAGAGAGAGGGGGGACTGAGAGGCAACAGTCAGTGTACACATATCTCCCTGAGTGAGAGAGAGAGGGGACTGAGAGACACCAGTCAGTGTACAGATATCTCCCTGAGAGAGAGAGGGGACTGAGAGACACCAGTCAGTGCACAGATATCTCCCTGAGAGAGAGAGGGGACTGAGAGACACCAGTCAGTGTACAGATATCTCCCTGATAGAGAGAGAGGGGACTCATTGACACTAGTCAGTGTACAGATATCTCCCTGAGAGAGAGAGGGGGGACTGAGAGACACCAGTCAGTGTAGAGATATCACCCTGAGAGAGAGAGGGGGGACTGAGAGACACCAGTCAGTGTACAGATATCTCCCTGAGAGAGAGAGGGGACTGAGAGACACCAGTCAGTGTACAGATATCTCCCTGAGAGAGAGGGGACTGAGAGACACCAGTCAGTGTACAGATATCTCCCTGTGAGAGAGGGAGGGGACTGAGAGACACCAGTCAGTGTACAGATATCTCCCTGTGAGAGAGAGAGGGGACTGAAAGACCCCAGTCAGTGTACAGATATCTCCCTGAGGGAGAGAGAGGGGACTGAGAGACACCAGTCAGTGTACAGATATCTCCCTGAGAGAGAGAGAGGGGACTGAGAGACACCAGTCAGTGTACAGATATCTCCCTGAGAGAAAGAGGGGGGACTGAGAGACACCAGTCAGTGTACAGATATCTCCCTGAGAGAGAGAGAGGGGACTCATCGACACCAGTCAGAGTACAGATATCTCCCTGAGAGAGAGGGGACTGAGAGGCACCAGTCAGTGTACAGATATCTCCCTGAGAGAGAGAGGGGGTACTGAGAGACACCAGTCAGTGTACAGATATCTCCCTGAGAGAGAGAGGCGACTGAGAGACACCAGTCAGTGTACAGATATCTCCCTCAGAGAGAGGGGACTGAGAGACACCAGTCAGTGTACAGATATCTCCCTGAGAGAGAGGGAGGCTTCTGAGAGACACCAGTCAGTGTACAGATATCTCCCTGAGAGAGGGGACAGAGAGACACCAGTCAGTGTACAGATATCACCCTGAGAGGGAGAGGGGACTGAGAGACACGAGTCAGTGTACAGATATCTCCCTCAGAGAGAGAGGGGATTCAGAGACACGAGTCAGTGTACAGATATCTCCCTCAGAGAGAGAGGGGACTGAGAGACACCAGTCAGTGTACAGATATCTCCCTGAGAGAGAGAAGGGACTGAGAGACACCAGTCAGTGTACAGATATCTCCCGGAGAGAGAGGGGGGACTGAGAGGCAACAGTCAGTGTACACATATCTCCCTGAGTGAGAGAGAGAGGGGACTGAGAGACACCAGTCAGTGTACAGATATCTCCCTGAGAGACAGAGGGGTTACTGAGAGACAAAAGACAGTGCACAGATATCTCCCTGAGAGAGAGGGGACTGAGAGACACCAGTCAGTGTACCGATATCTCCCTGAGAGAGAGGGGACTCAGAGACACCAGTCAGTGTACAGATATCTCCCTGAGAGAGAGGGGACTGAGAGACACCAGTCAGTGTACAGATATCTCACTGAGAGAGGGGGGACTGAGAGACACCAGTCAGTGTACAGATATCTCCCTGAGAGAGAGAGGGGACTGAGAGACACCAGTCAGTGTACAGATATCTCCCTGAGAGAGAGGGGGGACTGAGATACACCAGTCAGTGTACAGATATCTCCCTGAGAGAGAGAGGGGACTGAGAGACACCAGTCAGTGTCCAGATATCTCCCTGAGAGAGAGAGAGGGGAATGAGAGACACCAGTCAGTGCACAGATATCTCCCTGAGAGACAGAGGCGACTGAGAGGCAACAGTCAGTGTACAGATATCTCACTGATAGAGAGAGGGGACTGAGAGACACCAGTCAGTGTACAGATATCTCCCTGAAAGAGAGTGGGGGGCCTGAGAGACACCAGTCAGTGTACAGATATCTCCCTCAGAGAGAGAGGGGACTGAGAGACACCAGTCAGTGTACAGATATCTCCCTGAGAGAGAGGGGACTGAAAGACACCAGTCAGTGTACAGATATCTCCCTGAGAGAGAGGGGACTGAGAGACACCAGTCAGTGTACAGATATCTCCCTGAGATACAGAAGGGGGACTGAGAGACACCAGTCAGTGTACAGATATCTCCCTGAGAGAGAGAGGGGACTGAGAGACACCAGTCAGTGTACAGATATCTCCCTGAGAGACAGAGGGGTAACTGAGAGACACCAGTCAGTGCACAGATATCTCCCTGAGAGAGAGAGGGGACTGAGAGACACCAGTCAGTGTACAGATATCTCCCTGATAGAGAGAGAGGGGACTCATTGACACTAGTCAGTGTACAGATATCTCCCTGAGAGAGAGAGGGGGGACTGAGAGACACCAGTCAGTGTAGAGATATCACCCTGAGAGAGAGAGGGGGGACTGAGAGACACCAGTCAGTGTACAGATATCTCCCTGAGAGAGAGAGGGGACTGAGAGACACCAGTCAGTGTACAGATATCTCCCTGTGAGAGAGAGAGGGGACTGAAAGACCCCAGTCAGTGTACAGATATCTCCCTGAGGGAGAGAGAGGGGACTGAGAGACACCAGTCAGTGTACAGATATCTCCCTGAGAGAGAGAGAGGGGACTGAGAGACACCAGTCAGTGTACAGATATCTCCCTGAGAGAAAGAGGGGGGACTGAGAGACACCAGTCAGTGTACAGATATCTCCCTGAGAGAGAGAGAGGGGACTCATCGACACCAGTCAGAGTACAGATATCTCCCTGAGAGAGAGGGGACTGAGAGGCACCAGTCAGTGTACAGATATCTCCCTGAGAGAGAGAGGGGGTACTGAGAGACACCAGTCAGTGTACAGATATCTCCCTGAGAGAGAGAGGCGACTGAGAGACACCAGTCAGTGTACAGATATCTCCCTCAGAGAGAGGGGACTGAGAGACACCAGTCAGTGTACAGATATCTCCCTGAGAGAGAGGGAGGCTTCTGAGAGACACCAGTCAGTGTACAGATATCTCCCTGAGAGAGGGGACAGAGAGACACCAGTCAGTGTACAGATATCACCCTGAGAGGGAGAGGGGACTGAGAGACACGAGTCAGTGTACAGATATCTCCCTCAGAGAGAGAGGGGATTCAGAGACACGAGTCAGTGTACAGATATCTCCCTCAGAGAGAGAGGGGACTGAGAGACACCAGTCAGTGTACAGATATCTCCCTGAGAGAGAGAAGGGACTGAGAGACACCAGTCAGTGTACAGATATCTCCCGGAGAGAGAGGGGGGACTGAGAGGCAACAGTCAGTGTACACATATCTCCCTGAGTGAGAGAGAGAGGGGACTGAGAGACACCAGTCAGTGTACAGATATCTCCCTGAGAGACAGAGGGGTTACTGAGAGACAAAAGACAGTGCACAGATATCTCCCTGAGAGAGAGGGGACTGAGAGACACCAGTCAGTGTACCGATATCTCCCTGAGAGAGAGGGGACTCAGAGACACCAGTCAGTGTACAGATATCTCCCTGAGAGAGAGGGGACTGAGAGACACCAGTCAGTGTACAGATATCTCACTGAGAGAGGGGGGACTGAGAGACACCAGTCAGTGTACAGATATCTCCCTGAGAGAGAGAGGGGACTGAGAGACACCAGTCAGTGTACAGATATCTCCCTGAGAGAGAGGGGGGACTGAGATACACCAGTCAGTGTACAGATATCTCCCTGAGAGAGAGAGGGGACTGAGAGACACCAGTCAGTGTCCAGATATCTCCCTGAGAGAGAGAGAGGGGAATGAGAGACACCAGTCAGTGCACAGATATCTCCCTGAGAGACAGAGGCGACTGAGAGGCAACAGTCAGTGTACAGATATCTCACTGATAGAGAGAGGGGACTGAGAGACACCAGTCAGTGTACAGATATCTCCCTGAAAGAGAGTGGGGGGCCTGAGAGACACCAGTCAGTGTACAGATATCTCCCTCAGAGAGAGAGGGGACTGAGAGACACCAGTCAGTGTACAGATATCTCCCTGAGAGAGAGGGGACTGAAAGACACCAGTCAGTGTACAGATATCTCCCTGAGAGAGAGGGGACTGAGAGACACCAGTCAGTGTACAGATATCTCCCTGAGATACAGAAGGGGGACTGAGAGACACCAGTCAGTGTACAGATATCTCCCTGAGAGAGAGGGGACTGATAGACAACAGTCAGTGTACAGATATCTCCCTGAGAGAGAGAGGGGGGGGACTGAGAGACACCAGTCAGTGTACAGATATCTCCCTGAGAGAGAGAGAGTGGGGACTGAGAGACACCAGTCAGTGTACACATACCTCCCTGAGATAGAGGGGACTGAGAGTCACCAGTCAGTGTACAGATATCTCCCTGAGAGAGAGAGCGGGGACTGAGAGACACCAGTCAGTGTACAGATATCTCCCTGAGAGAGAGAGGGGGGACTGAGAGACACCAGTCAGTGTACAGATATCTCCCTGAGAGAGTGGACTGAGAGACACCAGTCAGTGTACAGATATCTCCCTGAGAGAGAGGGGACTGAGAGACACCAGTCAGTGTACAGATATCTCCCTGTGAGAGAGAGAGGGGACTGAGAGACACCAGTCAGTGTACAGATATCTCCCAGAGAGAGAGAGGAATGAGAGACACCAGTCAGTGTTCAGATATCTCCCTGTGAGAGAGAGAGTGGACTGAGAGACACCAGTCAGTGTACAGATATCTCCCTGTGAGAGAGAGGGGGGACTGAGAGACACCAGTCCGTGTACAGATATCTCCCTGAGAGAGAGAGCGGACTGAGAGAAACGAGTCAGTGTACATATATCTCCCTGAGAGAGAGGGGACTGAGAGACACCAGTCAGTGTACAGATATCTCCCTGTGAGAGAGAGAGTGGACTGAGAGACACCAGTCAGTGTACAGATATCTCCCTGAGAGAGAGGGGACTGAGAGACACCAGTCAGTGTACAGATATCTCCCTGTGAGAGAGAGGGGGGACTGAGAGACACCAGTCCGTGTACAGATATCTCCCTGAGAGAGAGAGAGGGGACTGAGAGACACCAGTTAGTGGACAGATATCTCCCTGAGAGAGAGAGCGGACTGAGAGACACCAGTCAGTGTACAGATATCTCCCTGAGAGAGAGGGGACTGAGAGACACCAGTCAGTGTACAGATATCTCCCTGAGAGGGAGAGAGAGGGGACTGAGAGACACCAGTCAGTGTACAGATATCTCCCTGAGAGAGAGGGGACTGAGAGGCACCAGTCAGTGTACAGATATCTCCCTGAGAGTGAGAGAGGGGATTGAGAGACACCAGTCAGTGTACAGATATCTCCCTGAGAGAGAGGGGACTGAGAGACACCAGTCAGTGTACAGATATCTCCCTGAGAGAGGGGGGGGACTGAGAGACACCAGTCAGTGTACAGATATCTCCCAGAGATAGAGGGGACTGAGAGACACCAGTCAGTGTACAGATATCTCCCTGAGAGAGAGAGGGGACTGAGAGACACCAGTCAGTGTACAGATATCTCCCTGAGAGAGGGGGGGGACTGAGAGACACCAGTCAGTGTACAGATATCTCCGAGAGATAGAGGGGACTGAGAGACACCAGTCAGTGTACAGATATCTCCCTGAGAGAGAGAGGGGACTGAGAGACACCAGTCAGTGTACAGATATCTCCCTGAGAGAGAGAGGGGACTGAGAGACACCAGTCAGTGTACAGATATCTCCCTGATAGAGAGAGAGGGGACTCATTGACACCAGTCAGTGTACAGATATCTCCCTGAGAGAGAGAGGGGGGACTGAGAGACACCAGTCAGTGTACAGATATCTCCCTGAGAGAGAGAGGGGGGACTGAGAGACAACAGTCAGTGTACAGATATCTCCCTGAGAGAGAGAGGGGACTGAGAGACACCAGTCAGTGTACAGATATCTCCCTGAGAGAGAGGGGACTGAGAGACACCAGTCAGTGTACAGATATCTCCCTGTGAGAGAGAGAGGGGACTGAGAGACACCAGTCAGTGTACAGATATCTCCCTGTGAGAGAGAGAGGGGACTGAAAGACCCCAGTCAGTGTACAGATATCTCCCTGAGGGAAGAGAGGGGACTGAGAGACACCAGTCAGTGTACAGATATCTCCCTGAGAGAGAGAGGGTACTGAGAGACACCAGTCAGTGTACAGATATCTCCCTGAGAGAGAGAGAGGGGACTGAGAGACACCAGTCAGTGTCCAGATATCTCCCTGAGAGAAAGAGAGGGGACTGAGAGACACCAGTCAGTGTACAGATATCTCCCTGAGAGAGAGGGGACTGAGAGGCACCAGTCAATGTACAGATATCTCCATGAGAGAGAGAGGGGGGACAGAGAGACACCAGTCAGTGTACAGATATCACCCTGAGAGGGAGAGAGGACTGAGAGACACGAGTCAGTGTACAGATATCTCCCTCAGAGAGAGAGGGGACTGAGAGACACGAGTCAGTGTACAGATATCTCCCTCAGAGAGAGATGGGACTGAGAGACACCAGTCAGTGTACAGATATCTCCCTGAGAGAGAGAAGGGACTGAGAGACACCAGTCAGTGTACAGATATCTCCCGGAGAGAGAGGGGGGAGTGAGAGGCAACAGTCAGTGTACACATATCTCCCTGAGTGAGAGAGAGAGGGGACTGAGAGACACCAGTCAGTGTACAGATATCTCCCTGAGAGACAGAGGGGTTACTGAGAGACAAAAGTCAGTGCACAGATATCTCCCTGAGAGAGAGGGGACTGAGAGACACCAGTCAGTGTACCGATATCTCCCTGAGAGAGAGGGGGGACTGAGAGACACCAGTCAGTGTACAGATATCTCCCTGAGAGAGAGGGGACTGAGAGACACCAGTCAGTGTACAGATATCTCACTGAGAGAGGGGGGACTGAGAGACACCAGTCAGTGTACAGATATCTCCCTGAGAGAGAGAGGGGACTGAGAGACACCAGTCAGTGTACAGATATCTCCCTGAGAGGGAGAGAGGGGACTGAGAGACACCAGTCAGTGTACAGATATCTCCCTGAGAGAGAGGGGGGACTGAGATACACCAGTCAGTGTACAGATATCTCCCTGAGAGAGAGGGGGGACTGAGAGACACCAGTCAGTGTACAGATATCTCCCTGAGAGAGAGAGGGGGGACTGAGAGACACCAGTCAGTGTACAGATATCTCCCTGAGAGAGAGAGGGGACTGAGAGACACCAGTCAGTGTACAGATATCTCCCTGAGAGAGAGGGGACTGAGAGACACCAGTCAGTGTACAGATATCTCCCTGTGAGAGAGAGAGGGGACTGAGAGACACCAGTCAGTGTACAGATATCTCCCTGTGAGAGAGAGAGGGGACTGAAAGACCCCAGTCAGTGTACAGATATCTCCCTGAGGGAGCGAGAGGGGACTGAGAGACACCAGTCAGTGTACAGATATCTCCCTGAGAGAGAGAGGGTACTGAGAGACACCAGTCAGTGTACAGATATCTCCCTGAGAGAGAGAGAGGGGACTGAGAGACACCAGTCAGTGTCCAGATATCTCCCTGAGAGAAAGAGAGGGGACTGAGAGACACCAGTCAGTGTACAGATATCTCCCTGAGAGAGTGGGGACTGAGAGGCACCAGTCAGTGTACAGATATCTCCATGAGAGAGAGAGGGGGGACTGAGAGACACCAGTCAGTGTACAGATATCTCCCTGAGAGAGAGAGGGGACTGAGAGACACCAGTCAGTGTACAGATATCTCCCTCAGAGAGAGGGGACTGAGAGACACCAGTCAGTGTACAGATATCTCCCTCAGAGAGAGGGGACTGAGAGACACCAGTCAGTGTACAGATATCTCCCTGAGAGAGAGAGAGGGGAATGAGAGACACCAGTCAGTGCACAGATATCTCCCTGAGAGACAGAGGCGACTGAGAGGCAACAGTCAGTGTACAGATATCTCACTGATAGAGAGAGGGGACTGAGAGACACCAGTCAGTGTACAGATATCTCCCTGAAAGAGAGTGGGGGGCCGAGAGACACCAGTCAGTGTACAGATATCTCCCTGAGATACAGAAGGGGGACTGAGAGACACCAGTCAGTGTACAGATATCTCCCTGAGAGAGAGGGGACTGAGAGACACCAGTCAGTGTACAGATATCTCCCTGAGAGAGAGGGGACTGAGAGACACCAGTCAGTGTACAGATATCTCCCTGAGATACAGAAGGGGGACTGAGAGACACCAGTCAGTGTACAGATATCTCCCTGAGAGAGAGGGGACTGAGAGACAACAGTCAGTGTACAGATATCTCCCTGAGAGAGAGAGAGGGGGGACTGAGAGACACCAGTCAGTGTACAGATATCTCCCTGAGAGAGAGAGAGTGGGGACTGAGAGACACCAGTCAGTATACAGATATCTCCCTGAGAGAGAGGGGGGGGACTGAGAGACACCAGTCAGTGTACAGATATCTCCCTGAGAGAGAGTGGACTGAGAGACACCAGTCAGTGTACAGATATCTCCCTGAGAGAGAGGGGACTGAGAGACACCAGTCAGTGTACAGATATCTCCCTGAGAGAGAGGGGGGACTGAGAGACACCAGTCAGTGTACAGATATCTCCCTGAGAGAGAGCGGGGACTGAGAGACACCAGTCAGTGTACAGATATCTCACTGAGAGAGAGGGGACTGAGAGACACCAGTCAGTGTACAGATATCTCCCTGAGAGAGAGGGGGGACTGAGAGACACCAGTCAGTGTACAGATATCTCCCTGAGAGAGAGAGAGGGGAATGAGAGACACCAGTCAGTGCACAGATATCTCCCTGAGAGACAGAGGGGACTGAGAGGCAACAGTCATTGTACAGATATCTCACTGATAGAGAGAGGGGACTGAGAGACACCAGTCAGTGTACAGATATCTCCCTGAAAGAGAGTGGGGGGCCTGAGAGACACCAGTCAGTGTACAGATATCTCCCTCAGAGAGAGAGGGGACTGAGAGACACCAGTCAGTGTACAGATATCTCCCTGAGAGAGAGGGGACTGAAAGACACCAGTCAGTGTACAGATATCTCCCTGAGAGAGAGAGGGGACTGAGAGACACCAGTCAGTGTACAGATATCTCCCTGAGATACAGAAGGGGGACTGAGAGACACCAGTCAGTGTACAGAGATCTCCCTGAGAGAGAGAGGGGACTGAGAGACACCAGTCAGTGTACAGATATCTCCCTGAGAGAGAGAGAGGGGACTCATTGACACCAGTCAGTGTACAGATATCTCCCTGAGAGAGAGAGGGGACTGAGAGACACCAGTCAGTGTACAGATATCTCCCTGCGAGAGAGAGGGGACTGAGAGACACCAGTCAGTGTACAGATATCTCCCTGAGAGAGAGAGAGGGGACTGAGAGACACCAGTCAGTGTACAGATATCTCCCTGAGAGAGAGAGGGGGGACTGAGAGACACCAGTCAGTGTACAGATATCTCCCTGAGAGAGAGAGGGGACTGAGAGACACCAGGCAGTGTACAGATATCTCCCTGAGAGAGAGAGGGGACTGAGAGACACCAGTCAGTGTACAGATATCTCCCTGAGAGAGAGGGGGGACTGAGAGACACCAGTCAGTGTACAGATATCTCCCTGAGAGAGAGAGAGGACTAAGAGACAACGGTCAGTGTACAGATATCACCCCGAGGGAGAGAGAGGGGACTTAGAGACACCAGTCAGTATACAGATATCGCCCTGAGAGATAGAGAGGGGACTGAGAGACACCAGTCAGTGTACAGATGTCTCCCTGAGAGAGAGGGAGGCTTCTGAGAGACACCAGTCAGTGTACAGATATCTCCCTGAGAGAGGGGACAGAGAGACACCAGTCAGTGTACAGATATCTCCCTGAGAGAGGGGACTGAGAGACACCAGTCAGTGTACAGATACCTTCCTGGGAGAGAGACGGGGGAATGAGAGACACCAGTCATTGTACAGTTATCTCCCTGTGAGAGAGAGACGGGGTACTGAGAGACACCAGACAGTGTACATATATCTCCCTGAGAGAGAGGGGACTGAGAGACACCAGTCAGTGTACAGATATCTCCCTGAGAGAGAGAGAGAGAGGGGACTGAGAGACACCAGTCAGTGTACAGATATCTCCCTGAGAGAGAGAGAGGGGACTCATCGACACCAGTCAGTGTACAGATATCTCCCTGAGAGAGAGAGAGGGGACTGAGAGACACCAGTCAGTGTACAGATATCTCCCTGAGAGAGAGAGGGGACTGAGAGACACCAGTCAGTGTACAGATATCTCCCTGAGAGAGAGAGGGGGGACTGAGAGACACCAGTCAGTGTACAGATATCTCCCTGAGAGACAGAGGGGACTGAGAGACACCAGTCAGTGTACAGATATCTCCCTGAGAGAGAGAGAGGGGACTCATCGACACCAGTCAGTGTACAGATATCTCCCTGAGAGAAAGAGAGGGGACTGAGAGACACCAGTCAGTGTACAGATATCTCCCTGAGAGAGAGAGAGGGGACTCATCGACACCAGTCAGAGTACAGATATCTCCCTGAGAGAGAGGGGACTGAGAGGCACCAGTCAGTGTACAGATATCTCCCTGAGAGAGAGGGGGGGGACTGAGAGACACCAGTCAGTGTACAGATATCTCCCTGATAGAGAGAGGGGACTGAGAGACACCAGTCAGTGTACAGATATCTCCCTCAGAGAGAGGGGACTGAGAGACACCAGTCAGTGTACAGATATCTCCCTGAGAGAGAGGGAGGCTTCTGAGAGACACCAGTCAGTGTACAGATATCTCCCTGAGAGAGAGAGAGGGGACTGAGAGACACCAGTCAGTGTACAGATATCACCCTGAGAGGGAGAGGGGACTGAGAGACACGAGTCAGTGTACAGATATCTCCCTCAGAGAGAGAGGGGACTGAGAGACACCAGTCAGTGTACAGATATCTCCCTGAGTGAGAGAGAGAGGGGTTTGAGAGACACCAGTCAGTGTACAGATATCTCCCTGAGAGAGAGAAGGGAATGAGAGACACCAGTCAGTGTACAGATATCTCCCGGAGAGAGAGGGGGGACTGAGAGGCAACAGTCAGTGTACACATATCTCCCTGAGTGAGAGAGAGAGGGGACTGAGAGACACCAGTCAGTGTACAGATATCTCCCTGAGAGACAGAGGGGTAACTGAGAGACACCAGTCAGTGCAAAGATATCTCCGTGAGAGAGAGGGGACTGAGAGACACCAGTCAGTGTACCGATATCTCCCTGAGAGAGAGGGGACTCAGAGACACCAGTCAGTGTACAGATATCTCCCTGAGAGAGAGGGGACTGAGAGACACCAGTCAGTGTACAGATATCTCACTGAGAGAGAGGGGACTGAGAGACACCAGTCAGTGTACAGATATCTCCCTGAGAGAGAGAGGGGACTGAGAGACACCAGTCAGTGTACAGATATCTCCCTGAGAGGGAGAGAGGGGACTGAGAGACACCAGTCAGAGTACAGATATCTCCCTGAGAGAGAGGGGGGACTGAGATACACCAGTCAGTGTACAGATATCTCCCTGAGAGAGAGCGAGGGGAATGAGAGACACCAGTCAGTGTACAGATATCTCCCTGAAAGAGAGTGGGGGGTCTGAGAGACACCAGTCAGTGTACAGATATCTCCCTCAGAGAGAGAGGGGACTGAGAGACACCAGTCAGTGTACAGATATCTCCCTGAGAGAGAGGGCACTGAAAGACACCAGTCAGTGTACAGATATCTCCCTGAGATACAGAGGGGGGACTGAGAGACACCAGTCAGTGTACAGATATCTCCCTGAGAGAGAGGGGACTGAGAGACAACAGTCAGTGTACAGACATCTCCCTGAGAGAGAGAGGGGGGACTGAGAGACACCAGTCAGTGTACAGATATCTCCCTAAGAGAGAGAGAGAGAGGGGACTCAGAGACACCAGTCAGTGAACAGATATCTCCCTGAGAGAGAGAGGGAGGACAGAGAGACAACAGTCAGTGTACAGATATCTCACTGACAGAGAGAGGGGACTGAGAGACACCAGTCAGTGTACAGATATCTCCCTGAGAGAGAGGGGACTGAGAGACACCAGTCAGTGTACAGATATCTCCCTGTGAGAGAGAGAGGGGACTGAGAGACACCAGTCAGTGTACAGATATCTCCCTGAGAGAGAGAGGACTGAGAGAAACTAGTCAGTGTACATATATCTCCCTGAGAGAGAGGGGACTGAGAGACACCAGTCAGTGTACAGATATCTCCCTGTGAGAGAGAGAGGGGACTGAGAGACACCAGTCAGTGTCCAGATATCTCCCTGAGAGAGAGAGAGGGGACTGAGAGACACCAGTTAGTGGACAGATATCTCCCTGTGAGAGAGAGAGGGGACTGAGAGACACCAGTCAGTGTACAGATATCTCCCTGAGAGAGAGAGGGGGGACTGAGAGACACCAGTCAGTGTACAGATATCTCCCTGAGAGAGAGAGAGGGGACTGAGAGACACCAGTTAGTGGACAGATATCACCCTGAGAGAGAGAGAGCGGACTGAGAGACACCTGTCAGTGTACAGATATCTCCCTGAGAGAGAGGGGACTGAGAGACACCAGTCAGTGTACAGATATCTCCCTGAGAGAGAGGGGACTGAGAGGCACCAGTCAGTGTACAGATATCTCCCTGAGAGTGAGAGAGGGGATTGAGAGACACCAGTCAGTGTACAGATATCTCCCTGAGAGAGAGGGGACTGAGAGACACCAGTCAGTGTACAGATATCTCCCTGAGAGAGGGGGGGGACTGAGAGACACCAGTCAGTGTACAGATATCTCCCAGAGATAGAGGGGACTGAGAGACACCAGTCAGTGTACAGATATCTCCCTGAGAGAGAGAGGACTGAGAGACACCAGTCAGTGTACAGATATCTCCCTGAGAGAGAGGGGACTGAGAGACACCAGTCAGTGTACAGATATCTCCCTGAGAGAGAGGGGACTGAGAGACACCAGTCAGTGTACAGATATCTCCCTGAGAGAGAGAGGGGGGACTGAGAGACACCAGTCAGAGTACAGATATCTCCCTGAGAGAGAGGGGACGGAGAGACACCAGTCAGTGTACAGATATCTCCCTGAGAGAGGGGGGGGACTGAGAGACACCAGTCAGTGTACAGATATCTCCCAGAGATAGAGGGGACTGAGAGACACCAGTCAGTGTACAGATATCTCCCTGAGAGAGAGAGGACTGAGAGACACCAGTCAGTGTACAGATATCTCCCTGAGAGAGAGGGGACTGAGAGACACCAGTCAGTGTACAGATATCTCCCTGAGAGAGAGGGGACTGAGAGGCACCAGTCAGTGTACAGATATCTCCCTGAGAGTGAGCGAGGGGATTGAGAGACACCAGTCAGTGTACAGATATCTCCCTGAGATACAGAGGGGGGACTGAGAGACACCAGTCAGTGTACAGATATCTCCCTGAGAGAGAGGGGACTGAGAGACAACAGTCAGTGTACAGACATCTCCCTGAGAGAGAGAGGGGGGACTGAGAGACACCAGTCAGTGTACAGATATCTCCCTAAGAGAGAGAGAGAGAGGGGACTCAGAGACACCAGTCAGTGTACAGATATCTCCCTGAGAGAGAGGGGACTGAGAGTCACCAGTCAGTGTACAGATATCTCCCTGAGAGAGAGAGAGGGGACTGAGAGACACCAGTCAGTGTACAGATATCTCCCTGAGAGAGAGAGGGAGGACAGAGAGACAACAGTCAGTGTACAGATATCTCACTGACAGAGAGAGGGGACTGAGAGACACCAGTCAGTGTACAGATATCTCCCTGAGAGAGAGGGGACTGAGAGACACCAGTCAGTGTACAGATATCTCCCTGTGAGAGAGAGAGGGGACTGAGAGACACCAGTCAGTGTACAGTTATCTCCCTGAGAGAGAGAGGACTGAGAGAAACTAGTCAGTGTACATATATCTCCCTGAGAGAGAGGGGACTGAGAGACACCAGTCAGTGTACAGATATCTCCCTGTGAGAGAGAGAGGGGACTGAGAGACACCAGTCAGTGTCCAGATATCTCCCTGAGAGAGAGAGAGGGGACTGAGAGACACCAGTTAGTGGACAGATATCTCCCTGTGAGAGAGAGAGGGGACTGAGAGACACCAGTCAGTGTACAGATATCTCCCTGAGAGAGAGAGGGGGGACTGAGAGACACCAGTCAGTGTACAGATATCTCCCTGAGAGAGAGAGAGGGGACTGAGAGACACCAGTTAGTGGACAGATATCTCCCTGAGAGAGAGAGAGCGGACTGAGAGACACCAGTCAGTGTACAGATATCTCCCTGAGAGAGAGGGGACTGAGAGACACCAGTCAGTGTACAGATATCTCCCTGAGAGAGAGGGGACTGAGAGGCACCAGTCAGTGTACAGATATCTCCCTGAGAGTGAGAGAGGGGATTGAGAGACACCAGTCAGTGTACAGATATCTCCCTGAGAGAGAGAAGGGACTGAGAGACACCAGTCAGTGTACAGATATCTCCCGGAGAGAGAGGGGGGACTGAGAGGCAACAGTCAGTGTACACATATCTCCCTGAGTGAGAGAGAGAGGGGACTGAGAGACACCAGTCAGTGTACAGATATCTCCCTGAGAGACAGAGGGGTAACTGAGAGACACCAGTCAGTGCACAGATATCTCCGTGAGAGAGAGGGGACTGAGAGACACCAGTTAGTGTACCGATATCTCCCTGAGAGAGAGGGGACTCAGAGACACCAGTCAGTGTACAGATATCTCCCTGAGAGAGAGGGGACTGAGAGACACCAGTCAGTGTACAGATATCTCACTGAGAGAGAGGGGACTGAGAGACACCAGTCAGTATACAGATATCTCCCTGAGAGAGAGAGGGGACTGAGAGACACCAGTCAGTGTACAGATATCTCCCTGAGAGGGAGAGAGGGGACTGAGAGACACCAGTCAGTGTACAGATATCTCCCTGAGAGAGAGAGAGAGGGGACTGAGAGACACCAGTCAGTGTACAGATATCTCCCTGAGAGAGGGGGGGGACTGAGATACACCAGTCAGTGTACAGATATCTCCCTGAGAGAGAGAGAGGGGAATGAGAGACACCAGTCAGTGTACAGATATCTCCCTGAAAGAGAGTGGGGGGCCTGAGAGACACCAGTCAGTGTACAGATATCTCCCTGAGAGAGAGAGGGGACTGAGAGACACCAGTCAGTGTACAGATATCTCCCTGAGAGAGAGGGCACTGAAAGACACCAGTCAGTGTACAGATATCTCCCTGAGAGAGTGCGGACTGAGCTACACCAGTCAGTGTACAGATATCTCCCTGAGATACAGAGGGGGGACTGAGAGACACCAGTCAGTGTACAGATATCTCCCTGAGAGAGAGGGGACTGAGAGACAACAGTCAGTGTACAGACATCTCCCTGAAAGAGAGAGGGGGGACTGAGAGACACCAGTCAGTGTACAGATATCTCCCTAAGAGAGAGAGAGAGAGGGGACTGAGAGACACCAGTCAGTGTACAGATATCTCCCTGAGAGAGAGAGCGGGGACTGAGAGACACCAGTCAGTGTACAGATATCTCCCTGAGAGAGAGAGAGGGGACTGAGAGACACCAGTCAGTGTACAGATATCTCCCTGAGAGAGAGAGGGGACTGAGAGACACCAGTCAGTGTACAGATACCTTCCTGGGAGAGAGACGGGGGAATGAGAGACACCAGTCATTGTACAGTTATCTCCCTGTGAGAGAGAGACGGGGTACTGAGAGACACCAGACAGTGTACATATATCTCCCTGAGAGAGAGGGGACTGAGAGACACCAGTCAGTGTACAGATATCTCCCTGAGAGAGAGAGAGAGGGGACTGAGAGACACCAGTCAGTGTACAGATATCTCCCTGAGAGAGAGAGAGGGGACTCATCGACACCAGTCAGTGTACAGATATCTCCCTGAGAGAGAGAGAGGGGACTGAGAGACACCAGTCAGTGTACAGATATCTCCCTGAGAGAGAGAGGGGACTGAGAGACACCAGTCAGTGTACAGATATCTCCCTGAGAGAGAGAGGGGGGACTGAGAGACACCAGTCAGTGTACAGATATCTCCCTGAGAGACAGAGGGGACTGAGAGACACCAGTCAGTGTACAGATATCTCCCTGAGAGAGAGAGAGGGGACTCATCGACACCAGTCAGTGTACAGATATCTCCCTGAGAGAAAGAGAGGGGACTGAGAGACACCAGTCATTGTACAGATATCTCCCTGAGAGAGAGAGAGGGGACTCATCGACACCAGTCAGAGTACAGATATCTCCCTGAGAGAGAGGGGACTGAGAGGCACCAGTCAGTGTACAGATATCTCCCTGAGAGAGAGGGGGGGGACTGAGAGACACCAGTCAGTGTACAGATATCTCCCTGATAGAGAGAGGGGACTGAGAGACACCAGTCAGTGTACAGATATCTCCCTCAGAGAGAGGGGACTGAGAGACACCAGTCAGTGTACAGATATCTCCCTGAGAGAGAGGGAGGCTTCTGAGAGACACCAGTCAGTGTACAGATATCTCCCTGAGAGAGAGAGAGGGGACTGAGAGACACCAGTCAGTGTACAGATATCTCCCTGAGAGAGAGGGGGGACTGAGAGACACGAGTCAGTGTACAGATATCTCCCTCAGAGAGAGAGGGGACTGAGAGACACCAGTCAGTGTACAGATATCTCCCTGAGTGAGAGAGAGAGGGGTTTGAGAGACACCAGTCAGTGTACAGATATCTCCCTGAGAGAGAGAAGGGAATGAGAGACACCAGTCAGTGTACAGATATCTCCCGGAGAGAGAGGGGGGACTGAGAGGCAACAGTCAGTGTACACATATCTCCCTGAGTGAGAGAGAGAGGGGACTGAGAGACACCAGTCAGTGTACAGATATCTCCCTGAGAGACAGAGGGGTAACTGAGAGACACCAGTCAGTGCACAGATATCTCCGTGAGAGAGAGGGGACTGAGAGACACCAGTCAGTGTACCGATATCTCCCTGAGAGAGAGGGGACTCAGAGACACCAGTCAGTGTACAGATATCTCCCTGAGAGAGAGGGGACTGAGAGACACCAGTCAGTGTACAGATATCTCACTGAGAGAGAGGGGACTGAGAGACACCAGTCAGTGTACAGATATCTCCCTGAGAGAGAGAGGGGGGACTGAGAGACACCAGTCAGTGTACAGATATCTCCCTGAGAGAGAGAGGGGACTGAGAGACACCAGTCAGTGTACAGATATCTCCCTGAGAGAGAGAGGGGACTGAGAGACACCAGTCAGTGTACAGATATCTCCCTGAGAGAGAGAGGGGACTGAGAGACACCAGTCAGTGTACAGATATCTCCCTGAGAGAGAGAGGGGACTGAGAGACACCAGTCAGTGTACAGATATCTCCCTGAGAGGGAGAGAGGGGACTGAGAGACACCAGTCAGAGTACAGATATCTCCCTGAGAGAGAGAGGGGACTGAGAGACACCAGTCAGTGTACAGATATCTCCCTGAGAGAGAGAGGGGACTGAGAGACACCAGTCAGTGTACAGATATCTCCCTGAGAGGGAGAGAGGGGACTGAGAGACACCAGTCAGAGTACAGATATCTCCCTGAGAGAGAGGGGGGACTGAGATACACCAGTCAGTGTACAGATATCTCCCTGAGAGAGAGCGAGGGGAATGAGAGACACCAGTCAGTGTACAGATATCTCCCTGAAAGAGAGTGGGGGGTCTGAGAGACACCAGTCAGTGTACAGATATCTCCCTCAGAGAGAGAGGGGACTGAGAGACACCAGTCAGTGTACAGATATCTCCCTGAGAGAGAGGGCACTGAAAGACACCAGTCAGTGTACAGATATCTCCCTGAGATACAGAGGGGGGACTGAGAGACACCAGTCAGTGTACAGATATCTCCCTGAGAGAGAGGGGACTGAGAGACAACAGTCAGTGTACAGACATCTCCCTGAGAGAGAGAGGGGGGACTGAGAGACACCAGTCAGTGTACAGATATCTCCCTAAGAGAGAGAGAGAGAGGGGACTCAGAGACACCAGTCAGTGAACAGATATCTCCCTGAGAGAGAGAGGGAGGACAGAGAGACAACAGTCAGTGTACAGATATCTCACTGACAGAGAGAGGGGACTGAGAGACACCAGTCAGTGTACAGATATCTCCCTGAGAGAGAGGGGACTGAGAGACACCAGTCAGTGTACAGATATCTCCCTGTGAGAGAGAGAGGGGACTGAGAGACACCAGTCAGTGTACAGATATCTCCCTGAGAGAGAGAGGACTGAGAGAAACTAGTCAGTGTACATATATCTCCCTGAGAGAGAGGGGACTGAGAGACACCAGTCAGTGTACAGATATCTCCCTGTGAGAGAGAGAGGGGACTGAGAGACACCAGTCAGTGTCCAGATATCTCCCTGAGAGAGAGAGAGGGGACTGAGAGACACCAGTTAGTGGACAGATATCTCCCTGTGAGAGAGAGAGGGGACTGAGAGACACCAGTCAGTGTACAGATATCTCCCTGAGAGAGAGAGGGGGGACTGAGAGACACCAGTCAGTGTACAGATATCTCCCTGAGAGAGAGAGAGGGGACTGAGAGACACCAGTTAGTGGACAGATATCTCCCTGAGAGAGAGAGAGCGGACTGAGAGACACCAGTCAGTGTACAGATATCTCCCTGAGAGAGAGGGGACTGAGAGACACCAGTCAGTGTACAGATATCTCCCTGAGAGAGAGGGGACTGAGAGGCACCAGTCAGTGTACAGATATCTCCCTGAGAGTGAGAGAGGGGATTGAGAGACACCAGTCAGTGTACAGATATCTCCCTGAGAGAGAGGGGACTGAGAGACACCAGTCAGTGTACAGATATCTCCCTGAGAGAGGGGGGGGACTGAGAGACACCAGTCAGTGTACAGATATCTCCCAGAGATAGAGGGGACTGAGAGACACCAGTCAGTGTACAGATATCTCCCTGAGAGAGAGAGGACTGAGAGACACCAGTCAGTGTACAGATATCTCCCTGAGAGAGAGGGGACTGAGAGACACCAGTCAGTGTACAGATATCTCCCTGAGAGAGAGGGGACTGAGAGACACCAGTCAGTGTACAGATATCTCCCTGAGAGAGAGAGGGGGGACTGAGAGACACCAGTCAGAGTACAGATATCTCCCTGAGAGAGAGGGGACGGAGAGACACCAGTCAGTGTACAGATATCTCCCTGAGAGAGGGGGGGGACTGAGAGACACCAGTCAGTGTACAGATATCTCCCAGAGATAGAGGGGACTGAGAGACACCAGTCAGTGTACAGATATCTCCCTGAGAGAGAGAGGACTGAGAGACACCAGTCAGTGTACAGATATCTCCCTGAGAGAGAGGGGACTGAGAGACACCAGTCAGTGTACAGATATCTCCCTGAGAGAGAGGGGACTGAGAGGCACCAGTCAGTGTACAGATATCTCCCTGAGAGTGAGCGAGGGGATTGAGAGACACCAGTCAGTGTACAGATATCTCCCTGAGATACAGAGGGGGGACTGAGAGACACCAGTCAGTGTACAGATATCTCCCTGAGAGAGAGGGGACTGAGAGACAACAGTCAGTGTACAGACATCTCCCTGAGAGAGAGAGGGGGGACTGAGAGACACCAGTCAGTGTACAGATATCTCCCTAAGAGAGAGAGAGAGAGGGGACTCAGAGACACCAGTCAGTGTACAGATATCTCCCTGAGAGAGAGAGAGGGGACTGAGAGACACCAGTCAGTGTACAGATATCTCCCTGAGAGAGAGAGGGAGGACAGAGAGACAACAGTCAGTGTACAGATATCTCACTGACAGAGAGAGGGGACTGAGAGACACCAGTCAGTGTACAGATATCTCCCTGAGAGAGAGGGGACTGAGAGACACCAGTCAGTGTACAGATATCTCCCTGTGAGAGAGAGAGGGGACTGAGAGACACCAGTCAGTGTACAGTTATCTCCCTGAGAGAGAGAGGACTGAGAGAAACTAGTCAGTGTACATATATCTCCCTGAGAGAGAGGGGACTGAGAGACACCAGTCAGTGTACAGATATCTCCCTGTGAGAGAGAGAGGGGACTGAGAGACACCAGTCAGTGTCCAGATATCTCCCTGAGAGAGAGAGAGGGGACTGAGAGACACCAGTTAGTGGACAGATATCTCCCTGTGAGAGAGAGAGGGGACTGAGAGACACCAGTCAGTGTACAGATATCTCCCTGAGAGAGAGAGGGGGGACTGAGAGACACCAGTCAGTGTACAGATATCTCCCTGAGAGAGAGAGAGGGGACTGAGAGACACCAGTTAGTGGACAGATATCTCCCTGAGAGAGAGAGAGCGGACTGAGAGACACCAGTCAGTGTACAGATATCTCCCTGAGAGAGAGGGGACTGAGAGACACCAGTCAGTGTACAGATATCTCCCTGAGAGAGAGGGGACTCAGAGACACCAGTCAGTGTACAGATATCTCCCTGAGAGAGAGGGGACTGAGAGACACCAGTCAGTGTACAGATATCTCCCTGAGAGACAGAGGGGTAACTGAGAGACACCAGTCAGTGCACAGATATCTCCGTGAGAGAGAGGGGACTGAGAGACACCAGTCAGTGTACCGATATCTCCCTGAGAGAGAGGGGACTCAGAGACACCAGTCAGTGTACAGATATCTCCCTGAGAGAGAGGGGACTGAGAGACACCAGTCAGTGTACAGATATCTCACTGAGAGAGAGGGGACTGAGAGACACCAGTCAGTATACAGATATCTCCCTGAGAGAGAGAGGGGACTGAGAGACACCAGTCAGTGTACAGATATCTCCCTGAGAGGGAGAGAGGGGACTGAGAGACACCAGTCAGTGTACAGATATCTCCCTGAGAGAGGGGGGGGACTGAGATACACCAGTCAGTGTACAGATATCTCCCTGAGAGAGAGAGAGGGGAATGAGAGACACCAGTCAGTGTACAGATATCTCCCTGAAAGAGAGTGGGGGGCCTGAGAGACACCAGTCAGTGTACAGATATCTCCCTGAGAGAGAGAGGGGACTGAGAGACACCAGTCAGTGTACAGATATCTCCCTGAGAGAGAGGGCACTGAAAGACACCAGTCAGTGTACAGATATCTCCCTGAGAGAGTGCGGACTGAGCTACACCAGTCAGTGTACAGATATCTCCCTGAGATACAGAGGGGGGACTGAGAGACACCAGTCAGTGTACAGATATCTCCCTGAGAGAGAGGGGACTGAGAGACAACAGTCAGTGTACAGACATCTCCCTGAAAGAGAGAGGGGGGACTGAGAGACACCAGTCAGTGTACAGATATCTCCCTAAGAGAGAGAGAGAGAGGGGACTGAGAGACACCAGTCAGTGTACAGATATCTCCCTGAGAGAGAGAGCGGGGACTGAGAGACACCAGTCAGTGTACAGATATCTCCCTGAGAGAGAGAGAGGGGACTGAGAGACACCAGTCAGTGTACAGATATCTCCCTGAGAGAGAGGGGGGACTGAGAGACACAAGTCAGTGTACAGATATCTCCCTGAGAGAGAGAGGGAGGACAGAGAGACAACAGTCAGTGTACAGATATCTCCCTGAGAGAGAGAGGGAGGACAGAGAGACAACAGTCAGAGTACAGATATCTCCCTGAGAGAGGGGGGGGACTGAGAGACACCAGTCAGTGTACAGATATCTCCCAGAGATAGAGGGGACTGAGAGACACCAGTCAGTGTACAGATATCTCCCTGAGAGAGAGAGGGGACTAAGAGACACCAGTCAGTGTACAGATATCTCCCTGAGAGAGAGAGGGGACTGAGAGACACCAGTCAGTGTACAGATATCTCCCTGAGAGAGAGAGAGGACTGAGAGACACCAGTCAGAGTACAGATATCTCCCTGAGAGAGAGAGGGGGGACTGAGAGACACCAGTCAGTGTACAGATATCTCCCTGAGAGAGAGAGAGGACTAAGAGACACCGGTCAGTGTACAGATATCTCCCTGTGAGAGAGAGAGGGGACTGAGAGACACCAGTCAGTGTACAGATATCTCCTTGAGACAGATACAGAGGGGGGACTGAGAGACACCAGTCAGTGTACAGAGATCTCCCTGAGAGAGAGAGGGGACTGAGAGACACCAGTCAGTGTACAGATATCTCCCTGAGAGAGAGAGAGGGGACTCATTGACACCAGTCAGTGTACAGATATCTCCCTGAGAAAGAGAGGGGACTGAGAGACACCAGTCAGTGTACAGATATCTCCCTGCGAGAGAGAGGGGACTGAGAGACACCAGTCAGTGTACAGATATCTCCCTGAGAGAGAGAGAGGGGACTGAGAGACACCAGTCAGTGTACAGATATCTCCCTGAGAGAGAGAGGGGGGAATGAGAGACACCAGTCAGTGTACAGATATCTCCCTGAGAGAGAGAGGGGGGACTGAGAGACACCAGTCAGTGTACAGATATCTCCCTGAGAGAGAGAGGGGACTGAGAGACACCAGGCAGTGTACAGATATCTCCCTGAGAGAGAGAGGGGACTGAGAGACACCAGTCAGTGTACAGATATCTCCCTGAGAGAGAGGGGGGACTGAGAGACACCAGTCAGTGTACAGATATCTCCCTTAGAGAGAGAGAGGACTAAGAGACACCGGTCAGTGTACAGATGTCTCCCCGAGGGAGAGAGAGGGGACTTAGAGACACCAGTCAGTATACAGATATCGCCCTGAGAGATAGAGAGGGGACTGAGAGACACCAGTCAGTGTACAGATGTCTCCCTGAGAGAGAGGGAGGCTTCTGAGAGACACCAGTCAGTGTACAGATATCTCCCTGAGAGAGGGGACAGAGAGACACCAGTCAGTGTACAGATATCTCCCTGAGAGAGGGGACTGAGAGACACCAGTCAGTGTACAGATACCTTCCTGGGAGCGAGACGGGGGAATGAGAGACACCAGTCATTGTACAGTTATCTCCCTGTGAGAGAGAGACGGGGTACTGAGAGACACCAGACAGTGTACTTATATCTCCCTGAGAGAGAGGGGACTGAGAGACACCAGTCAGTGTACAGATATCTCCCTGAGAGAGAGAGAGAGGGGACTGAGAGACACCAGTCAGTGTACAGATATCTCCCTGAGAGAGAGAGAGGGGACTCATCGACACCAGTCAGTGTACAGATATCTCCCTGAGAGAGAGAGAGGGGACTGAGAGACACCAGTCAGTGTACAGATATCTCCCTGAGAGACAGAGGGGACTGAGAGACACCAGTCAGTGTACAGATATCTCCCTGAGAGAGAGAGGGGACTGAGAGACACCAGTCAGTGTACAGATATCTCCCTGAGAGAGAGAGAGGGGACTCATCGACACCAGTCAGAGTACAGATATCTCCCTGAGAGAGAGGGGACTGAGAGGCACCAGTCAGTGTACAGATATCTCCCTGAGAGAGAGGGGGGGGACTGAGAGACACCAGTCAGTGTACAGATATCTCCCTGATAGAGAGAGGGGACTGAGAGACACCAGTCAGTGTACAGATATCTCCCTCAGAGAGAGGGGACTGAGAGACACCAGTCAGTGTACAGATATCTCCCTGAGAGAGAGGGAGGCTTCTGAGAGACACCAGTCAGTGTACAGAGATCTCCCTCTTAGAGAGAGAGGGGACTGAGAGACACCAGTCAGTGTACAGATATCACCCTGAGAGGGAGAGGGGACTGAGAGACACGAGTCAGTGTACAGATATCTCCCTCAGAGAGAGAGGGGACTGAGAGACACCAGTCAGTGTACAGATATCTCCCTGAGTGAGAGAGAGAGGGGTTTGAGAGACACCAGTCAGTGTACAGATATCTCCCTGAGAGAGAGAAGGGACTGAGAGACACCAGTCAGTGTACAGATATCTCCCGGAGAGAGAGGAGGGACTGAGAGGCAACAGTCAGTGTACACATATCTCCCTGAGTGAGAGAGAGAGGGGACTGAGAGACACCAGTCAGTGTACAGATATCTCCCTGAGAGACAGAGGGGTAACTGAGAGACACCAGTCAGTGTACAGATATCTCCCTGAGAGAGAGGGGACTCAGAGACACCAGTCAGTGTACAGATATCTCCCTGAGAGAGAGGGGACTGAGAGACACCAGTCAGTGTACAGATATCTCACTGAGAGAGAGGGGACTGAGAGACACCAGTCAGTGTACAGATATCTCCCTGAGAGAGAGAGGGGACTGAGAGACACCAGTCAGTGTACAGATATCTCCCTGAGAGGGAGGGGACTGAGAGACACCAGTCAGTGTACAGATATCTCCCTGAGAGGGAGGGGACTGAGAGACACCAGTCAGTGTACAGACATCTCCCTGAGAGAGAGAGGGGGGACTGAGAGACACCAGTCAGTGTACAGATATCTCCCTAAGAGAGAGAGAGAGAGGGGACTCAGAGACACCAGTCAGTGAACAGATATCTCCCTGAGAGAGAGAGGGAGGACAGAGAGACAACAGTCAGTGTACAGATATCTCACTGACAGAGAGAGGGGACTGAGAGACACCAGTCAGTGTACAGATATCTCACTGACAGAGAGAGGGGACTGAGAGACACCAGTCAGTGTACAGATATCTCCCTGAGAGAGAGGGGACTGAGAGACACCAGTCAGTGTACAGATATCTCCCTGAGAGAGAGAGAGGGGACTGAGAGACACCAGTCAGTGTACAGATATCTCCCTGAGAGAGAGAGGACTGAGAGAAACTAGTCAGTGTACATATATCTCCCTGAGAGAGAGGGGACTGAGAGACACCAGTCAGTGTACAGATATCTCCCTGTGAGAGAGAGAGGGGACTGAGAGACACCAGTCAGTGTCCAGATATCTCCCTGAGAGAGAGAGAGGGGACTGAGAGACACCAGTTAGTGGACAGATATCTCCCTGTGAGAGAGAGAGGGGACTGAGAGACACCAGTCAGTGTACAGATATCTCCCTGAGAGAGAGAGGGGGGACTGAGAGACACCAGTCAGTGTACAGATATCTCCCTGAGAGAGAGAGAGGGGACTGAGAGACACCAGTTAGTGGACAGATATCTCCCTGAGAGAGAGAGAGCGGACTGAGAGACACCAGTCAGTGTACAGATATCTCCCTGAGAGAGAGGGGACTGAGAGACACCAGTCAGTGTACAGATATCTCCCTGAGAGAGAGGGGACTGAGAGGCACCAGTCAGTGTACAGATATCTCCCTGAGAGTGAGAGAGGGGATTGAGAGACACCAGTCAGTGTACAGATATCTCCCTGAGAGAGAGGGGACTGAGAGACACCAGTCAGTGTACAGATATCTCCCTGAGAGAGGGGGGAGACTGAGAGACACCAGTCAGTGTACAGATATCTCCCAGAGATAGAGGGGACTGAGAGACACCAGTCAGTGTACAGATATCTCCCTGAGAGAGAGAGGACTGAGAGACACCAGTCAGTGTACAGATATCTCCCTGAGAGAGAGAGAGGGGACTGAGAGACACCAGTCAGTGTACAGTTATCTCCCTGAGAGAGAGAGAGGGGACTGAGAGACACCAGTCAGTGTACAGATATCTCCCTGAGAGTGAGAGAGGGGATTGAGAGACACCAGTCAGTGTACAGATATCTCCCTGAGAGAGAGGGGACGGAGAGACACCAGACAGTGTACAGATATCTCCCAGAGATAGAGGGGACTGAGAGACACCAGTCAGTGTACAGATATCTCCCTGAGAGAGAGAGGACTGAGAGACACCAGTCAGTGTACAGATATCTCCCTGAGAGAGAGGGGACTGAGAGACACCAGTCAGTGTACAGAGATCTCCCTGAGAGAGAGAGGGGACTGAGAGACACCAGTCAGTGTACAGATATCTCCCTGAGAGAGAGAGAGGGGACTCATTGACACCAGTCAGTGTACAGATATCTCCCTGAGAAAGAGAGGGGACTGAGAGACACCAGTCAGTGTACAGATATCTCCCTGCGAGAGAGAGGGGACTGAGAGACACCAGTCAGTGTACAGATATCTCCCTGAGAGAGAGAGAGGGGACTGAGAGACACCAGTCAGTGTACAGATATCTCCCTGAGAGAGAGAGGGGGGAATGAGAGACACCAGTCAGTGTACAGATATCTCCCTGAGAGAGAGAGGGGGGACTGAGAGACACCAGTCAGTGTACAGATATCTCCCTGAGAGAGAGAGGGGACTGAGAGACACCAGGCAGTGTACAGATATCTCCCTGAGAGAGAGAGGGGACTGAGAGACACCAGTCAGTGTACAGATATCTCCCTGAGAGAGAGGGGGGACTGAGAGACACCAGTCAGTGTACAGATATCTCCCTTAGAGAGAGAGAGGACTAAGAGACACCGGTCAGTGTACAGATGTCTCCCCGAGGGAGAGAGAGGGGACTTAGAGACACCAGTCAGTATACAGATATCGCCCTGAGAGATAGAGAGGGGACTGAGAGACACCAGTCAGTGTACAGATGTCTCCCTGAGAGAGAGGGAGGCTTCTGAGAGACACCAGTCAGTGTACAGATATCTCCCTGAGAGAGGGGACAGAGAGACACCAGTCAGTGTACAGATATCTCCCTGAGAGAGGGGACTGAGAGACACCAGTCAGTGTACAGATACCTTCCTGGGAGCGAGACGGGGGAATGAGAGACACCAGTCATTGTACAGTTATCTCCCTGTGAGAGAGAGACGGGGTACTGAGAGACACCAGACAGTGTACTTATATCTCCCTGAGAGAGAGGGGACTGAGAGACACCAGTCAGTGTACAGATATCTCCCTGAGAGAGAGAGAGAGGGGACTGAGAGACACCAGTCAGTGTACAGATATCTCCCTGAGAGAGAGAGAGGGGACTCATCGACACCAGTCAGTGTACAGATATCTCCCTGAGAGAGAGAGAGGGGACTGAGAGACACCAGTCAGTGTACAGATATCTCCCTGAGAGACAGAGGGGACTGAGAGACACCAGTCAGTGTACAGATATCTCCCTGAGAGAGAGAGGGGACTGAGAGACACCAGTCAGTGTACAGATATCTCCCTGAGAGAGAGAGAGGGGACTCATCGACACCAGTCAGAGTACAGATATCTCCCTGAGAGAGAGGGGACTGAGAGGCACCAGTCAGTGTACAGATATCTCCCTGAGAGAGAGGGGGGGGACTGAGAGACACCAGTCAGTGTACAGATATCTCCCTGATAGAGAGAGGGGACTGAGAGACACCAGTCAGTGTACAGATATCTCCCTCAGAGAGAGGGGACTGAGAGACACCAGTCAGTGTACAGATATCTCCCTGAGAGAGAGGGAGGCTTCTGAGAGACACCAGTCAGTGTACAGAGATCTCCCTCTTAGAGAGAGAGGGGACTGAGAGACACCAGTCAGTGTACAGATATCACCCTGAGAGGGAGAGGGGACTGAGAGACACGAGTCAGTGTACAGATATCTCCCTCAGAGAGAGAGGGGACTGAGAGACACCAGTCAGTGTACAGATATCTCCCTGAGTGAGAGAGAGAGGGGTTTGAGAGACACCAGTCAGTGTACAGATATCTCCCTGAGAGAGAGAAGGGACTGAGAGACACCAGTCAGTGTACAGATATCTCCCGGAGAGAGAGGAGGGACTGAGAGGCAACAGTCAGTGTACACATATCTCCCTGAGTGAGAGAGAGAGGGGACTGAGAGACACCAGTCAGTGTACAGATATCTCCCTGAGAGACAGAGGGGTAACTGAGAGACACCAGTCAGTGTACAGATATCTCCCTGAGAGAGAGGGGACTCAGAGACACCAGTCAGTGTACAGATATCTCCCTGAGAGAGAGGGGACTGAGAGACACCAGTCAGTGTACAGATATCTCACTGAGAGAGAGGGGACTGAGAGACACCAGTCAGTGTACAGATATCTCCCTGAGAGAGAGAGGGGACTGAGAGACACCAGTCAGTGTACAGATATCTCCCTGAGAGGGAGGGGACTGAGAGACACCAGTCAGTGTACAGATATCTCCCTGAGAGGGAGGGGACTGAGAGACACCAGTCAGTGTACAGACATCTCCCTGAGAGAGAGAGGGGGGACTGAGAGACACCAGTCAGTGTACAGATATCTCCCTAAGAGAGAGAGAGAGAGGGGACTCAGAGACACCAGTCAGTGAACAGATATCTCCCTGAGAGAGAGAGGGAGGACAGAGAGACAACAGTCAGTGTACAGATATCTCACTGACAGAGAGAGGGGACTGAGAGACACCAGTCAGTGTACAGATATCTCACTGACAGAGAGAGGGGACTGAGAGACACCAGTCAGTGTACAGATATCTCCCTGAGAGAGAGGGGACTGAGAGACACCAGTCAGTGTACAGATATCTCCCTGAGAGAGAGAGAGGGGACTGAGAGACACCAGTCAGTGTACAGATATCTCCCTGAGAGAGAGAGGACTGAGAGAAACTAGTCAGTGTACATATATCTCCCTGAGAGAGAGGGGACTGAGAGACACCAGTCAGTGTACAGATATCTCCCTGTGAGAGAGAGAGGGGACTGAGAGACACCAGTCAGTGTCCAGATATCTCCCTGAGAGAGAGAGAGGGGACTGAGAGACACCAGTTAGTGGACAGATATCTCCCTGTGAGAGAGAGAGGGGACTGAGAGACACCAGTCAGTGTACAGATATCTCCCTGAGAGAGAGAGGGGGGACTGAGAGACACCAGTCAGTGTACAGATATCTCCCTGAGAGAGAGAGAGGGGACTGAGAGACACCAGTTAGTGGACAGATATCTCCCTGAGAGAGAGAGAGCGGACTGAGAGACACCAGTCAGTGTACAGATATCTCCCTGAGAGAGAGGGGACTGAGAGACACCAGTCAGTGTACAGATATCTCCCTGAGAGAGAGGGGACTGAGAGGCACCAGTCAGTGTACAGATATCTCCCTGAGAGTGAGAGAGGGGATTGAGAGACACCAGTCAGTGTACAGATATCTCCCTGAGAGAGAGGGGACTGAGAGACACCAGTCAGTGTACAGATATCTCCCTGAGAGAGGGGGGAGACTGAGAGACACCAGTCAGTGTACAGATATCTCCCAGAGATAGAGGGGACTGAGAGACACCAGTCAGTGTACAGATATCTCCCTGAGAGAGAGAGGACTGAGAGACACCAGTCAGTGTACAGATATCTCCCTGAGAGAGAGAGAGGGGACTGAGAGACACCAGTCAGTGTACAGTTATCTCCCTGAGAGAGAGAGAGGGGACTGAGAGACACCAGTCAGTGTACAGATATCTCCCTGAGAGTGAGAGAGGGGATTGAGAGACACCAGTCAGTGTACAGATATCTCCCTGAGAGAGAGGGGACGGAGAGACACCAGACAGTGTACAGATATCTCCCAGAGATAGAGGGGACTGAGAGACACCAGTCAGTGTACAGATATCTCCCTGAGAGAGAGAGGACTGAGAGACACCAGTCAGTGTACAGATATCTCCCTGAGAGAGAGGGGACTGAGAGACACCAGTCAGTGTACAGATATCTCCCTGAGAGAGAGGGGACTGAGAGGCACCAGTCAGTGTACAGATATCTCCCTGAGAGTGAGCGAGGGGATTGAGAGACACCAGTCAGTGTACAGATATCTCCCTGAGATACAGAGGGGGGACTGAGAGACACCAGTCAGTGTACAGATATCTCTCTGAGAGAGAGGGGACTGAGAGACACCAGTCAGTGTACAGATATCTCCCTGTGAGAGAGAGAGGGGACTGAGAGACACCAGTCAGTGTACAGATATCTCCCTAAGAGAGAGAGAGAGAGGGGACTCAGAGACACCAGTCAGTGTACAGATATCTCCCTGAGAGAGAGGGGACTGAGAGTCACCAGTCAGTGTACAGATATCTCCCTGAGAGAGAGAGAGGGGACTGAGAGACACCAGTCAGTGTACAGATATCTCCCTGAGAGAGAGAGGGAGGACAGAGAGACAACAGTCAGTGTACAGATATCTCACTGACAGAGAGAGGGGACTGAGAGACACCAGTCAGTGTACAGATATCTCCCTGAGAGAGAGGGGACTGAGAGACACCAGTCAGTGTACAGATATCTCCCTGTGAGAGAGAGAGGGGTCTGAGAGACACCAGTCAGTGTACAGATATCTCCCTGAGAGAGAGAGGACTTAGAGAAACTAGTCAGTGTACATATATCTCCCTGAGAGAGAGGGGACTGAGAGACACCAGTCAGTGTACAGATATCTCCCTGTGAGAGAGAGAGGGGACTGAGAGACACCAGTCAGTGTCCAGATATCTCCCTGAGAGAGAGAGAGGGGACTGAGAGACACCAGTTAGTGGACAGATATCTCCCTGTGAGAGAGAGAGGGGACTGAGAGACACCAGTCAGTGTACAGATATCTCCCTGAGAGAGAGAGGGGGGACTGAGAGACACCAGTCAGTGTACAGATATCTCCCTGAGAGAGAGAGAGGGGACTGAGAGACACCAGTTAGTGGACAGATATCTCCCTGAGAGAGAGAGAGCGGACTGAGAGACACCAGTCAGTGTACAGATATCTCCCTGAGAGAGAGGGGACTGAGAGACACCAGTCAGTGTACAGATATCTCCCTGAGAGAGAGGGGACTGAGAGGCACCAGTCAGTGTACAGATATCTCCCTGAGAGTGAGAGAGGGGATTGAGAGACACCAGTCAGTGTACAGATATCTCCCTGAGAGAGAGGGGACTGAGAGACACCAGTCAGTGTACAGATATCTCCCTGAGAGAGGGGGGGGACTGAGAGACACCAGTCAGTGTACAGATATCTCCCAGAGATAGAGGGGACTGAGAGAGACCAGTCAGTGTACAGATATCTCCCTGAGAGAGAGAGGACTGAGAGACACCAGTCAGTGTACAGATATCTCCCTGAGAGAGAGGGGACTGAGAGACACCAGGCAGTGTACAGATATCTCCCTGAGAGAGAGGGGACTGAGAGACACCAGTCAGTGTACAGATATCTCCCTGAGAGTGAGAGAGGGGATTGAGAGACACCAGTCAGTGTACAGATATCTCCCTGAGAGAGAGGGGACGGAGAGACACCAGTCAGTGTACAGATATCTCCCTGAGAGAGGGGGGGGACTGAGAGACACCAGTCAGTGTACAGATATCTCCCAGAGATAGAGGGGACTGAGAGACACCAGTCAGTGTACAGATATCTCCCTGAGAGAGAGAGGACTGAGAGACACCAGTCAGTGTACAGATATCTCCCTGAGAGAGAGGGGACTGAGAGACACCAGTCAGTGTACAGATATCTCCCTGAGAGAGAGGGGACTGAGAGGCACCAGTCAGTGTACAGATATCTCCCTGAGAGTGAGCGAGGGGATTGAGAGACACCAGTCAGTGTACAGATATCTCCCTGAGAGAGAGGGGACTGAGAGACACCAGTCAGTGTACAGATATCTCCCTGAGAGAGAGAGGGGACTGAGAGACACCAGTCAGTGTACAGATATCTCCCTGAGAGAGGGGGGGGACTGAGAGACACCAGTCAGTGTACAGATATCTCCCAGAGATAGAGGGGACTGAGAGACGCCAGTCAGTGTACAGATATCTCCCTGAGAGAGAGAGGGGACTGAGAGACACCAGTCAGTGTACAGATATCTCCCTGAGAGAGAGAGGGGACTGAGAGACACCAGTCAGTGTACAGATATCTCCCTGAGAGAGAGAGGGGACTGAGAGACACCAGTCAGTGTACAGATATCTCCCTGAGAGAGAGAGGGGACTGAGAGACACCAGTCAGTTTACAGATATCTCCCTGAGAGAGAGGGGGGACTGAGAGACACCAGTCAGTGTACAGATATCTCCCTGAGAGAGAGAGAGGACTAAGAGACACCGGTCAGTGTACAGGTATCTCCCCGAGGGAGAGAGAGGGGACTGAGAGACACCAGTCAGTGGACAGATATCTCCTTGAGACAGATACAGAGGGGGGACTGAGAGACACCAGTCAGTGTACAGAGATCTCCCTGAGAGAGAGAGGGGACTGAGAGACACCAGTCAGTGTACAGATATCTCCCTGAGGGAGAGAGGGGGGACTGAGAGACACCAGTCAGTGTACAGATATCTCCCCGAGAGAGAGGGAGGACTGAGAGACACCAGTCAGTGTACAGATATCTCCCTGAGAGAGAGAGGGGGGACTGAGAGACACCAGTCAGTGTACAGATATCTCCCTGAGAGAGAGAGGGGGGACTGAGAGACACCAGTCAGTGTACAGATATCTCCCTGAGAGAGAGAGGGGACTGAGAGACACCAGTCAGTGTACAGATATCTCCCTGAGAGAGACAGAGGGGACTGAGAGACACCAGTCAGTGTACAGATATCCCCCTGAGAGAGAGAGAGGGGACTGAGAGACACCAGTCAGTGTACAGATGTCTCCCTGAGAGAGAGGGAGGCTTCTGAGAGACACCAGTCAGTGTACAGATATCTCCCTGAGTGAGGGGACAGAGAGACACCAGTCAGTGTACAGATATCTCCCTGAGAGAGGGGACTGAGAGACACCAGTCAGTGTACAGATACCTTCCTGGGAGAGAGACGGGGGAATGAAAGACACCAGTCATTGTACAGTTATCTCCCTGTGAGAGAGAGACGGGGTACTGACAGACACCAGACAGTGTACATTTATCTCCCTGAGAGAGAGGGGACTGAGAGACACCAGTCATTGTACAGATATCTCCCTGAGAGAGAGAGAGGGGACTGAGATACTCCAGTCAGTGCACAGATATCTCCCTGAGAGACAGAGGGGACTGAGAGACACCAGTCAGTGTACAGATATCTCCCTGAAAGAGAGTGGGGGGCCTGAGAGACACCAGTCAGTGTACAGATATCTCCCTGAGAGAGAGAGGGGACTGAGAGACACCAGTCAGTGTACAGATATCTCCCTGAGAGAGAGGGGACTGAAAGACACCAGTCAGTGTACAGATATCTCCCTGAGAGAGAGGGGACTGAGAGACACCAGTCAGTGTACAGATATCTCCCTGAGATACAGAGGGGGGACTGAGAGACACCAGTCAGTGTACAGATATCTCCCTGAGAGAGAGGGGACTGATAGACAACAGTCAGTGTACAGATATCTCCCTGAGGGAGAGAGGGGGGACTGAGAGACACCAGTCAGTGTACAGATATCTCCCTGAGAGAGAGAGAGAGGGGTGAGTGAGAGACACCAGTCAGTGTACAGATATCTCCCTGAGAGAGAGGGGACTGAGAGTCACCAGTCAGTGTACAGATATCTCCCTGAGAGAGAGAGCGGGGACTGAGAGACACCAGTCAGTGTACAGATATCTCCCTGAGAGAGAGAGGGGGGACTGAGAGACACCAGTCAGTGCACAGATATCTCCCTGAGAGAGAGGGGACTGAGAGACACCAGTCAGTGTACAGATATCTCCCTGAGAGAGAGGGGACTGAGAGACACCAGTCAGTGTACATATATCTCCCTGTGAGAGAGAGAGGGGACTGAGAGACACCAGTCAGTGTACAGATATCTCCCAGAGAGAGAGAGGACTGAGAGAAACTAGTCAGTGTACATATATCTCCCTGAGAGAGAGGGGACTGAGAGATACCAGTCAGTGTACAGATATCTCCCTGAGAGAGAGAGGGGGGACTGAGAGACACCAGTCAGTGTACAGATATCTCCCTGTGAGAGAGAGGGGGGACTGAGAGACACCAGTCAGTGTACAGATATCTCCCTGAGAGAGAGAGAGGGGACTGAGAGACACCAGTTAGTGGACAGATATCTCCCTGAGAGAGAGGGGACTGAGAGACACCAGTCAGTGTACAGATATCTCCCTGAGAGAGAGGGGACTGAGAGACACCAGTCAGTGTACAGATATCTCCCTGAGAGAGAGAGAGCGGACTGAGAGACACCAGTCAGTGTACAGATATCTCCCTGAGAGAGAGGGGACTGAGAGACACCAGTCAGTGTACAGATATCTCCCTGAGAGAGAGGGGACTGAGAGACACCAGTCAGTGCACAGATATCTCCCTGAGAGTGAGAGAGGGGATTGAGAGACACCAGTCAGTGTACAGATATCTCCCTGAGAGAGAGGGGACTGAGAGACACCAGTCAGTGTACAGATATCTCCCTCAAAAAAGGGGCGGACTGAGAGACACCAGTCAGTGTACAGATATCTCCCAGAGATAGAGGGGACTGAGTGACACCAGTCAGTGTACAGATATCTCCCTGAGAGAGAGAGGGGACTGAGAGACACCAGTCAGTGTACAGATATCTCCCTGAGAGAGAGGGGACTGAGAGACACCAGTCAGTGTACAGATATCTCACTGAGAGAGAGGGGACTGAGAGACACCAGTCAGTGTACAGATATCTCCCTGAGAGAGAGAGGGGACTGAGAGACACCAGTCAGTGTACAGATATCTCCCTGAGAGGGAGAGAGGGGACTGAGAGACACCAGTCAGTGTACAGATATCTCCCTGAGAGAGAGGGGACTGAGAGACAACAGTCAGAGTACAGATATCTCCCTGAGAGAGAGGGGGGACTGAGATACACCAGTCAGTGTACAGATATCTCCCTGAGAGAGAGCGAGGGGAATGAGAGACACCCGTCAGTGTACAGATATCTCCCTGAACGAGAGTGGGGGGCCTGAGAGACACCAGTCAGTGTACAGATATCTCCCTCAGAGAGAGAGGGGACTGAGAGACACCAGTCAGTGTACAGATATCTCCCTGAGAGAGAGGGCACTGAAAGACACCAGTCAGTGTACAGATATCTCCCTGAGAGAGAGGGGACTGAGAGACACCAGTCAGTGTACAGATATCTCCCTGAGATACAGAGGGGGGACTGAGAGACACCAGTCAGTGTACAGATATCTCCCTGAGAGAGAGGGGACTGAGAGACAACAGTCAGTGTACAGACATCTCCCTGAGAGAGAGAGGGGGGACTGAGAGACACCAGTCAGTGTACAGATATCTCCCTAAGAGAGAGAGAGAGAGGGGACTCAGAGACACCAGTCAGTGAACAGATATCTCCCTGAGAGAGAGAGGGAGGACAGAGAGACAACAGTCAGTGTACAGATATCTCACTGACAGAGAGAGGGGACTGAGAGACACCAGTCAGTGTACAGATATCTCCCTGAGAGAGAGGGGACTGAGAGACACCAGTCAGTGTACAGATATCTCCCTGAGAGAGAGAGAGGGGACTGAGAGACACCAGTCAGTGTACAGATATCTCCCTGAGAGAGAGAGGACTGAGAGAAACTAGTCAGTGTACATATATCTCCCTGAGAGAGAGGGGACTGAGAGACACCAGTCAGTGTACAGATATCTCCCTGTGAGAGAGAGAGGGGACTGAGAGACACCAGTCAGTGTCCAGATATCTCCCTGAGAGAGAGAGAGGGGACTGAGAGACACCAGTTAGTGGACAGATATCTCCCTGTGAGAGAGAGAGGGGACTGAGAGACACCAGTCAGTGTACAGATATCTCCCTGAGAGAGAGAGGGGGGACTGAGAGACACCAGTCAGTGTACAGATATCTACCTGAGAGAGAGAGAGGGGACTGAGAGACACCAGTTAGTGGACAGATATCTCCCTGAGAGAGAGAGAGGGGACTGAGAGACACCAGTCAGTGTACAGATATCTCCCTGAGAGAGAGGGGACTGAGAGACACCAGTCAGTGTACAGATATCTCCCTGAGAGAGAGGGGACTGAGAGTCACCAGTCAGTGTACAGATATCTCCCTGAGAGTGAGAGAGGGGATTGAGAGACACCAGTCAGTGTACAGATATCTCCCTGAGAGAGAGGGGACTGAGAGACACCAGTCAGCGTACAGATATCTCCCTGAGAGAGGGGGGGAACTGAGAGACACCAGTCAGTGTACAGATATCTCCCAGAGATAGAGGGGACTGAGAGACACCAGTCAGTGTACAGATATCTCCCTGAGAGAGAGAGGACTGAGAGACACCAGTCAGTGTACAGATATCTCCCTGAGAGAGAGGGGACTGAGAGACACCAGTCAGTGTACAGATATCTCCCTGAGAGAGAGGGGACTGAGAGACACCAGTCAGTGTACAGATATCTCCCTGAGAGTGAGAGAGGGGATTGAGAGACACCAGTCAGTGTACAGATATCTCCCTGAGAGAGAGGGGACGGAGAGACACCAGTCAGTGTACAGATATCTCCCTGAGAGAGAGGGGACTGAGAGGCACCAGTCAGTGTACAGATATCTCCCTGAGAGTGAGCGAGGGGATTGAGAGACACCAGTCAGTGTACAGATATCTCCCTGAGAGAGAGGGGACTGAGAGACACCAGTCAGTGTACAGATATCTCCCTGAGAGAGAGGGGACTGAGAGACACCAGTCAGTGTACAGATATCTCCCTGAGAGAGAGAGGGGGGACTGAGAGACACCAGTCAGTGTACAGATATCTCCCTAAGAGAGAGAGAGAGAGGGGACTCAGAGACACCAGTCAGTGTACAGATATCTCCCTGAGAGAGAGAGGGGTCTGAGAGACACCAGTCAGTGTACAGATATCTCCCTGAGAGTGAGCGAGGGGATTGAGAGACACCAGTCAGTGTACAGATATCTCCCTGAGATACAGAGGGGGGACTGAGAGACACCAGTCAGTGTACAGATATCTCCCTGAGAGAGAGGGGACTGAGAGACAACAGTCAGTGTACAGACATCTCCCTGAGAGAGAGAGGGGGGACTGAGAGACACCAGTCAGTGTACAGATATCTCCCTGAGAGAGAGGGGACTCAGAGACACCAGTCAGTGTACAGATATCTCCCTGAGAGAGAGGGGACTGAGAGTCACCAGTCAGTGTACAGATATCTCCCTAAGAGAGAGAGAGGGGACTGAGAGACACCAGTCAGTGTACAGATATCTCCCTGAGAGAGAGAGGGAGGACAGAGAGACAACAGTCAGTGTACAGATATCTCCCTGAGAGAGAGGGGACTGAGAGACACCAGTCAGTGTACAGATATCTCCCTGTGAGAGAGAGAGGGGACTGAGAGACACCAGTCAGTGTACAGATATCTCCCTGAGAGAGAGAGGACTGAGAGAAACTAGTCAGTGTACATATATCTCCCTGAGAGAGAGGGGACTGAGAGACACCAGTCAGTGTACAGATATCTCCCTGTGAGGGAGAGAGGGGACTGAGAGACACCAGTCAGTGTCCAGATATCTCCCTGAGAGAGAGAGAGGGGACTGAGAGACACCAGTTAGTGGACAGATATCTCCCTGTGAGAGAGAGAGGGGACTGAGAGACACCAGTCAGTGTACAGATATCTCCCTGAGGGAGAGAGAGGGGACTGAGAGACACCAGTCAGTGTACAGATATCTCCCAGAGATAGAGGGGACTGAGAGACACCAGTCAGTGTACAGATATCTCCCTGAGAGAGAGAGGACTGAGAGACACCAGTCAGTGTACAGATATCTCCCTGAGGGAGAGAGAGGGGACTCAGAGACACCAGTCAGTGTACAGATATCTCCCTGAGAGAGAGGGGACTGAGAGACACCAGTCAGTGTACAGATATCTCCCTGAGAGTGAGAGAGGGGATTGAGAGACACCAGTCAGTGTACAGATATCTCCCTGAGAGAGAGGGGACTGAGAGACACCAGTCAGTGTACAGATATCTCCCTGAGAGAGGGGGGGGACTGAGAGACACCAGTCAGTGTACAGATATCTCCCAGAGATAGAGGGGACTGAGAGACACCAGTCAGTGTACAGATATCTCCCTGACAGATAGAGGACTGAGAGACACCAGTCAGTGTACAGATATCTCCCTGAGAGAGAGGGGACTGAGAGACACCAGTCAGTGTACAGATATCTCCCTGAGAGAGGGGGGGGACTGAGAGACACCAGTCAGTGTACAGATATCTCCCAGAGATAGAGGGGACTGAGAGACACCTGTCAGTGTACAGATATCTCCCTGAGAGAGAGAGGACTGAGAGACACCAGTCAGTGTACAGATATCTCCCTGAGAGCGAGGGGACTGAGAGGCACCAGTCAGTGTACAGATATCTCCCTGAGAGTGAGCGAGGGGATTGAGAGACACCAGTCAGTGTACAGATATCTCCCTGAGAGAGAGGGGACTGAGAGACACCAGTCAGTGTACAGATATCTCCCTGAGAGAGAGAGGGGACTGAGAGACACCAGTCAGTGTACAGATATCTCCCTGAGAGAGGGGGGGGACTGAGAGACACCAGTCAGTGTACAGATATCTCCCAGAGATAGAGGGGACTGAGAGACACCAGTCAGTGTACAGATATCTCCCTGAGAGAGAGAGGACTGAGAGACACCAGTCAGTGTACAGATATCTCCCTGAGAGAGAGGGGACTGAGAGACACCAGTCAGTGTACAGATATCTCCCTGAGAGAGGGGGGGGACTGAGAGACACCAGTCAGTGTACAGATATCTCCCAGAGATAGAGGGGACTGAGAGACACCAGTCAGTGTACAGATATCTCCCTGAGAGAGAGAGGACTGAGAGCCACCAGTCAGTGTACAGATATCTCCCTGAGAGAGAGGGGACTGAGAGGCACCAGTCAGTGTACAGATATCTCCCTGAGAGTGAGCGAGGGGATTGAGAGACACCAGTCAGTGTACAGATATCTCCCTGAGAGAGAGGGGACTGAGAGACACCAGTCAGTGTACAGATATCTCCCTGAGAGAGAGGGGGGACTGAGAGACACCAGTCAGTGTACAGATATCTCCCTGAGAGAGGGGGGGGACTGAGAGACACCAGTCAGTGTACAGATATCTCCCAGAGATAGAGGGGACTGAGAGACGCCAGTCAGTGTACAGATATCTCCCTGAGAGAGAGAGGGGACTGAGAGACACCAGTCAGTGTACAGATATCTCCCTGAGAGAGAGGGGGGGGACTGAGAGACACCAGTCAGTGTACAGATATCTCCCTGAGAGAGAGAGAGGACTAAGAGACACCGGTCAGTGTACAGATATCTCCCCGAGGGAGAGAGAGGGGACTGAGAGACACCAGTCAGTGGACAGATATCTCCTTGAGACAGATACAGAGGGGGGACTGAGAGACACCAGTCAGTGTACAGAGATCTCCCTGAGAGAGAGAGGGGACTGAGAGACACCAGTCAGTGTACAGATATCTCCCTGAGGGAGAGAGGGGGGACTGAGAGACACCAGTCAGTGTACAGATATCTCCCTGAGAGAGAGAGGGGGGACTGAGAGACACCAGTCAGTGTACAGATATCTCCCTGAGAGAGACAGAGGGGACTGAGAGACACCAGTCAGTGTACAGATATCTCCCTGAGAGAGAGAGAGGTGACTGAGAGACACCAGTCAGTGTACAGATGTCTCCCTGAGAGAGAGGGAGGCTTCTGAGAGACACCAGTCAGTGTACAGATATCTCCCTGAGAGAGGGGACAGAGAGACACCAGTCAGAGTACAGATATCTCCCTGAGAGAGGGGACTGAGAGACACCAGTCAGTGTACAGATACCTTCCTGGGAGAGAGACGGGGGAATGAGAGACACCAGTCATTGTACAGTTATCTCCCTGTGAGAGAGAGACGGGGTACTGAGAGACACCAGACAGTGTACATTTATCTCCCTGAGAGAGAGGGGACTGAGAGACACCAGTCAGTGTACAGATATCTCCCTGAGAGAGAGAGAGGGGACTGAGATACTCCAGTCAGTGCACAGATATCTCCCTGAGAGACAGAGGGGACTGAGAGGCAACAGTCAGTGTACAGATATCTCACTGATAGAGAGAGGGGACTGAGAGACACCAGTCAGTGTACAGATATCTCCCTGAAAGAGAGTGGGGGGCCTGAGAGACACCAGTCAGTGTACAGATATCTCCCTGAGAGAGAGAGGGGACTGAGAGACACCAGTCAGTGTACAGATATCTCCCTGAGAGAGAGGGGACTGAAAGACACCAGTCAGTGTACAGATATCTCCCTGAGAGAGAGGGGACTGAGAGACACCAGTCAGTGTACAGATATCTCCCTGAGATACAGAGGGGGGACTGAGAGACACCAGTCAGTGTACAGAGAACTCCCTGAGAGAGAGAGGGGACTGAGAGACGCCAGTCAGTGTACAGATATCTCCCTGAGAGAGAGGGGACTGATAGACAACAGTCAGTGTACAGATATCTCCCTGAGAGAGAGAGGGGGGACTGAGAGACACCAGTCAGTGTACAGATATCTCCCTGAGAGAGAGGGGACTGAGAGTCACCAGTCAGTGTACAGATATCTCCCTGAGAGAGAGAGCGGGGACTGAGAGACACCAGTCAGTGTACAGATATCTCCCTGAGAGAGGGGGGGGACTGAGAGACACCAGTCAGTGTACAGATATCTCCCAGAGATAGAGGGGACTGAGAGACACCAGTCAGTGTACAGATATCTCCCTGAGAGAGAGAGGACTGAGAGACACCAGTCAGTGTACAGATATCTCCCTGAGAGAGAGGGGACTGAGAGACACCAGTCAGTGTACAGATATCTCCCTGAGAGAGGGGGGGGACTGAGAGACACCAGTCAGTGTACAGATATCTCCCAGAGATAGAGGGGACTGAGAGACACCAGTCAGTGTACAGATATCTCCCTGAGAGAGAGAGGACTGAGAGACACCAGTCAGTGTACAGATATCTCCCTGAGAGAGAGGGGACTGAGAGGCACCAGTCAGTGTACAGATATCTCCCTGAGAGTGAGCGAGGGGATTGAGAGACACCAGTCAGTGTACAGATATCTCCCTGAGAGAGAGGGGACTGAGAGACACCAGTCAGTGTACAGATATCTCCCTGAGAGAGAGAGGGGACTGAGAGACACCAGTCAGTGTACAGATATCTCCCTGAGAGAGGGGGGGGACTGAGAGACACCAGTCAGTGTACAGATATCTCCCAGAGATAGAGGGGACTGAGAGACACCAGTCAGTGTACAGATATCTCCCTGAGAGAGAGAGGACTGAGAGACACCAGTCAGTGTACAGATATCTCCCTGAGAGAGAGGGGACTGAGAGACACCAGTCAGTGTACAGATATCTCCCTGAGAGAGGGGGGGGACTGAGAGACACCAGTCAGTGTACAGATATCTCCCAGAGATAGAGGGGACTGAGAGACACCAGTCAGTGTACAGATATCTCCCTGAGAGAGAGAGGACTGAGAGCCACCAGTCAGTGTACAGATACCTCCCTGAGAGAGAGGGGACTGAGAGGCACCAGTCAGTGTACAGATATCTCCCTGAGAGTGAGCGAGGGGATTGAGAGACACCAGTCAGTGTACAGATATCTCCCTGAGAGAGAGGGGACTGAGAGACACCAGTCAGTGTACAGATATCTCCCTGAGAGAGAGGGGGGACTGAGAGACACCAGTCAGTGTACAGATATCTCCCTGAGAGAGGGGGGGGACTGAGAGACACCAGTCAGTGTACAGATATCTCCCAGAGATAGAGGGGACTGAGAGACGCCAGTCAGTGTACAGATATCTCCCTGAGAGAGAGAGGGGACTGAGAGACACCAGTCAGTGTACAGATATCTCCCTGAGAGAGAGAGGGGGGACTGAGAGACACCAGTCAGTGTACAGATATCTCCCTGAGAGAGAGAGAGGACTAAGAGACACCGGTCAGTGTACAGATATCTCCCCGAGGGAGAGAGAGGGGACTGAGAGACACCAGTCAGTGGACAGATATCTCCTTGAGACAGATACAGAGGGGGGACTGAGAGACACCAGTCAGTGTACAGAGATCTCCCTGAGAGAGAGAGGGGACTGAGAGACACCAGTCAGTGTACAGATATCTCCCTGAGGGAGAGAGGGGGGACTGAGAGACACCAGTCAGTGTACAGATATCTCCCTGAGAGAGAGAGGGGGGACTGAGAGACACCAGTCAGTGTACAGATATCTCCCTGAGAGAGACAGAGGGGACTGAGAGACACCAGTCAGTGTACAGATATCTCCCTGAGAGAGAGAGAGGGGACTGAGAGACACCAGTCAGTGTACAGATGTCTCCCTGAGAGAGAGGGAGGCTTCTGAGAGACACCAGTCAGTGTACAGATATCTCCCTGAGAGAGGGGACAGAGAGACACCAGTCAGAGTACAGATATCTCCCTGAGAGAGGGGACTGAGAGACACCAGTCAGTGTACAGATACCTTCCTGGGAGAGAGACGGGGGAATGAGGGACACCAGTCATTGTACAGTTATCTCCCTGTGAGAGAGAGACGGGGTACTGAGAGACACCAGACAGTGTACATTTATCTCCCTGAGAGAGAGGGGACTGAGAGACACCAGTCAGTGTACAGATATCTCCCTGAGAGAGAGAGAGGGGACTGAGATACTCCAGTCAGTGCACAGATATCTCCCTGAGAGACAGAGGGGACTGAGAGGCAACAGTCAGTGTACAGATATCTCACTGATAGAGAGAGGGGACTGAGAGACACCAGTCAGTGTACAGATATCTCCCTGAAAGAGAGTGGGGGGCCTGAGAGACACCAGTCAGTGTACAGATATCTCCCTGAGAGAGAGAGGGGACTGAGAGACACCAGTCAGTGTACAGATATCTCCCTGAGAGAGAGGGGACTGAAAGACACCAGTCAGTTTACAGATATCTCCCTGAGAGAGAGGGGACTGAGAGACACCAGTCAGTGTACAGATATCTCCCTGAGATACAGAGGGGGGACTGAGAGACACCAGTCAGTGTACAGAGAACTCCCTGAGAGAGAGAGGGGACTGAGAGACGCCAGTCAGTGTACAGATATCTCCCTGAGAGAGAGGGGACTGATAGACAACAGTCAGTGTACAGATATCTCCCTGAGAGAGAGAGGGGGGACTGAGAGACACCAGTCAGTGTACAGATATCTCCCTGAGAGAGAGGGGACTGAGAGTCACCAGTCAGTGTACAGATATCTCCCTGAGAGAGAGAGCGGGGACTGAGAGACACCAGTCAGTGTACAGATATCTCCCAGAGATAGAGGGGACTGAGAGACACCAGTCAGTGTACAGATATCTCCCTGAGAGAGAGAGGACTGAGAGACACCAGTCAGTGTACAGATATCTCCCTGAGAGAGAGGGGACTGAGAGACACCAGTCAGTGTACAGATATCTCCCTGAGAGAGAGGGGACTGAGAGACACCAGTCAGTGTACAGATATCTCCCTGAGAGTGAGAGAGGGGATTGAGAGACACCAGTCAGTGTACAGATATCTCCCTGAGAGAGAGGGGACTGAGAGACACCAGTCAGTGTACAGATATCTCCCTGAGAGAGGGGGGGGACTGAGAGACACCAGTCAGTGTACAGATATCTCCCAGAGATAGAGGGGACTGAGAGACACCAGTCAGTGTACAGATATCTCCCTGAGAGAGAGAGGACTGAGAGACACCAGTCAGTGTACAGATATCTCCCTGAGAGAGAGGGGACTGAGAGGCACCAGTCAGTGTACAGATATCTCCCTGAGAGTGAGCGAGGGGATTGAGAGACACCAGTCAGTGTACAGATATCTCCCTGAGAGAGAGGGGACTGAGAGACACCAGTCAGTGTACAGATATCTCCCTGAGAGAGAGAGGGGACTGAGAGACACCAGTCAGTGTACAGATATCTCCCTGAGAGAGGGGGGGGACTGAGAGACACCAGTCAGTGTACAGATATCTCCCAGAGATAGAGGGGACTGAGAGACACCAGTCAGTGTACAGATATCTCCCTGAGAGAGAGAGGACTGAGAGACACCAGTCAGTGTACAGATATCTCCCTGAGAGAGAGGGGACTGAGAGACACCAGTCAGTGTACAGATATCTCCCTGAGAGAGGGGGGGGACTGAGAGACACCAGTCAGTGTACAGATATCTCCCAGAGATAGAGGGGACTGAGAGACACCAGTCAGTGTACAGATATCTCCCTGAGAGAGAGAGGACTGAGAGCCACCAGTCAGTGTACAGATACCTCCCTGAGAGAGAGGGGACTGAGAGGCACCAGTCAGTGTACAGATATCTCCCTGAGAGTGAGCGAGGGGATTGAGAGACACCAGTCAGTGTACAGATATCTCCCTGAGAGAGAGGGGACTGAGAGACACCAGTCAGTGTACAGATATCTCCCTGAGAGAGAGGGGGGACTGAGAGACACCAGTCAGTGTACAGATATCTCCCTGAGAGAGGGGGGGGACTGAGAGACACCAGTCAGTGTACAGATATCTCCCAGAGATAGAGGGGACTGAGAGACGCCAGTCAGTGTACAGATATCTCCCTGAGAGAGAGAGGGGACTGAGAGACACCAGTCAGTGTACAGATATCTCCCTGAGAGAGAGAGGGGGGACTGAGAGACACCAGTCAGTGTACAGATATCTCCCTGAGAGAGAGAGAGGACTAAGAGACACCGGTCAGTGTACAGATATCTCCCCGAGGGATAGAGAGGGGACTGAGAGACACCAGTCAGTGGACAGATATCTCCTTGAGACAGATACAGAGGGGGGACTGAGAGACACCAGTCAGTGTACAGAGATCTCCCTGAGAGAGAGAGGGGACTGAGAGACACCAGTCAGTGTACAGATATCTCCCTGAGGGAGAGAGGGGGGACTGAGAGACACCAGTCAGTGTACAGATATCTCCCTGAGAGAGAGAGGGGGGACTGAGAGACACCAGTCAGTGTACAGATATCTCCCTGAGAGAGACAGAGGGGACTGAGAGACACCAGTCAGTGTACAGATATCTCCCTGAGAGAGAGAGAGGGGACTGAGAGACACCAGTCAGTGTACAGATGTCTCCCTGAGAGAGAGGGAGGCTTCTGAGAGACACCAGTCAGTGTACAGATATCTCCCTGAGAGAGGGGACAGAGAGACACCAGTCAGAGTACAGATATCTCCCTGAGAGAGGGGACTGAGAGACACCAGTCAGTGTACAGATACCTTCCTGGGAGAGAGACGGGGGAATGAGAGACACCAGTCATTGTACAGTTATCTCCCTGTGAGAGAGAGACGGGGTACTGAGAGACACCAGACAGTGTACATTTATCTCCCTGAGAGAGAGGGGACTGAGAGACACCAGTCAGTGTACAGATATCTCCCTGAGAGAGAGAGAGGGGACTGAGATACTCCAGTCAGTGCACAGATATCTCCCTGAGAGACAGAGGGGACTGAGAGGCAACAGTCAGTGTACAGATATCTCACTGATAGAGAGAGGGGACTGAGAGACACCAGTCAGTGTACAGATATCTCCCTGAAAGAGAGTGGGGGGCCTGAGAGACACCAGTCAGTGTACAGATATCTCCCTGAGAGAGAGAGGGGACTGAGAGACACCAGTCAGTGTACAGATATCTCCCTGAGAGAGAGGGGACTGAAAGACACCAGTCAGTTTACAGATATCTCCCTGAGAGAGAGGGGACTGAGAGACACCAGTCAGTGTACAGATATCTCCCTGAGATACAGAGGGGGGACTGAGAGACACCAGTCAGTGTACAGAGAACTCCCTGAGAGAGAGAGGGGACTGAGAGACGCCAGTCAGTGTACAGATATCTCCCTGAGAGAGAGGGGACTGATAGACAACAGTCAGTGTACAGATATCTCCCTGAGAGAGAGAGGGGGGACTGAGAGACACCAGTCAGTGTACAGATATCTCCCTGAGAGAGAGGGGACTGAGAGTCACCAGTCAGTGTACAGATATCTCCCTGAGAGAGAGAGCGGGGACTGAGAGACACCAGTCAGTGTACAGATATCTCCCAGAGATAGAGGGGACTGAGAGACACCAGTCAGTGTACAGATATCTCCCTGAGAGAGAGAGGACTGAGAGACACCAGTCAGTGTACAGATATCTCCCTGAGAGAGAGGGGACTGAGAGACACCAGTCAGTGTACAGATATCTCCCTGAGAGAGAGGGGACTGAGAGACACCAGTCAGTGTACAGATATCTCCCTGAGAGTGAGAGAGGGGATTGAGAGACACCAGTCAGTGTACAGATATCTCCCTGAGAGAGAGGGGACTGAGAGACACCAGTCAGTGTACAGATATCTCCCTGAGAGAGGGGGGGGACTGAGAGACACCAGTCAGTGTACAGATATCTCCCAGAGATAGAGGGGACTGAGAGACACCAGTCAGTGTACAGATATCTCCCTGAGAGAGAGAGGACTGAGAGACACCAGTCAGTGTACAGATATCTCCCGGAGAGAGAGGGGACTGAGAGGCACCAGTCAGTGTACAGATATCTCCCTGAGAGTGAGCGAGGGGATTGAGAGTCACCAGTCAGTGTACAGATATCTCCCTGAGAGAGAGGGGACTGAGAGACACCAGTCAGTGTACAGATATCTCCCTGAGAGAGAGAGGGGACTGAGAGACACCAGTCAGTGTACAGATATCTCCCTGAGAGAGGGGGGGGACTGAGAGACACCAGTCAGTGTACAGATATCTCCCAGAGATAGAGGGGACTGAGAGACACCAGTCAGTGTACAGATATCTCCCTGAGAGAGAGAGGACTGAGAGACACCAGTCAGTGTACAGATATCTCCCTGAGAGAGAGGGGACTGAGAGACACCAGTCAGTGTACAGATATCTCCCTGATAGAGGGGGGGGACTGAGAGACACCAGTCAGTGTACAGATATCTCCCAGAGATAGAGGGGACTGAGAGACACCAGTCAGTGTACAGATATCTCCCTGAGAGAGAGAGGACTGAGAGCCACCAGTCAGTGTACACATATCTCCCTGAGAGAGAGGGGACTGAGAGGCACCAGTCAGTGTACAGATATCTCCCTGAGAGTGAGCGAGGGGATTGAGAGACACCAGTCAGTGTACAGATATCTCCCTGAGAGAGAGGGGACTGAGAGACACCAGTCAGTGTACAGATATCTCCCTGAGAGAGAGGGGGGACTGAGAGACACCAGTCAGTGTACAGATATCTCCCTGAGAGAGGGGGGGGACTGAGAGACACCAGTCAGTGTACAGATATCTCCCAGAGATAGAGGGGACTGAGAGACGCCAGTCAGTGTACAGATATCTCCCTGAGAGAGAGAGGGGACTGAGAGACACCAGTCAGTGTACAGATATCTCCCTGAGAGAGAGAGGGGGGACTGAGAGACACCAGTCAGTGTACAGATATCTCCCTGAGAGAGAGAGAGGACTAAGAGACACCGGTCAGTGTACAGATATCTCCCCGAGGGAGAGAGAGGGGACTGAGAGACACCAGTCAGTGGACAGATATCTCCTTGAGACAGATACAGAGGGGGGACTGAGAGACACCAGTCAGTGTACAGAGATCTCCCTGAGAGAGAGAGGGGACTGAGAGACACCAGTCAGTGTACAGATATCTCCCTGAGGGAGAGAGGGGGGACTGAGAGACACCAGTCAGTGTACAGATATCTCCCTGAGAGAGAGAGGGGGGACTGAGAGACACCAGTCAGTGTACAGATATCTCCCTGAGAGAGACAGAGGGGACTGAGAGACACCAGTCAGTGTACAGATATCTCCCTGAGAGAGAGAGAGGGGACTGAGAGACACCAGTCAGTGTACAGATGTCTCCCTGAGAGAGAGGGAGGCTTCTGAGAGACACCAGTCAGTGTACAGATATCTCCCTGAGAGAGGGGACAGAGAGACACCAGTCAGAGTACAGATATCTCCCTGAGAGAGGGGACTGAGAGACACCAGTCAGTGTACAGATATCTCCCTGAGAGAGAGAGAGGGGACTGAGATACTCCAGTCAGTGCACAGATATCTCCCTGAGAGACAGAGGGGACTGAGAGGCAACAGTCAGTGTACAGATATCTCCCTGAAAGAGAGTGGGGGGCCTGAGAGACACCAGTCAGTGTACAGATATCTCCCTGAGAGAGAGAGGGGACTGAGAGACACCAGTCAGTGTACAGATATCTCCCTGAGAGAGAGGGGACTGAAAGACACCAGTCAGTGTACAGATATCTCCCTGAGAGAGAGGGGACTGAGAGACACCAGTCAGTGTACAGATATCTCCCTGAGATACAGAGGGGGGACTGAGAGACACCTGTCAGTGTACAGAGAACTCCCTGAGAGAGAGAGGGGACTGAGAGACGCCAGTCAGTGTACAGATATCTCCCTGAGAGAGAGGGGACTGATAGACAACAGTCAGTGTACAGATATCTCCCTGAGAGAGAGAGGGGGGACTGAGAGACACCAGTCAGTGTACAGATATCTCCCTGAGAGAGAGGGGACTGAGAGTCACCAGTCAGTGTACAGATATCTCCCTGAGAGAGAGAGCGGGGACTGAGAGACACCAGTCAGTGTACAGATATCTCCCTGAGAGAGAGAGGGGGGACTGAGAGACACCAGTCAGTGCACAGATATCTCCCTGAGAGAGAGTGGACTGAGAGACACCAGTCAGAGTACAGATATCTCCCTGAGAGAGAGGGGACTGAGAGACACCAGTCAGTGTACATATATCTCCCTGTGAGAGAGAGAGGGGACTGAGAGACACCAGTCAGTGTACAGATATCTCCCAGAGAGAGAGAGGACTGAGAGAAACTAGTCAGTGTACATATATCTCCCTGAGAGAGAGGGGACTGAGAGATACCAGTCAGTGTACAGATATCTCCCTGAGAGTGAGAGGGGGGACTGAGAGACACCAGTCAGTGTACAGATATCTCCCTGTGAGAGAGAGGGGGGACTGAGAGACACCAGTCAGTGTACAGATATCTCCCTGTGAGAGAGAGAGGGGACTGAGAGACACCAGTTAGTGTACAGATATCTCCCTGAGAGAGAGAGCGGACTGAGAGACACCAGTCAGTGTACAGATATCTCCCTGAGAGAGAGGGGACTGAGAGACACCAGTCAGTGTACAGATATCTCCCTGAGAGAGAGGGGACTGAGAGACACCAGTCAGTGTACAGATATCTCCCTGAGAGTGAGAGAGGGGATTGAGAGACACCAGTCAGTGTACAGATATCTCCCTGAGAGAGAGGGGACTGAGAGACACCAGTCAGTGTACAGATATCTCCCTGAGAGAGGGGGGGGACTGAGAGACACCAGTCAGTGTACAGATATCTCCCAGAGATAGAGGGGACTGAGTGACACCAGTCAGTGTACAGATATCTCCCTGAGAGAGAGAGGGGACTGAGAGACACCAGTCAGTGTACAGATATCTCCCTGAGAGAGAGAGGGGGGACTGAGAGACACCAGTCAGTGTACAGATATCTCCCTGAGAGAGAGAGAGGGGACTGAGAGACACCAGTCAGTTTACAGATATCTCCTTGAGACAGATACAGAGGGGGGACTGAGAGACACCAGTCAGTGTACAGAGATCTCCCTGAGAGAGAGAGGGGACTGAGAGACACCAGTCAGTGTACAGATATCTCCCTGAGAGAGAGAGAGGGGACTCATTGACACCAGTCAGTGTACAGATAACTCCCTGAGAGAGAGAGGGGTCTGAGAGACACCAGTCAGTGTACAGATATCTCCCTGAGAGAGAGAGTGGGGACTGAGAGACACCAGTCAGTGTACAGATATCTCCCTGAGAGAGAGAGGGGACTGAGAGACACCAGTCAGTGTACAGATATCTCCCTGAGAGAGAGGGGACTGAGAGACACCAGTCAGTGTACAGATATCTCCCTGAGAGAGGGGACAGAGAGACACCAGTCAGTGTACAGATATCTCCCTGAGAGAGGGGACTGAGAGACACCAGTCAGTGTACAGATACCTTCCTGGGAGAGAGACGGGGGAATGAGAGACACCAGTCATTGTACAGTTATCTCCCTGTGAGAGAGAGACGGGGTACTGAGAGACACCAGACAGTGTACATTTATCTCCCTGAGAGAGAGGGGACTGAGAGTCACCAGTCAGTGTACAGATATCTCCCTGAGAGAGAGAGAGAGGGGACTGAGAGACACCAGTCACTGTACAGATATCTCCCTGAGAGAGAGGGGACTGAGAGACACCAGTCAGTGCACAGATATCTCCCTGAGAGAGAGAGAGGGGACTCATCGACACCAGTCAGTGTACAGATATCACCCTGAGAGAGAGAGGGGGGACTGAGAGACACCAGTCAGTGTACAGATATCTCCCTGAGAGAGAGAGAGGGGACTGAGAGACACCAGTCAGTGTACAGATATCTCCCTGAGAGAAAGAGAGGGGACTGAGAGACACCAGTCAGTGTACAGATATCTCCCTGAGAGAGAGGGGGGACTGAGAGACACCAGTCAGTGAACAGATATCTCCCTGAGAGAGAGACGACTGAGAGACACCAGTAAGTGTACAGATATCTCCCTGAGAGAGAGGGAGGCTTCTGAGAGACACCAGTCAGTGTACAGATATCTCCCTGAGAGAGAGGGGACTGAGAGACACCAGTCAGTGTACAGATATCTCCCTGAGAGAGAGGGAGGCTTCTGAGAGACACCATTCAGTGTACAGGTACCTTCCTGGGAGAGAGACAGGGGAATGAGAGGCACCAGTCAGTGTACAGATATCTCCCTGAGAGAGAGAGAGAGGGGACTGAGAGACACCAGTCAGTGTACAGATATCTCCCTGAGAGAGAGAGGGGACTGAGAGACACCAGTCAGTGTACAGATATCTCCCTGAGAGAGAGGGGACTGAGAGACACCAGTCAGTGTACAGATATCTCCCTGAGAGAGAGGGAGGCTTCTGAGAGACACCATTCAGTGTACAGATATCTCCCTGAGTGAGGGGACAGAGAGACACCAGTCAGTGTACAGATATCACCCTGAGAGAGGGGACTGAGAGACACCAGTCAGTGTACCGATACCTTCCTGGGAGAGAGACGGGGGAATGAGAGACACCAGTCAGTGTACAGTTATCTCCCTGTGAGAGAGAGGCGGGGTATTGAGAAACACCAGTCAGTGTACAGATATCTCCCTGAGAGAGAGAGAGAGGGGACTGAGAGACACCAGTCAGTGTACAGATATCTCCCTGACAGAGAGAGAGAGGGGACTGAGAGACACCAGTCAGTGTACAGATATCTCCCTGAGAGAGAGAGAGGACTGAGAGACACCAGTCAGTGTACAGATATCTCCCTGAGAGAGAGAGAGAGGGGACTGAGAGGCACCAGTCAGTGTACAGATATCTCCCTGAGAGAGAGAGGGGGGACTGAGAGACACCAGTCAGTGTACAGATATCTCCCTGAGAGAGAGAGGGGACTGAGAGACACCAGTCAGTGTACAGATATCTCCCTCAGAGAGAGGGGACTGAGAGACACCAGTCAGTGTACAGATATCTCCCTGAGAGAGAGGGAGGCTTCTGAGAGACACCAGTCAGTGTACAGATATCTCCCTGAGAGAGGGGACAGAGAGACACCAATCAGTGTATAGATATCACCCTGAGAGGGAGAGGGGACTGAGAGGCACGAGTCAGTGTACAGATATCTCCCTCAGAGAGAGAGGGGACTGAGAGACACCAGTCAGTGTACAGATATCTCCCTGAGTGAGAGAGAGAGGGGTTTGAGAGACACCAGTCAGTGTACAGATATCTCCCTGAGAGAGAGAAGTGACTGAGAGACACCAGCCAGTGCACAGGTATCTCCCGGAGAGAGAGGGGGGACTGAGAGGCAACAGTCAGTGTACACATATCTCCCTGAGTGAGAGAGAGAGGGGACTGAGAGACACCAGTCAGTGTACAGATATCTCCCTGAGAGACAGTGGGGACTGAGAGACACCAGTCAGTGCACAGATATCTCCCTGAGAGAGAGGGGACTGAGAGACACCAGTCAGTGCACAGATATCTCCCTGAGAGAGAGGGGACTGAGAGACACCAGTCAGTGTACCGATATCTCCCTGAGAGAGAGGGGACTCAGAGACACCAGTCAGTGTACAGATATCTCCCTGAGAGAGAGGGGACTGAGAGACACCAGTCAGTGTAGAGATATCTCACTGAGAGAGAGAGAGGGGGGACTGAGAGACACCAGACAGTGTACAGATATCTCCCTGAGAGAGAGAGAGGGGACTGAGAGACACCAGTCAGTGTACAGATATCTCCCTGAGAGAGGGGGGACTGAGAGACACCAGTCAGTGTACAGATATCTCACTGAGAGAGAGGGGACTGAGAGACACCAGTCAGTGTACAGATATCTCCCTGAGAGAGAGAGGGGACTGAGAGACACCAGTCAGTGTACAGATATCTCCCTGAGAGGGAGAGAGGGGACTGAGAGACACCAGTCAGTGTACAGATATCTCCCTGAGAGAGAGGGGGGACTGAGATACACCAGTCAGTGTACATTTATCTCCCTGAGAGAGAGAGAGGGGAATGAGAGACACAAGTCAGTGCACAGATATCTCCCTGAGAGACAGAGGGGACTGAGAGGCAACAGTCAGTGTACAGATATCTCACTGACAGAGAGAGGGGACTGAGAGACACCAGTCAGTGTACAGATATCTCCCTGAAAGAGAGTGGGGGGCCTGAGAGACACCAGTCAGTGTACAGATATCTCCCTCAGAGAGAGAGGGGACTGAGAGACACCAGTCAGTGTACAGATATCTCCCAGAGAGAGAGAGGACTGAGAGAAACGAGTCAGTGTACATATATCTCCCTGAGAGAGAGGGGACTGAGAGACACCAGTCAGTATACAGATATCTCCCTGAGAGAGAGAGGGGGGACTGAAAGACACCAGTCAGTGTACAGATATCTCCCTGAGAGAGAGGGGGGACTGAGAGACACCAGTCAGTGTACACAGATCTCACTGAGAGAGACGGGGTACTGAGAGACACCAGTCAGTGTACAGATATCTCCCTGTGAGAGAGGGGACTGAGAGACAACAGTCAGTGTACAGATATCTCCCTGAGAGAGAGAGGGGGGTCTGAGAGACACCAGTCAGTGTACAGATATCTCCCTGTGAGAGAGGGGACTGAGAGACAACAGTCAGTGTACAGATATCTCCCTGAGAGAGAGAGGGGGGACTGAGAGACACCAGTCAGTGTACAGATATCTCCCTGAGAGAGAGAGAGAGAGAGGGTACTGAGAGACACCAGTCAGTGTACAGATATCTCCCTGAGAGAGTGGACTGAGAGACACCAGTCAGTGTACAGATATCTCCCTGAGAGAGAGGGGACTGAGAGACACCAGTCAGTGTACAGATATCTCCCTGTGAGAGAGAGAGGGGACTGAGAGACACCAGTCAGTGTACAGATATCTCCCAGAGAGAGAGAGGACTGAGAGACACCAGTCAGTGTACAGATATCTCCCTGAGAGAGAGAGAGGGGATTGAGGGACACCAGTCAGTGTACAGATATCTCCCTGTGAGAGAGAGAGTGGACTGAGAGACACCAGTCAGTGTACAGATATCTCCCTGTGAGAGAGAGGGGGGACTGAGAGACACCAGTCCGTGTACAGATATCTCCCTGAGAGAGAGAGAGGGGACTGAGAGACACCAGTCAGTGTACCGATATCTCCCTGAGAGAGAGGGGACTGAGAGACACCAGTCAGTGTACAGATATCTCCCTGTGAGAGAGAGAGTGGACTGAGAGACACCAGTCAGTGTACAGATATCTCCCTGTGAGAGAGAGGGGGGACTGAGAGACACCAGTCCGTGTACAGATATCTGCCTGAGAGAGAGAGAGGGGACTGAGAGACACCAGTTAGTGGACAGATATCTCCCTGAGAGAGAGAGCGGAATGAGAGACACCAGTCAGTGTACAGATATCTCCCTGAGAGAGAGGGGACTGAGAGACACCAGTCAGTGTACAGATATCTCTCTGAGAGGGAGAGAGAGGGGACTGAGAGACACCAGTCAGTGTACAGATATCTCCCTGAGAGAGAGGGGACTGAGAGGCACCAGTCAGTGTACAGATATCTCCCTGAGAGTGAGAGAGGGGATTGAGAGACACCAGTCAGTGTACAGATATCTCCCTGAGAGAGAGGGGACTGAGAGACACCAGTCAGTGTACAGATATCTCCCTGAGAGAGGGGGGGGACTGAGAGACACCAGTCAGTGTACAGATATCTCCCAGAGATAGAGGGGACTGAGAGACACCAGTCAGTGTACAGATATCTCCCTGAGAGAGAGAGGGGACTGAGAGACACCAGTCAGTGTACAGATATCTCCCTGAGAGAGGGGGGGGACTGAGAGACACCAGTCAGTGTACAGATATCTCCGAGAGATAGAGGGGACTGAGAGACACCAGTCAGTGTACAGATATCTCCCTGAGAGAGAGAGGGGACTGAGAGACACCAGTCAGTGTACAGATATCTCCCTGAGAGAGAGAGGGGGGAGTGAGAGACACCAGTCAGTGTACAGATATCTCCCTGAGAGAGAGAGGGGACTGAGAGACACCAGTCAGTGTACAGATATCTCCTTGAGACAGATACAGAGGGGGGACTGAGAGACACCAGTCAGTGTACAGAGATCTCCCTGAGAGAAAGAGGGGGGACTGAGAGACACCAGTCAGTGTACAGATATCTCCCTGAGAGAGAGAGGGGGGACTGAGAGACACCAGTCAGTGTACAGATATCTCCCTGAGAGAGAGAGGGGACTGAGTGACACCAGTCAGTTTACAGATATCTCCCTGAGAGAGAGGGGACTGAGAGACACCAGTCAGTGTACAGATATCTCCCTGTGAGAGAGAGAGGGGACTGAGAGACACCAGTCAGTGTACAGATATCTCCCTGTGAGAGAGAGAGGGGACTGAAAGACCCCAGTCAGTGTACAGATATCTCCCTGAGGGAGAGAGAGGGGACTGAGAGACACCATTCAGTGTACAGATATCTCCCTGAGAGAGAGAGGGGACTGAGAGACACCAGTCAGTGTACAGATATCTCCCTGAGAGAGAGAGAGGGGACTGAGAGACACCAGTCAGTGTACAGATATCTCCCTGAGAGAAAGAGAGGGGACTGAGAGACACCAGTCAGTGTACAGATATCTCCCTGAGAGAGAGAGAGGGGACTCATCGACACCAGTCAGAGTACAGATATCTCCCTGAGAGAGAGAGAGGGGACTGAGAGACACCAGTCAGTGTACAGATATCTCCCTGAGAGAGAGGGGACAGAGAGACACCAGTCAGTGTACAGATATCTCCCTGAGAGAGAGGGGACTGAGAGACACCAGTCAGTGTACAGATATCTCCCTGAGAGAGAGAGGGGACTGAGAGACACCAGTCAGTGTACAGATATCTCCCTCAGAGAGAGAGAGGGGACTGAAAGACCCCAGTCAGTGTACAGATATCTCCCTGAGGGAGAGAGAGGGGACTGAGAGACACCATTCAGTGTACAGATATCTCCCTGAGAGAGAGAGGGGACTGAGAGACACCAGTCAGTGTACAGATATCTCCCTGAGAGAAAGAGAGGGGACTGAGAGACACCAGTCAGTGTACAGATATCTCCCTGAGAGAGAGAGAGGGGACTCATCGACACCAGTCAGAGTACAGATATCTCCCTGAGAGAGAGGGGACTGAGAGGCACCAGTCAGTGTACAGATATCTCCCTGAGAGAGAGAGGGGGGACTGAGAGACACCAGTCAGTGTACAGATATCTCCCTGAGAGAGAGGGGGTCTGAGAGACACCAGTCAGTGTACAGATATCTCCCTGAGAGAGAGAGGGGACTGAGAGACACCAGTCAGTGTACAGATATCTCCCTGAGAGAGAGGGAGGCTTCTGAGAGACACCAGTCAGTGTACAGATATCTCCCTGAGAGAGGGGACAGAGAGACACCAGTCAGTGTACAGATATCACCCTGAGAGGGAGAGGGGACTGAGAGACACCAGTCACTGTACAGATATCTCCCTCAGAGAGAGAGGGGACTGAGAGACATGAGTCAGTGTACAGATATCTCCCTCAAGAGAGAGGGGACTGAGAGACACCAGTCAGTGTACAGATATCTCCCTGAGGGAGAGAAGGGACTGAGAGACACCAGTCAGTGTACAGATATCTCCCGGAGAGAGAGGGGGGACTGAGAGGCAACAGTCAGTGTACACATATCTCCCTGAGTGAGAGAGAGAGGGGACTGAGAGACACCAGTCAGTGTACAGATATCTCCCTGAGAGACAGAGGGGTTACTGAGAGACAAAAGTCAGTGCACAGATATCTCCCTGAGAGAGAGGGGACTGAGAGACACCAGTCAGTGTACCGATATCTCCCTGAGAGAGAGGGGACTCAGAGACACCAGTCAGTGTACAGATATCTCCCTGAGAGAGAGGGGACTGAGAGACACCAGTCAGTGTACAGATATCTCACTGAGAGAGAGAGGGGACTGAGAGACACCAGTCAGTGTACAGATATCTCCCTGAGAGAGAGAGGGGACTGAGAGACACCAGTCAGTGTACAGATATCTCCCTGAGAGGGAGAGAGGGGACTGAGAGACACCAGTTAGTGTACAGATATCTCCCTGAGAGAGAGGGGGGACTCAGATACACCAGTCAGTGTACAGATATCTCCCTGAGAGAGAGGGGGGACTGAGAGACACCAGTCAGTGTACAGATATCTCCCTGAGAGAGAGAGAGGGGAATGAGAGACACCAGTCAGTGCACAGATATCTCCCTGAGAGACAGAGGCGACTGAGAGGCAACAGTCAGTGTACAGATATCTCCCTGAAAGAGAGTGGGGGGCCTGAGAGACACCAGTCAGTGTACAGATATCTCCCTCAGAGAGAGAGGGGACTGAGAGACACCAGTCAGTGTACAGATATCTCCCTGAGAGAGAGGGGACTGAAAGATACCAGTCAGTGTACAGATATCTCCCTGAGAGAGAGGGGACTGAGAGACACCAGTCAGTGTACAGATATCTCCCTGAGATACAGAAGGGGGACTGAGAGACACCAGTCAGTGTACAGATATCTCCCTGAGAGAGAGGGACTGAGAGACAACAGTCAGTGTACAGATATCTCCCTGAGAGAGAGAGAGGGGGGACTGAGAGACACCAGTCAGTGTACAGATATCTCCCTGAGAGAGAGAGAGTGGGGACTGAGAGACACCAGTCAGTGTACAGATAACTCCCTAAGAGAGAGGGGACTGAGAGTCACCAGTCAGTGTACAGATATCTCCCTTAGAGAGAGAGCGGGGACTGAGAGACACCAGTCAGTGTACAGATATCTCCCTGAGAGAGAGAGAGGGGGGACTGAGAGACACCAGTCAGTGTACAGATAACTCCCTAAGAGAGAGGGGACTGAGAGACACCAGTCAGTGTACAGATATCTCCCTGAGAGAGAGGGGGGGGACTGAGAGACACCAGTCAGTGTACAGATATCTCCCTGAGAGAGAGGGGGGACTGAGAGACACCAGTCAGTGTACAGATATCTCCCCGAGAGAGAGAGAGGGGACTGAGAGACACCAGTCAGTGTACAGATATCTCCCTGAGAGAGAGAGTGGACTGAGAGACACCAGTCAGTTTACAGATATCTCCCTGAGAGAGAGGGGACTGAGAGACACCAGTCAGTGTACAGATATCTCACTGAGAGAGAGGGGACTGAGAGACACCAGTCAGTGTACAGATATCTCCCTGTGAGAGAGAGGGGGGACTGAGAGACACCAGTCCGTGTACAGATATCTGCCTGAGAGAGAGAGAGGGGACTGAGAGACACCAGTTAGTGGACAGATATCTCCCTGAGAGAGAGAGCGGAATGAGAGACACCAGTCAGTGTACAGATATCTCCCTGAGAGAGAGGGGACTGAGAGACACCAGTCAGTGTACAGATATCTCTCTGAGAGGGAGAGAGAGGGGACTGAGAGACACCAGTCAGTGTACAGATATCTCCCTGAGAGAGAGGGGACTGAGAGGCACCAGTCAGTGTACAGATATCTCCCTGAGAGTGAGAGAGGGGATTGAGAGACACCAGTCAGTGTACAGATATCTCCCTGAGAGAGAGGGGACTGAGAGACACCAGTCAGTGTACAGATATCTCCCTGAGAGAGGGGGGGGACTGAGAGACACCAGTCAGTGTACAGATATCTCCCAGAGATAGAGGGGACTGAGAGACACCAGTCAGTGTACAGATATCTCCCTGAGAGAGAGAGGGGACTGAGAGACACCAGTCAGTGTACAGATATCTCCCTGAGAGAGGGGGGGGACTGAGAGACACCAGTCAGTGTACAGATATCTCCGAGAGATAGAGGGGACTGAGAGACACCAGTCAGTGTACAGATATCTCCCTGAGAGAGAGAGGGGACTGAGAGACACCAGTCAGTGTACAGATATCTCCCTGAGAGAGAGAGGGGGGAGTGAGAGACACCAGTCAGTGTACAGATATCTCCCTGAGAGAGAGAGGGGACTGAGAGACACCAGTCAGTGTACAGATATCTCCTTGAGACAGATACAGAGGGGGGACTGAGAGACACCAGTCAGTGTACAGAGATCTCCCTGAGAGAAAGAGGGGGGACTGAGAGACACCAGTCAGTGTACAGATATCTCCCTGAGAGAGAGAGGGGGGACTGAGAGACACCAGTCAGTGTACAGATATCTCCCTGAGAGAGAGAGGGGACTGAGTGACACCAGTCAGTGTACAGATATCTCCCTGAGAGAGAGGGGACTGAGAGACACCAGTCAGTGTACAGATATCTCCCTGTGAGAGAGAGAGGGGACTGAGAGACACCAGTCAGTGTACAGATATCTCCCTGTGAGAGAGAGAGGGGACTGAAAGACCCCAGTCAGTGTACAGATATCTCCCTGAGGGAGAGAGAGGGGACTGAGAGACACCATTCAGTGTACAGATATCTCCCTGAGAGAGAGAGGGGACTGAGAGACACCAGTCAGTGTACAGATATCTCCCTGAGAGAGAGAGAGGGGACTGAGAGACACCAGTCAGTGTACAGATATCTCCCTGAGAGAAAGAGAGGGGACTGAGAGACACCAGTCAGTGTACAGATATCTCCCTGAGAGAGAGAGAGGGGACTCATCGACACCAGTCAGAGTACAGATATCTCCCTGAGAGAGAGGGGACTGAGAGACACCAGTCAGTGTACAGATATCTCCCTGAGAGAGAGGGGACAGAGAGACACCAGTCAGTGTACAGATATCTCCCTGAGAGAGAGGGGACTGAGAGACACCAGTCAGTGTACAGATATCTCCCTGAGAGAGAGAGGGGACTGAGAGACACCAGTCAGTGTACAGATATCTCCCTCAGAGAGAGAGAGGGGACTGAAAGACCCCAGTCAGTGTACAGATATCTCCCTGAGGGAGAGAGAGGGGACTGAGAGACACCATTCAGTGTACAGATATCTCCCTGAGAGAGAGAGGGGACTGAGAGACACCAGTCAGTGTACAGATATCTCCCTGAGAGAAAGAGAGGGGACTGAGAGACACCAGTCAGTGTACAGATATCTCCCTGAGAGAGAGAGAGGGGACTCATCGACACCAGTCAGAGTACAGATATCTCCCTGAGAGAGAGGGGACTGAGAGGCACCAGTCAGTGTACAGATATCTCCCTGAGAGAGAGAGGGGGGACTGAGAGACACCAGTCAGTGTACAGATATCTCCCTGAGAGAGAGGGGGGACTGAGAGACACCAGTCAGTGTACAGATATCTCCCTGAGAGAGAGAGGGGACTGAGAGACACCAGTCAGTGTACAGATATCTCCCTGAGAGAGAGGGAGGCTTCTGAGAGACACCAGTCAGTGTACAGATATCTCCCTGAGAGAGGGGACAGAGAGACACCAGTCAGTGTACAGATATCACCCTGAGAGGGAGAGGGGACTGAGAGACACCAGTCAGTGTACAGATATCTCCCTCAGAGAGAGAGGGGACTGAGAGACATGAGTCAGTGTACAGATATCTCCCTCAGAGAGAGAGGGGACTGAGAGACACCAGTCAGTGTACAGATATCTCCCTGAGGGAGAGAAGGGACTGAGAGACACCAGTCAGTGTACAGATATCTCCCGGAGAGAGAGGGGGGACTGAGAGGCAACAGTCAGTGTACACATATCTCCCTGAGTGAGAGAGAGAGGGGACTGAGAGACACCAGTCAGTGTACAGATATCTCCCTGAGAGACAGAGGGGTTACTGAGAGACAAAAGTCAGTGCACAGATATCTCCCTGAGAGAGAGGGGACTGAGAGACACCAGTCAGTGTACCGATATCTCCCTGAGAGAGAGGGGACTCAGAGACACCAGTCAGTGTACAGATATCTCCCTGAGAGAGAGGGGACTGAGAGACACCAGTCAGTGTACAGATATCTCACTGAGAGAGAGAGGGGACTGAGAGACACCAGTCAGTGTACAGATATCTCCCTGAGAGAGAGAGGGGACTGAGAGACACCAGTCAGTGTACAGATATCTCCCTGAGAGGGAGAGAGGGGACTGAGAGACACCAGTTAGTGTACAGATATCTCCCTGAGAGAGAGGGGGGACTCAGATACACCAGTCAGTGTACAGATATCTCCCTGAGAGAGAGGGGGGACTGAGAGACACCAGTCAGTGTACAGATATCTCCCTGAGAGAGAGAGAGGGGAATGAGAGACACCAGTCAGTGCACAGATATCTCCCTGAGAGACAGAGGCGACTGAGAGGCAACAGTCAGTGTACAGATATCTCCCTGAAAGAGAGTGGGGGGCCTGAGAGACACCAGTCAGTGTACAGATATCTCCCTCAGAGAGAGAGGGGACTGAGAGACACCAGTCAGTGTACAGATATCTCCCTGAGAGAGAGGGGACTGAAAGATACCAGTCAGTGTACAGATATCTCCCTGAGAGAGAGGGGACTGAGAGACACCAGTCAGTGTACAGATATCTCCCTGAGATACAGAAGGGGGACTGAGAGACACCAGTCAGTGTACAGATATCTCCCTGAGAGAGAGGGACTGAGAGACAACAGTCAGTGTACAGATATCTCCCTGAGAGAGAGAGAGGGGGGACTGAGAGACACCAGTCAGTGTACAGATATCTCCCTGAGAGAGAGAGAGTGGGGACTGAGAGACACCAGTCAGTGTACAGATAACTCCCTAAGAGAGAGGGGACTGAGAGTCACCAGTCAGTGTACAGATATCTCCCTTAGAGAGAGAGCGGGGACTGAGAGACACCAGTCAGTGTACAGATATCTCCCTGAGAGAGAGAGAGGGGGGACTGAGAGACACCAGTCAGTGTACAGATAACTCCCTAAGAGAGAGGGGACTGAGAGACACCAGTCAGTGTACAGATATCTCCCTGAGAGAGAGGGGGGGGACTGAGAGACACCAGTCAGTGTACAGATATCTCCCTGAGAGAGAGGGGGGACTGAGAGACACCAGTCAGTGTACAGATATCTCCCCGAGAGAGAGAGAGGGGACTGAGAGACACCAGTCAGTGTACAGATATCTCCCTGAGAGAGAGAGTGGACTGAGAGACACCAGTCAGTTTACAGATATCTCCCTGAGAGAGAGGGGACTGAGAGACACCAGTCAGTGTACAGATATCTCACTGAGAGAGAGGGGACTGAGAGACACCAGTCAGTGTACAGATATCTCCCTGAGAGAGAGAGGGGACTGAGAGACACCAGTCAGTGTACAGATATCTCCCTGAGAGAGAGGGGACTGAGAGACACCAGTCAGTGTACAGATATCTCCCTGAGAGAGAGGGGGGACTGAGATACACCAGTCAGTGTACAGATATCTCCCTGAGAGAGAGAGAGGGGAATGAGAGACACCAGTCAGTGCACAGATATCTCCCTGAGAGACAGAGGGGACTGAGAGGCAACAGTCAGTGTACAGATATCTCACTGATAGAGAGAGGGGACTGAGAGACACCAGTCAGTGTACAGATATCTCCCTGAAAGAGAGTGGGCGGCCTGAGAGACACCAGTCAGTGGACAGATATCTCCCTGAGAGAGAGGGGACTGAAAGACACCAGTCAGTGTACAGATATCTCCCTGAGAGAGAGGGGACTGAGAGACACCAGTCAGTGTACAGATATCTCCCTGAGAAACAGAAGGGGGACTGAGAGACACCAGTCAGTGTACAGATATCTCCCTGAGAGAGAGGGGACTGAGAGACAACAGTCAGTGTACAGATATCTCCCTGAGAGAGAGAGAGGGGGGACTGAGAGACACCAGTCAGTGTACAGATATCTCCCTGAGAGAGAGAGAGTGGGGACTGAGAGACACCAGTCAGTGTACAGATACCTCCCTGAGAGAGAGTGGACTGAGAGTCACCAGTCAGTGTACAGATATCTCCCTGAGAGAGAGTGGGCGGCCTGAGAGACACCAGTCAGTGTACAGATATCTCCCTGAGAGAGAGGGGACTGAGAGACACCAGTCAGTGTACAGATATCTCCCTGAGAGAGAGAGGGGACTGAAAGACCCCAGTCAGTGTACAGATATCTCCCTGAGAGAGAGTGGGCGGCCTGAGAGACACCAGTCAGTGTACAGATATCTCCCTGAGAGAGAGGGGACTGAGAGACACCAGTCAGTGTACAGATATCTACCTCAGAGAGAGAGAGGGGACTGAAAGACCCCAGTCAGTGTACAGATATCTCCCTGAGGGAGAGAGAGGGGACTGAGAGACACCATTCAGTGTACAGATATCTCCCTGAGAGAGAGAGGGGACTGAGAGACACCAGTCAGTGTACAGATATCTCCCTGAGAGAAAGAGAGGGGACTGAGAGACACCAGTCAGTGTACAGATATCTCCCTGAGAGAGAGAGAGGGGACTCATCGACACCAGTCAGAGTACAGATATCTCCCTGAGAGAGAGGGGACTGAGAGGCACCAGTCAGTGTACAGATATCTCCCTGAGAGAGAGAGGGGGGACTGAGAGACACCAGTCAGTGTACAGATATCTCCCTGAGAGAGAGGGGGGACTGAGAGACACCAGTCAGTGTACAGATATCTCCCTCAGAGAGAGGGGACTGAGAGACACCAGTCAGTGTACAGATATCTCCCTGAGAGAGAGGGAGGCTTCTGAGAGACACCAGTCAGTGTACAGATATCTCCCTGAGAGAGGGGACAGAGAGACACCAGTCAGTGTACAGATATCACCCTGAGAGGGAGAGGGGACTGAGAGACACCAGTCAGTGTACAGATATCTCCCTCAGAGAGAGAGGGGACTGAGAGACATGAGTCAGTGTACAGATATCTCCCTGAGGGAGAGAAGGGACTGAGAGACACCAGTCAGTGTACAGATATCTCCCGGAGAGAGAGGGGGGACTGAGAGGCAACAGTCAGTGTACACATATCTCCCTGAGTGAGAGAGAGAGGGGACTGAGAGACACCAGTCAGTGTACAGATATCTCCCTGAGAGACAGAGGGGTTACTGAGAGACAAAAGTCAGTGCACAGATATCTCCCTGAGAGAGAGGGGACTGAGAGACACCAGTCAGTGTACCGATATCTCCCTGAGAGAGAGGGGACTCAGAGACACCAGTCAGTGTACAGATATCTCCCTGAGAGAGAGGGGACTGAGAGACACCAGTCAGTGTACAGATATCTCACTGAGAGAGAGAGGGGACTGAGAGACACCAGTCAGTGTACAGATATCTCCCTGAGAGAGAGAGGGGACTGAGAGACACCAGTCAGTGTACAGATATCTCCCTGAGAGGGAGAGAGGGGACTGAGAGACACCAGTTAGTGTACAGATATCTCCCTGAGAGAGAGGGGGTCTCAGATACACCAGTCAGTGTACAGATATCTCCCTGAGAGAGAGGGGGGACTGAGAGACACCAGTCAGTGTACAGATATCTCCCTGAGAGAGAGAGAGGGGAATGAGAGACACCAGTCAGTGCACAGATATCTCCCTGAGAGACAGAGGCGACTGAGAGGCAACAGTCAGTGTACAGATATCTCCCTGAAAGAGAGTGGGGGGCCTGAGAGACACCAGTCAGTGTACAGATATCTCCCTCAGAGAGAGAGGGGACTGAGAGACACCAGTCAGTGTACAGATATCTCCCTGAGAGAGAGGGGACTGAAAGATACCAGTCAGTGTACAGATATCTCCCTGAGAGAGAGGGGACTGAGAGACACCAGTCAGTGTACAGATATCTCCCTGAGATACAGAAGGGGGACTGAGAGACACCAGTCAGTGTACAGATATCTCCCTGAGAGAGAGGGACTGAGAGACAACAGTCAGTGTACAGATATCTCCCTGAGAGAGAGAGAGGGGGGACTGAGAGACACCAGTCAGTGTACAGATATCTCCCTGAGAGAGAGAGAGTGGGGACTGAGAGACACCAGTCAGTGTACAGATAACTCCCTAAGAGAGAGGGGACTGAGAGTCACCAGTCAGTGTACAGATATCTCCCTTAGAGAGAGAGCGGGGACTGAGAGACACCAGTCAGTGTACAGATATCTCCCTGAGAGAGAGAGAGGGGGGACTGAGAGACACCAGTCAGTGTACAGATAACTCCCTAAGAGAGAGGGGACTGAGAGACACCAGTCAGTGTACAGATATCTCCCTGAGAGAGAGGGGGGGGACTGAGAGACACCAGTCAGTGTACAGATATCTCCCTGAGAGAGAGGGGGGACTGAGAGACACCAGTCAGTGTACAGATATCTCCCCGAGAGAGAGAGAGGGGACTGAGAGACACCAGTCAGTGTACAGATATCTCCCTGAGAGAGAGTGGACTGAGAGACACCAGTCAGTTTACAGATATCTCCCTGAGAGAGAGGGGACTGAGAGACACCAGTCAGTGTACAGATATCTCACTGAGAGAGAGGGGACTGAGAGACACCAGTCAGTGTACAGATATCTCCCTGAGAGAGAGAGGGGACTGAGAGACACCAGTCAGTGTACAGATATCTCCCTGAGAGAGAGGGGACTGAGAGACACCAGTCAGTGTACAGATATCTCCCTGAGAGAGAGGGGGGACTGAGATACACCAGTCAGTGTACAGATATCTCCCTGAGAGAGAGAGAGGGGAATGAGAGACACCAGTCAGTGCACAGATATCTCCCTGAGAGACAGAGGGGACTGAGAGGCAACAGTCAGTGTACAGATATCTCACTGATAGAGAGAGGGGACTGAGAGACATCAGTCAGTGTACAGATATCTCCCTGAAAGAGAGTGGGCGGCCTGAGAGACACCAGTCAGTGTACAGATATCTCCCTCAGAGAGAGAGGGGACTGAGAGACACCAGTCAGTGTACAGATATCTCCCTGAGAGAGAGAGGGGACTGAGAGACACCAGTCAGTGTACAGATATCTCCCTCAGAGAGAGAGGGGACTGAGAGACACCAGTCAGTGTACAGATATCTCCCTGAGAGAGAGAGGGGACTGAGAGACACCAGTCAGTGTACAGATATCTCCCTGAGAGAGAGAGGGGACTGAGAGACACCAGTCAGTGGACAGATATCTCCCTGAGAGAGAGGGGACTGAAAGACACCAGTCAGTGTACAGATATCTCCCTGAGAGAGAGGGGACTGAGAGACACCAGTCAGTGTACAGATATCTCCCTGAGAAACAGAAGGGGGACTGAGAGACACCAGTCAGTGTACAGATATCTCCCTGAGAGAGAGGGGACTGAGAGACAACAGTCAGTGTACAGATATCTCCCTGAGAGAGAGAGAGGGGGGACTGAGAGACACCAGTCAGTGTACAGATATCTCCCTGAGAGAGAGAGAGTGGGGACTGAGAGACACCAGTCAGTGTACAGATACCTCCCTGAGAGAGAGTGGACTGAGAGTCACCAGTCAGTGTACAGATATCTCCCTGAGAGAGAGTGGGCGGCCTGAGAGACACCAGTCAGTGTACAGATATCTCCCTGAGAGAGAGGGGACTGAGAGACACCAGTCAGTGTACAGATATCTCCCTGAGAGAGAGAGGGGACTGAGAGACACCAGTCAGTGGACAGATATCTCCCTGAGAGAGAGGGGACTGAAAGACACCAGTCAGTGTACAGATATCTCCCTGAGAGAGAGGGGACTGAGAGACACCAGTCAGTGTACAGATATCTCCCTGAGAGAGGGGGGGGACTGAGAGACACCAGTCAGTGTACAGATATCTCCCTGATAGAGAGAGGGGACTGAGAGACACCAGTCAGTGGACAGATATCTCCCTGAGAGAGAGGGGACTGAGAGACAACAGTCAGTGTACAGATATCTCCCTGAGAGAGAGAGAGGGGGGACTGAGAGACACCAGTCAGTGTACAGATATCTCCCTGAGAGAGAGAGCGGGGACTGAGAGACACCAGTCAGTGTACAGATATCTCCCTGAGAGAGAGGGGGGGGACTGAGAGACACCAGTCAGTGTACAGATATCTCCCTGAGAGAGAGTGGACTGAGAGACACCAGTCAGTGTACAGATATCTCCCTGAGAGAGAGGGGACTGAGAGACACCAGTCAGGGTACAGATATCTCCCGGTGAGAGAGAGAGGGGACTGAGAGACACCAGTCAGTGTACAGATATCTCCCAGAGAGAGAGAGGACTGAGAGAAACTAGTCAGTGTACATATATCTCCCTGAGAGAGAGGGGACTGAGAGACACCAGTCAGTGTACAGATATCTCCCTGAGAGAGAGAGGGGAGATTGAGAGACACCAGTCAGTGTACAGATATCTCCCTGTGAGAGAGAGGGGGGACTGAGAGACACCAGTCAGTGTACAGATATCTCCCTGAGAGAGAGGGGACTGAGAGGGACCAGTCAGTGTACAGGAATCTGCCTGAGAGTGAGAGAGGGGATCGAGAGACACCAGTCAGTGTACAGATATCTCCCTGAGAGAGAGGGGACTGAGAGACACCAGTCAGTGTACAGATATCTCCCAGAGAGAGAGAGAGGGGACTGAGAGACACCAGTCAGTGTACAGATATCTCCCAGAGATAGAGGGGACTGAGAGACACCAGTCAGTGTACAGATATCTCCCTGAGAGAGAGAGGGGACTGAGAGACACCAGTCAGTGTACAGATATCTCCCTGAGAGAGGGGGGGGACTGAGAGACACCAGTCAGGGTACAGATATCTCCCAGAGATAGAGGGTACTGAGAGACACCAGTCAGTGTACAGATATCTCCCTGAGAGAGAGAGGGGACTGAGAGACACCAGTCAGTGTACAGATATCTCCCTGAGAGAGAGGGGACTGAGAGACACCAGTCAGTGTACAGATATCTCCCTGAGAGAGAGAGAGGACTGAGAGACACCAGTCAGAGTACAGATATCTCCCTGAGAGAGAGAGGGGGGACTGAGAGACACCAGTCAGTGTACAGATATCTCCCTGAGAGAGAGGGGGGACTGAGAGACACCAGTCAGTGTACAGATATCTCCCTGAGAGAGAGAGAGGGGACTGAGAGACACCAGTCAGTGTACAGATATCTCCCTGAGAGAGAGAGAGGACTGAGAGACACCAGTCAGAGTACAGATATCTCCCTGAGAGAGAGAGAGGACTAAGAGACACCGGTCAGTGTACAGATATCTCCCCGAGGGAGAGAGAGGGGACTGAGAGACACCAGTCAGTGTACAGATATCTCCTTGAGACAGATACAGAGGGGGGACTGAGAGACACCAGTCAGTGTACAGAGATCTCCCTGCGAGAGAGAGGGGACTGAGAGACACCAGTCAGTGTACAGATATCTCCCTGAGAGAGAGAGAGGGGACTGAGAGACACCAGTCAGTGTACAGATATCTCCCTGAGAGAGAGAGGGGGGACTGAGAGACACCAGTCAGTGTACAGATATCTCCCTGAGAGAGAGAGGGGGGACTGAGAGACACCAGTCAGTGTACAGATATCTCCCTGAGAGAGAGAGGGGACTGAGAGACACCAGTCAGTGTACAGATATCTCCCTCAGAGAGAGAGAGGGGACTGAGAGACACCAGTCAGTGTACAGATATCTCCCTGAGAGAGAGGGGACTGAGAGGCACCAGTCAGTGTACAGATATCTCCCTGAGAGAGAGAGAGGGGACTGAGAGACACCGGTCAGTGTACAGATATCTCCCCGAGGGAGAGAGAGGGGACTTAGAGACACCAGTCAGTATACAGATATCTCCCTGAGAGAGAGAGAGGGGACTGAGAGACACCAGTCAGTGGACAGATGTCTCCCTGAGAGAGAGGGAGGCTTCTGAGAGACACCAGTCAGTGTTCAGATATCTCCCTGAGAGAGGGGACAGAGAGACACCAGTCAGTGTACAGATATCTCCCTGAGAGAGGGGACTGAGAGACACCAGTCAGTGTACAGATGCCTTCCTGGGAGAGAGACGGGGGAATGAGAGACACCAGTCATTGTACAGTTATCTCCCTGTGAGAGAGAGACGGGGTACTGAGAGACACCAGACAGTGTACAGATATCTCCCTCAGAGAGAGGGGACTGAGAGACACCAGTCAGTGTACAGATATCTCCCTGAGAGAGAGGGAGGCTTCTGAGAGACACCAGTCAGTGTACAGATATCTCCCTGAGAGAGAGAGAGGGGACTGAGAGACACCAGTCAGTGTACAGATATCACCCTGAGAGGGAGAGGGGACTGAGAGACACCAGTCAGTGTACAGATATCACCCTGAGAGGGAGAGGGGACTGAGAGACACGAGTCAGTGTACAGATATCTCCCTCAGAGAGAGAGGGGACTGAGAGACACCAGTCAGTGTACAGATATCTCCCTGAGTGAGAGAGAGAGGGGTTTGAGAGACACCAGTCAGTGTACAGATATCTCCCTGAGAGAGAGAAGGGACTGAGAGACACCAGTCAGTGTACAGATATCTCCCGGAGAGAGAGGGGGGACTGAGAGGCAACAGTCAGTGTACACATATCTCCCTGAGTGAGAGAGAGAGGGGACTGAGAGACACCAGTCAGTGTACAGATATCTCCCTGAGAGACAGAGGGGTAACTGAGAGACACCAGTCAGTGTACAGATATCTCACTGAGAGAGAGGGGACTGAGAGACACCAGTCAGTGTACAGATATCTCCCTGAGAGAGAGAGGGGACTGAGAGACACCAGTCAGTGTACAGATATCTCCCTGAGAGGGAGAGAGGGGACTGAGAGACACCAGTCAGTGTACAGATATCTCCCTGAGAGAGAGGGGGGACTGAGATACACCAGTCAGTGTACAGATATCTCCCTGAGAGAGAGAGAGGGGAATGAGAGACACCAGTCAGTGTACGGATATCTCCCTGAAAGAGAGTGGGGGGCCTGAGAGACACCAGTCAGTGTACAGATATCTCCCTGAGAGAGAGGGCACTGAAAGACACCAGTCAGTGTACAGATATCTCCCTGAGAGAGAGGGGACTGAGAGACAACAGTCAGTGTACAGACATCTCCCTGAGAGAGAGAGGGGGGACTGAGAGACACCAGTCAGTGTACAGATATCTCCCTAAGAGAGAGAGAGAGAGGGGACTCAGAGACACCAGTCAGTGTACAGATATCTCCCTGAGAGAGAGGGGACTGAGAGTCACCAGTCAGTGTACAGATATCTCCCTGAGAGAGAGAGCGGGGACTGAGAGACACCAGTCAGTGTACAGATATCTCCCTGAGAGAGAGAGGGAGGACAGAGAGACAACAGTCAGTGTACACATATCTCCCTGTGAGAGAGAGAGGGGACTGAGAGACACCAGTCAGTGTACAGATATCTCCCTGAGAGAGAGAGAGGGGACTGAGAGACACCAGTCAGTGTACAGATATCTCCCTGAGAGAGAGAGGACTGAGAGAATCTAGTCAGTGTACAGACATCTCCCTGAGAGAGAGGACTGAGAGACACCAGTCAGTGTACAGATATCTCCCTGTGAGAGAGAGAGGGGACTGAGAGACACCAGTCAGTGTACAGATATCTCCCTGTGAGAGAGAGAGGGGACTGAGAGACACCAGTCAGTGTACAGATATCTCCCTGAGAGAGAGAGGACTGAGAGAAACTAGTCAGTGTACATATATCTCCCTGAGAGAGAGGGGACTGAGAGACACCAGTCAGTGTACAGATATCTCCCTGAGAGAGAGAGAGGGGACTGAGAGACACCAGTCAGTGTACAGATATCTCCCTGAGAGAGAGAGGACTGAGAGAAACTAGTCAGTGTACAGATATCTCCCTGAGAGAGAGGGGGGACTGAGAGACAGCAGTCAGTGTACAGATATCTCCCTGAGAGAGAGAGGACTGAGAGACACCAGTCAGTGTACAGATATCTCCCTGAGAGAGAGAGGGGACTGAGAGACACCAGTCAGTGTACAGATATCTCCCTGATAGAGAGAGGGGACTGAGAGAAACTAGTCAGTGTACATATATCTCCCTGAGAGAGAGGGGACTGAGAGACACCAGTCAGTGTACAGATATCTCCCTGTGAGAGAGAGAGGGGACTGAGAGACACCAGTCAGTGTACAGATATCTCCCTGAGAGAGAGAGAGGGGACTGAGAGACACCAGTTAGTGGACAGATATCTCCCTGTGAGAGAGAGAGGGGACTGAGAGACACCAGTCAGTGTACAGATATCTCCCTGAGAGAGAGAGAGGGGACTGAGAGACACCACTCAGTGTACAGATATCTCCCTGAGAGAGAGAGAGGGGACTGAGAGACACCAGTTAGTGGACAGATATCTCCCTGAGAGAGAGAGCGGACTGAGAGACACCAGTCAGTGTACAGACATCTCCCTGAGAGAGAGGGGACTGAGAGACACCAGTCAGTGTACAGATATCTCCCTGAGAGAGAGGGGACTGAGAGGCACCAGTCAGTGTACAGATATCTCCCTGAGAGTGAGAGAGGGGATTGAGAGACACCAGTCAGTGTACAGATATCTCCCTGAGAGAGGGGGGGGACTGAGAGACACCAGTCAGTGTACAGATATCTCCTAGAGATAGAGGGGATTGAGAGACACCAGTCAGTGTACAGATATCTCCCTGAGAGAGAGAGAGGACTAAGAGACACCGGTCAGTGTACAGATATCTCCCCGAGGGAGAGAGAGGGGACTGAGAGACACCAGTCAGTGGACAGATATCTCCTTGAGACAGATACAGAGGGGGGACTGAGATACACCAGTCAGTGTACAGAGATCTCCCTGAGAGACAGAGGGGACTGAGAGACACCAGTCAGTGTACAGATATCTCCCTGAGAGAGAGAGGGGGGACTGAGAGACACCAGTCAGTGTACAGATATCTCCCTGAGAGAGAGAGGGGACTGAGAGACACCAGTCAGTGTACAGATATCTCCCTGAGAGAGAGAGAGGGGACTGAGAGACACCAGTCAGTGTACAGATATCTCCCTGAGAGAGAGAGAGGGGACTGAGAGACACCAGTCAGTGTACAGATATCTCCCTGAGAGAGAGAGAGGGGACTGAGAGACACCAGTCAGTGTACAGATATCTCCCTGAGAGAGAGAGAGGGGACTGAGAGACACCAGTCAGTGTACAGATGTCTCCCTGAGAGAGAGGGAGGCTTCTGAGAGACACCAGTCAGTGTACAGATATCTCCCTGAGAGAGGGGACAGAGAGACACCAGTCAGTGTACAGATATCTCCCTGAGAGAGAGAGGGGACTGAGAGACACCAGTCAGTGTACAGATACCTTCCTGGGAGAGAGACGGGGGAATGAGAGACACCAGTCATTGTACAGTTATCTCCCTGTGAGAGAGAGACGGGGTACTGAGAGACACCAGTCAGTGTACAGATATCTCCCTGAGAGAGAGGGGACTGAGAGACACCAGTCAGTGTACAGATATCTCCCTGAGGGAGAGAGAGGGGACTGAGAGACACCAGTCAGTGTACAGATATCTCCCTGAGAGACAGAGGGGACTGAGAGACACCTGTCAGTGTACAGATATCTCCCTGAGAGAGAGGGGACTGAAAGACACCAGTCAGTGTACAGATATCTCACTGATAGAGAGAGGGGACTGAGAGACACCAGTCAGTGTACAGATATCTCCCTGAAAGAGAGTGGGGGGCCTGAGAGACACCAGTCAGTGTACAGATATCTCCCTGAGAGAGAGAGGGGACTGAGAGACACCAGTCAGTGTACAGATATCTCGCTGAGAGAGAGGGGACTGAAAGACACCAGTCAGTGTACAGATATCTCCCTGAGAGAGAGGGGACTGAGAGACACCAGTCAGTGTACAGATATCTCCCTGTGAGAGAGAGAGGGGACTGAGAGACACCAGTCAGTGTACAGATATCTCCCTGAGAGAGAGAGGGGGGACTGAGAGACACCAGTCAGTGTAGAGATATCTCCCTGAGAGAGAGGGGACTGATAGACAACAGTCAGTGTACAGATATCTCCCTGAGAGAGAGAGGGGGGACTGAGAGACACCAGTCAGTGTACAGATATCTCCCTGTGAGAGAGAGAGGGGACTGAGAGACACCAGTCAGTGTACAGATATCTCCCAGAGAGAGAGAGGACTGAGAGAAACTAGTCAGTGTACATATATCTCCCTGAGAGAGAGGGGACTGAGAGACACCAGTCAGTGTACAGATATCTCCCTGTGAGAGAGAGGGGGGACTGAGAGACACCAGTCAGTGTACAGATATCTCCCTGAGAGAGAGAGGGGGGACTGAGAGACACCAGTCAGTGTACAGATATCTCCCTGTGAGAGAGAGGGGGGACTGAGAGACACCAGTCAGTGTACAGATATCTCCCTGAGAGAGAGAGAGGGGACTGAGAGACACCAGTTAGTGGACAGATATCTCCCTGAGAGACAGAGCGGACTGAGAGACACCAGTCAGTGTACAGATATCTCCCTGAGAGAGAGGGGACTGAGAGACACCAGTCAGTGTACAGATATCTCCCTGAGAGAGAGGGGACTGAGAGGCACCAGTCAGTGTACAGATATCTCCCTGCGAGTGAGAGAGGGGATTGAGAGACACCAGTCAGTGTACAGATATCTCCCTGAGAGGGAGGGGACTGAGAGACACCAGTCAGTGTACAGATATCTCCCTGTGAGAGAGAGAGGGGGGACTGAGAGACACCAGTCAGTGTACAGATATCTCCCTGAGAGAGAGAGGGGGGACTGAGAGACACCAGTCAGTGTACAGATATCTCCCTGAGAGAGAGAGAGGGGACTGAGAGACACCAGTCAGTTTACAGATATCTCCTTGAGACAGATACAGAGGGGGGACTGAGAGACACCAGTCAGTGTACAGAGATCTCCCTGAGAGAGAGAGGGGACTGAGAGACACCAGTCAGTGTACAGATATCTCCCTGAGAGAGAGAGGGGGGACTGAGAGACACCAGTCAGTGTACAGATATCTCCCTGAGAGAGAGAGGGGGGACTGAGAGACACCAGTCAGTGTACAGATATCTCCCTGAGAGAGAGGGGACTGAGAGACACCAGTCAGTGTACAGATATCTCCCTGAGAGAGAGAGAGGGGGCACTGAGAGACACCAGTCAGTGTACAGATATCTCCCTGAGAGAGAGAGGGGACTGAGAGACACCAGTCAGTGTACAGATATCTCCCTGAGAGAGAGGGGACTGAGAGACACCAGTCAGTGTACAGATATCTCCCTGAGAGAGAGAGAGGGGACTGAGAGACACCAGTCAGTGTACAGATATCTCCCTGAGAGAGAGAGAGGGGACTGAGAGACACCAGTCAGTGTACAGATGTCTCCCTGAGAGAGAGGGAGGCTTCTGAGAGACACCAGTCAGTGTACAGATATCTCCCTGAGAGAGGGGACAGAGAGACACCAGTCAGTGTACAGATATCTCCCTGAGAGAGGGGACTGAGAGACACCAGTCAGTGTACAGATACCTTCCTGGGAGAGAGACGGGGGAATGAGAGACACCAGTCATTGTACAGTTATCTCCCTGTGAGAGAGAGACGGGGTACTGAGAGACACCAGACAGTGTACATTTATCTCCCTGAGAGAGAGGGGACAGAGAGACACCAGTCAGTGTACAGATATCTCCCTGAGAGAGAGAGAGAGGGGACTGAGAGACACCAGTCAGTGTACAGATATCTCCCTGAGAGAGAGGGGACTGAGAGACACCAGTCAGTGCACAGATATCTCCCTGAGAGAGAGAGAGGGGACTCATCGACACCAGTCAGTGTACAGATATCTCCCTGAGAGAGAGAGAGGGGACTGAGAGACACCAGTCAGTGTACAGATATCTCCCTGAGAGTAAGAGAGGGGACTGAGAGACACCAGTCAGTGTACAGATATCTCCCTGAGAGAGAGGGGGGACTGAGAGACACCAGTCAGTGTACAGATATCTCCCTGAGAGAGAGGGGACTGAGAGACACCAGTCAGTGTACAGATATCTCCCTGTGAGAGAGAGAGTGGACTGAGAGACACCAGTCAGTGTACAGATATCTCCCTGTGAGAGAGAGGGGGGACTGAGAGACACCAGTCCGTGTACAGATATCTGCCTGAGAGAGAGAGAGGGGACTGAGAGACACCAGTTAGTGGACAGATATCTCCCTGAGAGAGAGAGCGGAATAAGAGACACCAGTCAGTGTACAGATATCTCCCTGAGAGAGAGGGGACTGAGAGACACCAGTCAGTGTACAGATATCTCTCTGAGAGGGAGAGAGAGGGGACTGAGAGACACCAGTCAGTGTACAGATATCTCCCTGAGAGAGAGGGGACTGAGAGGCACCAGTCAGTGTACAGATATCTCCCTGAGAGTGAGAGAGGGGATTGAGAGACACCAGTCAGTGTACAGATATCTCCCTGAGAGAGAGGGGACTGAGAGACACCAGTCAGTGTACAGATATCTCCCTGAGAGAGGGGGGGGACTGAGAGACACCAGTCAGTGTACAGATATCTCCCAGAGATAGAGGGGACTGAGAGACACCAGTCAGTGTACAGATATCTCCCTGAGAGAGAGAGGGGACTGAGAGACACCAGTCAGTGTACAGATATCTCCCTGAGAGAGGGGGGGGACTGAGAGACACCAGTCAGTGTACAGATATCTCCCAGAGATAGAGGGGACTGAGAGACACCAGTCAGTGTACAGATATCTCCCTGAGAGAGAGAGGGGACTGAGAGACACCAGTCAGTGTACAGATATCTCCCTGAGAGAGAGAGGGGGGAGTGAGAGACACCAGTCAGTGTACAGATATCTCCCTGAGAGAGAGAGGGGACTGAGAGACACCAGTCAGTGTACAGATATCTCCTTGAGACAGATACAGAGGGGGGACTGAGAGACACCAGTCAGTGTACAGAGATCTCCCTGAGAGAGAGAGGGGACTGAGAGACACCAGTCAGTGTACAGATATCTCCCTGATAGAGAGAGAGGGGACTCATTGACACCAGTCAGTGTACAGATATCTCCCTGAGAGAAAGAGGGGGGACTGAGAGACACCAGTCAGTGTACAGATATCTCCCTGAGAGAGAGAGGGGGGACTGAGAGACACCAGTCAGTGTACAGATATCTCCCTGAGAGAGAGAGGGGACTGAGTGACACCAGTCAGTGTACAGATATCTACCTGAGAGAGAGGGGACTGAGAGACACCAGTCAGTGTACAGATATCTCCCTGTGAGAGAGAGAGGGGACTGAGAGACACCAGTCAGTGTACAGATATCTCCCTGTGAGAGAGAGAGGGGACTGAAAGACCCCAGTCAGTGTACAGATATCTCCCTGAGGGAGAGAGAGGGGACTGAGAGACACCATTCAGTGTACAGATATCTCCCTGAGAGAGAGAGGGGACTGAGAGACACCAGTCAGTGTACAGATATCTCCCTGAGAGAGAGAGAGGGGACTGAGAGACACCAGTCAGTGTACAGATATCTCCCTGAGAGAAAGAGAGGGGACTGAGAGACACCAGTCAGTGTACAGATATCTCCCTGAGAGAGAGAGAGGGGACTCATCGACACCAGTCAGAGTACAGATATCTCACTGAGAGAGAGAGGGGACTGAGAGACACCAGTCAGTGTACAGATATCTCACTGAGAGAGAGAGGGGACTGAGAGACACCAGTCAGTGTACAGATATCTCCCTGAGAGAGGGGGGACTGAGAGACACCAGTCAGTGTACAGATATCTCCCTGAGAGAGTGGGGGGACTGAGATACACCAGTCAGTGTACAGATATCTCCCTGAGAGAGAGGGGGGACTGAGAGACACCAGTCAGTGTACAGATATCTCCCTGAGAGAGAGAGAGGGGAATGAGAGACACCAGTCAGTGCACAGATATCTCCCTGAGAGACAGAGGCGACTGAGAGGCAACAGTCAGTGTACAGATATCTCCCTGAAAGAGAGTGGGGGGCCTGAGAGACACCAGTCAGTGTACAGATATCTCCCTCAGAGAGAGAGGGGACTGAGAGACACCAGTCAGTGTACAGATATCTCCCTGAGAGAGAGGGGACTGAAAGATACCAGTCAGTGTACAGATATCTCCCTGAGAGAGAGGGGACTGAGAGACACCAGTCAGTGTACAGATATCTCCCTGAGATACAGAAGGGGGACTGAGAGACACCAGTCAGTGTACAGATATCTCCCTGAGAGAGAGGGACTGAGAGACAACAGTCAGTGTACAGATATCTCCCTGAGAGAGAGAGAGGGGGGACTGAGAGACACCAGTCAGTGTACAGATATCTCCCTGAGAGAGAGAGAGTGGGGACTGAGAGACACCAGTCAGTGTACAGATAACTCCCTAAGAGAGAGGGGACTGAGAGTCACCAGTCAGTGTACAGATATCTCCCTTAGAGAGAGAGCGGGGACTGAGAGACACCAGTCAGTGTACAGATATCTCCCTGAGAGAGAGAGAGGGGGGACTGAGAGACACCAGTCAGTGTACAGATAACTCCCTAAGAGAGAGGGGACTGAGAGTCACCAGTCAGTGTACAGATATCTCCCTGAGAGAGAGAGCGGGGACTGAGAGACACCAGTCAGTGTACAGATATCTCCCTGAGAGAGAGGGGACTGAGAGACACCAGTCAGTGTACAGATATCTCCCTGAGAGAGAGGGGGGGGACTGAGAGACACCAGTCAGTGTACAGATATCTCCCTGAGAGAGAGGGGGGACTGAGAGACACCAGTCAGTGTACAGATATCTCCCCGAGAGAGAGAGAGGGGACTGAGAGACACCAGTCAGTGTACAGATATCTCCCTGAGAGAGAGTGGACTGAGAGACACCAGTCAGTTTACAGATATCTCCCTGAGAGAGAGGGGACTGAGAGACACCAGTCAGTGTACAGATATCTCCCTGAGAGAGAGTGGACTGAGAGACACCAGTCAGTTTACAGATATCTCCCTGAGAGAGAGGGGACTGAGAGACACCAGTCAGTTTACAGATATCTCCCTGAGAGAGAGGGGACTGAGAGACACCAGTCAGTGTACAGATATCTCACTGAGAGAGAGAGCGGGGACTGAGAGACACCAGTCAGTGTACAGATATCTCCCTGAGAGAGAGGGGACTGAGAGACACCAGTCAGTGTACAGATATCTCCCTGAGAGAGAGGGGGGGGACTGAGAGACACCAGTCAGTGTACAGATATCTCCCTGAGAGAGAGGGGGGACTGAGAGACACCAGTCAGTGTACAGATATCTCCCCGAGAGAGAGAGAGGGGACTGAGAGACACCAGTCAGTGTACAGATATCTCCCTGAGAGAGAGTGGACTGAGAGACACCAGTCAGTTTACAGATATCTCCCTGAGAGAGAGGGGACTGAGAGACACCAGTCAGTGTACAGATATCTCACTGAGAGAGAGGGGACTGAGAGACACCAGTCAGTGTACAGATATCTCCCTGAGAGAGAGAGGGGACTGAGAGACACCAGTCAGTGTACAGATATCTCCCTGAGAGAGAGGGGACTGAGAGACACCAGTCAGTGTACAGATATCTCCCTGAGAGAGAGGGGGGACTGAGATACACCAGTCAGTGTACAGATATCTCCCTGAGAGAGAGAGAGGGGAATGAGAGACACCAGTCAGTGCACAGATATCTCCCTGAGAGACAGAGGGGACTGAGAGGCAACAGTCAGTGTACAGATATCTCACTGATAGAGAGAGGGGACTGAGAGACACCAGTCAGTGTACAGATATCTCCCTGAGAGAGAGGGGACTGAGAGACACCAGTCAGTGTACAGATATCTCCCTGAAAGAGAGTGGGCGGCCTGAGAGACACCAGTCAGTGTACAGATATCTCCCTCAGAGAGAGAGGGGACTGAGAGACACCAGTCAGTGGACAGATATATCCCTGAGAGAGAGGGGACTGAAAGACACCAGTCAGTGTACAGATATCTCCCTGAGAGAGAGGGGACTGAGAGACACCAGTCAGTGTACAGATATCTCCCTGAGAAACAGAAGGGGGACTGAGAGACACCAGTCAGTGTACAGATATCTCCCTGAGAGAGAGCGGACTGAGAGACAACAGTCAGTGTACAGATATCTCCCTGAGAGAGAGAGAGGGGGGACTGAGAGACACCAGTCAGTGTACAGATATCTCCCTGAGAGAGAGAGAGTGGGGACTGAGAGACACCAGTCAGTGTACAGATACCTCCCTGAGAGAGAGTGGACTGAGAGTCACCAGTCAGTGTACAGATATCTCCCTGAGAGAGAGTGGGCGGCCTGAGAGACACCAGTCAGTGTACAGATATCTCCCTGAGAGAGAGGGGACTGAGAGACACCAGTCAGTGGACAGATATTTCCCTGAGAGAGAGGGGACTGAAAGACACCAGTCAGTGTACAGATATCTCCCTGAGAGAGAGGGGACTGAGAGACACCAGTCAGTGTACAGATATCTCCCTGAGAGAGGGGGGGGACTGAGAGACACCAGTCAGTGTACAGATATCTCCCTGATAGAGAGAGGGGACTGAGAGACACCAGTCAGTGGACAGATATCTCCCTGAGAGAGAGGGGACTGAGAGACAACAGTCAGTGTACAGATATCTCCCTGAGAGAGAGAGAGGGGGGACTGAGAGACACCAGTCAGTGTACAGATATCTCCCTGAGAGAGAGAGCGGGGACTGAGAGACACCAGTCAGTGTACAGATATCTCCCTGAGATAGAGGGGGGGGACTGAGAGACACCAGTCAGTGTACAGATATCTCCCTGAGAGAGAGTGGACTGAGAGACACCAGTCAGTGTACAGATATCTCCCTGAGAGAGAGGGGACTGAGAGACACCAGTCAGGGTACAGATATCTCCCGGTGAGAGAGAGAGGGGACTGAGAGACACCAGTCAGTGTACAGATATCTCCCAGAGAGAGAGAGGACTGAGAGAAACTAGTCAGTGTACATATATCTCCCTGAGAGAGAGGGGACTGAGAGACACCAGTCAGTGTACAGATATCTCCCTGAGAGAGAGAGGGGGGATTGAGAGACACCAGTCAGTGTACAGATATCTCCCTGTGAGAGAGAGGGGGGACTGAGAGACACCAGTCAGTGTACAGATATCTCCCTGAGAGAGAGGGGACTGAGAGGGACCAGTCAGTGTACAGGAATCTGCCTGTGAGTGAGAGAGGGGATCGAGAGACACCAGTCAGTGTACAGATATCTCCCTGAGAGAGAGGGGACTGAGAGACACCAGTCAGTGTACAGATATCTCCCAGAGAGAGAGAGAGGGGACTGAGAGACACCAGTCAGTGTACAGATATCTCCCAGAGATAGAGGGGACTGAGAGACACCAGTCAGTGTACAGATATCTCCCTGAGAGAGAGAGGGGACTGAGAGACACCAGTCAGTGTACAGATATCTCCCTGAGAGAGAGGGGACTGAGAGACACCAGTCAGTGTACAGATATCTCCCTGAGAGAGAGAGAGGACTGAGAGACACCAGTCAGAGTACAGATATCTCCCTGAGAGAGAGAGGGGGGACTGAGAGACACCAGTCAGTGCACAGATATCTCCCTGAGAGAGAGGGGGGACTGAGAGACACCAGTCAGTGTACAGATATCTCCCTGAGAGAGAGAGAGGGGACTGAGAGACACCAGTCAGTGTACAGATATCTCCCTGAGAGAGAGAGAGGACTGAGAGACACCAGTCAGAGTACAGATATCTCCCTGAGAGAGAGAGAGGACTGAGAGACACCAGTCAGAGTACAGATATCTCCCTGAGAGAGAGAGAGGACTAAGAGACACCGGTCAGTGTACAGATATCTCCCCGAGGGAGAGAGAGGGGACTGAGAGACACCAGTCAGTGTACAGATATCTCCTTGAGACAGATACAGAGGGGGGACTGAGAGACACCAGTCAGTGTACAGAGATCTCCCTGAGAGAGAGAGGGGACTGAGAGACACCAGTCAGTGTACAGATATCTCCCTGAGAGAGAGAGAGGGGACTCATTGACACCAGTCAGTGTACAGATATCTCCCTGCGAGAGAGAGGGGACTGAGAGACACCAGTCAGTGTACAGATATCTCCCTGAGAGAGAGAGAGGGGACTGAGAGACACCAGTCAGTGTACAGATATCTCCCTGAGAGAGAGAGGGGGGACTGAGAGACACCAGTCAGTGTACAGATATCTCCCTGAGAGAGAGAGGGGGGACTGAGAGACACCAGTCAGTGTACAGATATCTCCCTGAGAGAGAGAGGGGACTGAGAGACACCAGTCAGTGTACAGATATCTCCCTCAGAGAGAGAGAGGGGACTGAGAGACACCAGTCAGTGTACAGATATCTCCCTGCGAGAGAGGGGACTGAGAGGCACCAGTCAGTGTACAGATATCTCCCTGAGAGAGAGAGAGGGGACTGAGAGACACCGGTCAGTGTACAGATATCTCCCCGAGGGAGAGAGAGGGGACTTAGAGACACCAGTCAGTATACAGATATCTCCCTGAGAGAGAGAGAGGGGACTGAGAGAGACCAGTCAGTGGACAGATGTCTCCCTGAGAGAGAGGGAGGCTTCTGAGAGACACCAGTCAGTGTTCAGATATCTCCCTGAGAGAGGGGACAGAGAGACACCAGTCAGTGTACAGATATCTCCCTGAGAGAGGGGTCTGAGAGACACCAGTCAGTGTACAGATGCCTTCCTGGGAGAGAGACGGGGGAATGAGAGACACCAGTCATTGTACAGTTATCTCCCTGTGAGAGAGAGACGGGGTACTGAGAGACACCAGACAGTGTACAGATATCTCCCTCAGAGAGAGGGGACTGAGAGACACCAGTCAGTGTACAGATATCTCCCTGAGAGAGAGGGAGGCTTCTGAGAGACACCAGTCAGTGTACAGATATCTCCCTGAGAGAGAGAGAGGGGACTGAGAGACACCAGTCAGTGTACAGATATCACCCTGAGAGGGAGAGGGGACTGAGAGACACGAGTCAGTGTACAGATATCTCCCTCAGAGAGAGAGGGGACTGAGAGACACCAGTCAGTGTACAGATATCTCCCTGAGTGAGAGAGAGAGGGGTTTGAGAGACACCAGTCAGTGTACAGATATCTCCCTGAGAGAGAGAAGGGACTGAGAGACACCAGTCAGTGTACAGATATCTCCCGGAGAGAGAGGGGGGACTGAGAGGCAACAGTCAGTGTACACATATCTCCCTGAGTGAGAGAGAGAGGGGACTGAGAGACACCAGTCAGTGTACAGATATCTCCCTGAGAGACAGAGGGGTAACTGAGAGACACCAGTCAGTGAACAGATATCTCACTGAGAGAGAGGGGACTGAGAGACACCAGTCAGTGTACAGATATCTCCCTGAGAGAGAGAGGGGACTGAGAGACACCAGTCAGTGTACAGATATCTCCCTGAGAGGGAGAGAGGGGACTGAGAGACACCAGTCAGTGTACAGATATCTCCCTGAGAGAGAGGGGGGACTGAGATACACCAGTCAGTGTACAGATATCTCCCTGAGAGAGAGAGAGGGGAATGAGAGACACCAGTCAGTGTACGGATATCTCCCTGAAAGAGAGTGGGGGGCCTGAGAGACACCAGTCAGTGTACAGATATCTCCCTCAGAGAGAGAGGGGACTGAGAGACACAAGTCAGTGTACAGATATCTCCCTGAGAGAGAGGGCACTGAAAGACACCAGTCAGTGTACAGATATCTCCCTGAGAGAGAGGGGACTGAGAGACAACAGTCAGTGTACAGACATCTCCCTGAGAGAGAGAGGGGGGACTGAGAGACACCAGTCAGTGTACAGATATCTCCCTAAGAGAGAGAGAGAGAGGGGACTCAGAGACACCAGTCAGTGTACAGATATCTCCCTGAGAGAGAGGGGACTGAGAGTCACCAGTCAGTGTACAGATATCTCCCTGAGAGAGAGAGCGGGGACTGAGAGACACCAGTCAGTGTACAGATATCTCCCTGAGAGAGAGAGGGAGGACAGAGAGACAACAGTCAGTGTACACATATCTCCCTGTGAGAGAGAGAGGGGACTGAGAGACACCAGTCAGTGTACAGATATCTCCCTGAGAGAGAGAGAGGGGACTGAGAGACACCAGTCAGTGTACAGATATCTCCCTGAGAGAGAGAGGACTGAGAGAAACTAGTCAGTGTACAGACATCTCCCTGAGAGAGAGGACTGAGAGACACCAGTCAGTGTACAGATATCTCCCTGTGAGAGAGAGAGGGGACTGAGAGACACCAGTCAGTGTACAGATATCTCCCTGTGATAGAGAGAGGGGACTGAGAGACACCAGTCAGTGTACAGATATCTCCCTGAGAGAGAGAGGACTGAGAGAAACTAGTCAGTGTACATATATCTCCCTGAGAGAGAGGGGACTGAGAGACACCAGTCAGTGTACAGATATCTCCCTGAGAGAGAGAGAGGGGACTGAGAGACACCAGTCAGTGTACAGATATCTCCCTGAGAGAGAGAGGACTGAGAGAAACTAGTCAGTGTACAGATATCTCCCTGAGAGAGAGGGGGGACTGAGAGACACCAGTCAGTGTACAGATATCTCCCTGAGAGAGAGAGGACTGAGAGAAACTAGTCAGTGTACATATATCTCCCTGAGAGAGAGGGGACTGAGAGACACCAGTCAGTGTACAGATATCTCCCTGTGAGAGAGAGAGGGGACTGAGAGACACCAGTCAGTGTACAGATATCTCCCTGAGAGAGAGAGAGGGGACTGAGAGACACCAGTTAGTGGACAGATATCTCCCTGTGAGAGAGAGAGGGGACTGAGAGACACCAGTCAGTGTACAGATATCTCCCTGAGAGAGAGAGAGGGGACTGAGAGACACCAGTCAGTGTACAGATATCTCCCTGAGAGAGAGAGAGGGGACTGAGAGACACCAGTTAGTGGACAGATATCTCCCTGAGAGAGAGAGCGGACTGAGAGACACCAGTCAGTGTACAGACATCTCCCTGAGAGAGAGGGGACTGAGAGACACCAGTCAGTGTACAGATATCTCCCTGAGAGAGAGGGGACTGAGAGGCACCAGTCAGTGTACAGATATCTCCCTGAGAGTGAGAGAGGGGATTGAGAGACACCAGTCAGTGTACAGATATCTCCCTGAGAGAGGGGGGGGACTGAGAGACACCAGTCAGTGTACAGATATCTCCTAGAGATAGAGGGGATTGAGAGACACCAGTCAGTGTACAGATATCTCCCTGAGAGAGAGAGAGGACTAAGAGACACCGGTCAGTGTACAGATATCTCCCCGAGGGAGAGAGAGGGGACTGAGAGACACCAGTCAGTGGACAGATATCTCCTTGAGACAGATACAGAGGGGGGACTGAGATACACCAGTCAGTGTACAGAGATCTCCCTGAGAGAGAGAGGGGACTGAGAGACACCAGTCAGTGTACAGATATCTCCCTGAGAGAGAGAGGGGGGACTGAGAGACACCAGTCAGTGTACAGATATCTCCCTGAGAGAGAGAGGGGACTGAGAGACACCAGTCAGTGTACAGATATCTCCCTGAGAGAGAGAGAGGGGACTGAGAGACACCAGTCAGTGTACAGATATCTCCCTGAGAGAGAGAGAGGGGACTGAGAGACACCAGTCAGTGTACAGATATCTCCCTGAGAGAGAGAGAGGGGACTGAGAGACACCAGTCAGTGTACAGATATCTCCCTGAGAGAGAGAGAGGGGACTGAGAGACACCAGTCAGTGTACAGATGTCTCCCTGAGAGAGAGGGAGGCTTCTGAGAGACACCAGTCAGTGTACAGATATCTCCCTGAGAGAGGGGACAGAGAGACACGAGTCAGTGTACAGATATCTCCCTAAGAGAGAGAGAGAGAGAGGGGACTGAGAGACACCAGTCAGTGTACAGATGTCTCCCTGAGAGAGAGGGAGGCTTCTGAGAGACACCAGTCAGTGTACAGATATCTCCCTGAGAGAGGGGACTGAGAGACACCAGTCAGTGTACAGATACCTTCCTGGGAGAGAGACGGGGGAATGAGAGACACCAGTCAGTGTACAGATATCTCCCTGAGAGAGAGACGGGGTACTGAGAGACACCAGTCAGTGTACAGATATCTCCCTGAGAGAGAGGGGACTGAGAGACACCAGTCAGTGTACAGATATCTCCCTGAGAGAGAGGGGACTGAGAGACACCAGTCATTGTACAGTTATCTCCCTGTGAGAGAGAGACGGGGTACTGAGAGACACCAGTCAGTGTACAGATATCTCCCTGAGAGAGAGGGGACTGAGAGACACCAGTCAGTGTACAGATATCTCCCTGAGGGAGAGAGAGGGGACTGAGAGACACCAGTCAGTGTACAGATATCTCCCTGAGAGACAGAGGGGACTGAGAGACACCTGTCAGTGTACAGATATCTCCCTGAGAGAGAGGGGACTGAAAGACACCAGTCAGTGTACAGATATCTCACTGATAGAGAGAGGGGACTGAGAGACACCAGTCAGTGTACAGATATCTCCCTGAAAGAGAGTGGGGGGCCTGAGAGACACCAGTCAGTGTACAGATATCTCCCTGAGAGAGAGAGGGGACTGAGAGACACCAGTCAGTGTACAGATATCTCCCTGAGAGAGAGGGGACTGAAAGACACCAGTCAGTGTACAGATATCTCCCTGAGAGAGAGGGGACTGAGAGACACCAGTCAGTGTACAGATATCTCCCTGTGAGAGAGAGAGGGGACTGAGAGACACCAGTCAGTGTACAGATATCTCCCTGAGAGAGAGAGGGGGGACTGAGAGACACCAGTCAGTGTAGAGATATCTCCCTGAGAGAGAGGGGACTGATAGACAACAGTCAGTGTACAGATATCTCCCTGAGAGAGAGAGGGGGGACTGAGAGACACCAGTCAGTGTACAGATATCTCCCTGTGAGAGAGAGAGGGGACTGAGAGACACCAGTCAGTGTACAGATATCTCCCAGAGAGAGAGAGGACTGAGAGAAACTAGTCAGTGTACATATATCTCCCTGAGAGAGAGGGGACTGAGAGACACCAGTCAGTGTACAGATATCTCCCTGTGAGAGAGAGGGGGGACTGAGAGACACCAGTCAGTGTACAGATATCTCCCTGAGAGAGAGAGGGGGGACTGAGAGACACCAGTCAGTGTACAGATATCTCCCTGTGAGAGAGAGGGGGGACTGAGAGACACCAGTCAGTGTACAGATATCTCCCTGAGAGAGAGAGAGGGGACTGAGAGACACCAGTTAGTGGACAGATATCTCCCTGAGAGAGAGAGCGGACTGAGAGACACCAGTCAGTGTACAGATATCTCCCTGAGAGAGAGGGGACTGAGAGACACCAGTCAGTGTACAGATATCTCCCTGAGAGAGAGGGGACTGAGAGGCACCAGTCAGTGTACAGATATCTCCCTGCGAGTGAGAGAGGGGATTGAGAGACACCAGTCAGTGTACAGATATCTCCCTGAGAGGGAGGGGACTGAGAGACACCAGTCAGTGTACAGATATCTCCCTGAGAGAGAGGGGGGACTGAGAGACACCAGTCAGTGTACAGATATCTCCCTGAGAGAGAGAGAGGGGACTGAGAGACACCAGTCAGTTTACAGATATCTCCTTGAGACAGATACAGAGGGGGGACTGAGAGACACCAGTCAGTGTACAGAGATCTCCCTGAGAGAGATAGGGGACTGAGAGACACCAGTCAGTGTACAGATATCTCCCTGAGAGAGAGAGGGGGGACTGAGAGACACCAGTCAGTGTACAGATATCTCCCTGAGAGAGAGAGGGGGGACTGAGAGACACCAGTCAGTGTACAGATATCTCCCTGAGAGAGAGAGGGGACTGAGAGACACCAGTCAGTGTACAGATATCTCCCTGAGAGAGAGGGGACTGAGAGACACCAGTCAGTGTACAGATATCTCCCTGAGAGAGAGAGAGGGGACTGAGAGACACCAGTCAGTGTACAGATATCTCCCTGAGAGAGAGAGAGGGGACTGAGAGACACCAGTCAGTGTACAGATGTCTCCCTGAGAGAGAGGGAGGCTTCTGAGAGACACCAGTCAGTGTACAGATATCTCCCTGAGAGAGGGGACAGAGAGACACCAGTCAGAGTACAGATATCTCCCTGAGAGAGGGGACTGAGAGACACCAGTCAGTGTACAGATACCTTCCTGGGAGAGAGACGGGGGAATGAGAGACACCAGTCATTGTACAGTTATCTCCCTGTGAGAGAGAGACGGGGTACTGAGAGACACCAGACAGTGTACATTTATCTCCCTGAGAGAGAGGGGACAGAGAGACACCAGTCAGTGTACAGATATCTCCCTGAGAGAGAGAGAGAGGGGACTGAGAGACACCAGTCAGTGTACAGATATCTCCCTGAGAGAGAGGGGACTGAGAGACACCAGTCAGTGCACAGATATCTCCCTGAGAGAGAGAGAGGGGACTCATCGACACCAGTCAGTGTACAGATATCTCCCTGAGAGAGAGAGAGAGGGGACTGAGAGACACCAGTCAGTGTACAGATATCTCCCTGAGAGTAAGAGAGGGGACTGAGAGACACCAGTCAGTGTACAGATATCTCCCTGAGAGAGAGGGGGGACTGAGAGACACCAGTCAGTGTACAGATATCTCCCTGAGAGAGAGAGGGGACTGAGAGACACGTGTCAGTGTACAGATGTCTCCCTGAGTGAGAGAGAGATGGGACTGAGAGACACCAGTCAGTGTACAGATATCTCCCTGAGAGAGAGAATGGACTGAGAGACACCAGTCAGTGAACAGATATCTCCCTGAGAGAGAGGGGGGACTGAGAGGCAACAGTCAGTGTACACATATCTCCCTGAGTGAGAGATAGAGGGGACTAAGAGACACCAGTCAGTGTACAGATATCTCCCTGAGAGACAGAGGGGGTACTGAGAGACACCAGTCAGTGCACAGATATCTCCCTGAGAGGGAGGGGACTGAGAGACACCAGTCAGTGCACAGATATCTCCCTGAGAGAGAGGGTACTCAGAGACACCAGTCAGTGTACCGATATCTCCCTGAGAGAGAGGGGACACAGAGACACAAGTCAGTGTACAGATATCTCACTGAGAGAGAGGAGGGACTGAGAGACACCAGTCAGTGTACAGATATCTCCCTGAGAGAGAGAGGGGACTGAGAGACACCAGTCAGTGTACAGATATCTCCCTGAGAGAGAGGGGACTGACAGTCACCAGTCAGTGTACAGATATCTCCCTGAGAGAGAGAGCGGGGACTGAGAGACCCCAGTCACTGTACAGATATCTCCCTGAGAGAGAGAGCGGGAACTAAGAGACACCAGTCAGTGTACAGATATCGCCCCGAGGGAGAGAGAGGGGACTGAGAGACACCAGTCAGTGTACAGATATCTCCTTGAGACAGATAGAGAGGGGGGACTGAGAGACACCAGTCAGTGTACAGATATCTCCCTGAGAGAGAGGGGACTGAGAGACACCAGTCAGTGTACAGATATCTCCCTGAGAGAGAGAGAGGGGACTCATCGACACCAGTCAGTGTACAGATATCGCCCTGAGAGAGAGTGGACTGAGAGGCACCAGTCAGTGTACAGATATCTCCCTGAAAGAGAGAGGGGGGACTGAGAGACACCAGTCAGTGTACAGATATCTCCCTGAGAGAGAGAGGGGACTGAGAGACACCAGTCAGTGTACAGATATCTCCCTGAGATAGAGGGGACTGAGAGACACCAGTCAGTGCACAGATGTCTCCCTGAGAGAGAGGGAGGCTTCTGAGAGACACCAGTCAGTGTACAGATATCTCCCTGAGAGAGAGAGGGGACTGAGAGACACCAGTCAGTGTACAGATATTTCCCTGAGAGAGGGGACAGAGAGACACCAGTCAGTGTACAGATATCTCCCTGAGAGAGAGAGCGGGGACTAAGAGACACCAGTCAGTGTACAGATATCTCCCCGAGGGAGAGAGAGGGGACTGAGAGACACCAGTCAGTGTACAGATATCTCCCTGAGAGAGAGGGGACTGAGAGTCACCAGTCAGTGTACAGATATCTCCCTGAGAGAGAGAGCGGGGACTGAGAGACACCAATCAGTGTACAGATATCTCCCTGAGAGAGAGACCGGGGACTAAGAGACACCAGTCAGTGTACAGATATCTCCCCGAGGGAGAGAGAGGGGACTGAGAGTCACCAGTCAGTGTACAGATATCTCCCTGTGAGAGAGAGGGGGGACTGAGCGACACCAGTCAGTGTACAGATATCTCCCTGAGAGAGAGAGGGGACTGAGAGACACCAGTCAGTGTACAGATATCTCCCTGAGAGAGAGAGAGGGGACTGACAGACATCAGTTAGTGTACAGATATCTCCCTGAGAGAGAGAGCGGACTGAGAGACACCAGTCAGTGTACAGATATCTCCCTGAGAGAGAGGGGACTGAGAGACACCAGTCAGTGTACAGATATCTCCCTGAGAGGGAGAGAGAGGGGACTGAGAGACACCAGTCAGTGTACAGATATCTCCCTGAGAGAGAGGGGACTGAGAGGCACCAGTCAGTGTACAGATATCTCCCTGAGAGTGAGAGAGGGGATTGAGAGACACCTGTCAGTGTACAGATATCTCCCAGAGATAGAGGGGACTGAGAGACACCAGTCAGTGTACAGATATCTCCCTGAGAGAGAGAGGGGGGACTGAGAGACACCAGTCATTGTACAGATAACTCCCTGAGAGAGAGGGGGGACTGAGAGACACCAGTCAGTGTCCAGATATCTCCCCGAGGGAGAGAGAGGGGACTGAGAGTCACCAGTCAGTGTACAGATATCTCCTTGAGACAGATAGAGAGGGGGGACTGAGAGACACCAGTCAGTGTACAGAGATCTCCCTGAGAGAGAGAGGGGACTGAGAGACACCAGTCAGTGTACAGATGTCTCCCTGAGAGAGAGAGAGGGGACTCATCGACACCAGTCAGTGTACAGATATCTCCCTGAAAGTGGGTGGACTGAGAGGCACTAGTCAGTGTACAGATATCTCCCTGAGAGAGAGGGGACTGAGAGACACCAGTCAGTGTACAGATATCTCCCTGAGAGAGAGAGGGGACTGAGAGACACCAGTCAGTGTACAGATACCTTCCTGGGAGAGAGACGGGGGACTGAGAGACACCAGTCAGTGTACAGTTATCTCCCTGTGAGAGAGAGACGGGGTACTGAGAGACACCAGTCAGAGTACAGATATCTCCCAGAGAGAGGGTGGACTGAGAGGCACCAGTCAGTGGACAGATATCTCCCTGAGAGAGAGGGGACTGAGAGACACCAGTCAGTGTACAGATATCTCCCTGAGAGAGAGGGGACTGAGAGACACCAGTCAGTGTACATATATCTCCCTGAGAGAGAGGGGACTGAGAGACACCAGTCAGTGTAAAAATATCTCCCTGAGAGAGAGAGGGGGGACTGAGAGACACCAGTCAGTGTACAGATATCTCCCTGAGAGAGAGAGAGGGGACTCATCGACACCAGTCAGTGTACAGATATCTCCCTGAGAGAGAGGGGACTGAGAGGCACCAGTCAGTGTACAGATATCTCCCTGAGAGAGAGAGGGGACTGAGAGGCACCAGTCAGTGTACAGATATCTCCCTGAGAGAGAGAGGGGACTGAGAGACACCAGTCAGTGTACAGATATCTCCCTGAGAGAGAGAGAGGGGACTGAGAGACACTAGTCAGTGTACAGATATCTCCCTGAGAGAGAGTGGACTGAGAGACACCAGTCAGTGTACAGATATCTCCCTGAGAGAGAGAGGGGACTGAGAGACACCAGTCAGTGTACAGATATCTCCCTGAGAGAGAGGGAGGCTTCTGAGAGACACCAGTCAGTGTACAGATATCTCCCTGAGAGAGGGGACAGAGAGACACCAGTCAGTGTACAGATATCTCCCTGAGTGAGAGAGAGAGGGGACTGAGAGACACCAGTCAGTGTACAGATATCTCCCTGAGAGAGAGAAGGGACTGAGAGACACCAGTCAGTGAACAGATATCTCCCTGAGAGAGAGGGGGGACTGAGAGGCAACAGTCAGTGTACAGATATATCCCTGAGAGAGAGAGGGCGTACTGAGAGACACCAGTCAGTGCACAGATATCTCCCTGAGAGGGAGGGGACTGAGAGACACCAGTCAGTGCACAGATATCTCCCTGAGAGGGAGGGGACTGAGAGACACCAGTCAGTGTACAGATATCTCCCTGAGAGAGAGGGGACTGAGAGTCACCAGTCAGTGGACAGATATCTCCCTGAGAGAGAGGGGACTGAGAGACACCAGTCAGTGTACAGATATCTCCCTGAGAGAGAGGTGACTCAGAGACACCAGTCAGTGAACAGATATCTCACTGAGAGAGAGGGGACTGAGAGACACCAGTCAGTATACAGATATCTCCCTGAGAGAGAGAGGGGACTGAGACACACCAGTCAGTGTACAGATATCTCCCTGAGAGAGAGGGGACTGAGAGACACCAGTCAGTGTACAGATATCTCCCTGAGAGAGAGAGAGGGGACTGAGAGACACCAGTCAGTGTACAGATATCTCCCTGAGAGAGAGAGAGGGGACTGAGAGACACCAGTCAGTGTACAGATGTCTCCCTGAGAGAGAGGGAGGCTTCTGAGAGACACCAGTCAGTGTACAGATATCTCCCTGAGAGAGGGGACAGAGAGACACCAGTCAGAGTACAGATATCTCCCTGAGAGAGGGGACTGAGAGACACCAGTCAGTGTACAGATACCTTCCTGGGAGAGAGACGGGGGAATGAGAGACACCAGTCATTGTACAGTTATCTCCCTGTGAGAGAGAGACGGGGTACTGAGAGACACCAGACAGTGTACATTTATCTCCCTGAGAGAGAGGGGACAGAGAGACACCAGTCAGTGTACAGATATCTCCCTGAGAGAGAGAGAGAGGGGACTGAGAGACACCAGTCAGTGTACAGATATCTCCCTGAGAGAGAGGGGACTGAGAGACACCAGTCAGTGCACAGATATCTCCCTGAGAGAGAGAGAGGGGACTCATCGACACCAGTCAGTGTACAGATATCTCCCTGAGAGAGAGAGAGAGGGGACTGAGAGACACCAGTCAGTGTACAGATATCTCCCTGAGAGTAAGAGAGGGGACTGAGAGACACCAGTCAGTGTACAGATATCTCCCTGAGAGAGAGGGGGGACTGAGAGACACCAGTCAGTGTACAGATATCTCCCTGAGAGAGAGAGGGGACTGAGAGACACGTGTCAGTGTACAGATGTCTCCCTGAGTGAGAGAGAGATGGGACTGAGAGACACCAGTCAGTGTACAGATATCTCCCTGAGAGAGAGAATGGACTGAGAGACACCAGTCAGTGAACAGATATCTCCCTGAGAGAGAGGGGGGACTGAGAGGCAACAGTCAGTGTACACATATCTCCCTGAGTGAGAGATAGAGGGGACTAAGAGACACCAGTCAGTGTACAGATATCTCCCTGAGAGACAGAGGGGGTACTGAGAGACACCAGTCAGTGCACAGATATCTCCCTGAGAGGGAGGGGACTGAGAGACACCAGTCAGTGCACAGATATCTCCCTGAGAGAGAGGGTACTCAGAGACACCAGTCAGTGTACCGATATCTCCCTGAGAGAGAGGGGACACAGAGACACAAGTCAGTGTACAGATATCTCACTGAGAGAGAGGAGGGACTGAGAGACACCAGTCAGTGTACAGATATCTCCCTGAGAGAGAGAGGGGACTGAGAGACACCAGTCAGTGTACAGATATCTCCCTGAGAGAGAGGGGACTGACAGTCACCAGTCAGTGTACAGATATCTCCCTGAGAGAGAGAGCGGGGACTGAGAGACCCCAGTCACTGTACAGATATCTCCCTGAGAGAGAGAGCGGGAACTAAGAGACACCAGTCAGTGTACAGATATCGCCCCGAGGGAGAGAGAGGGGACTGAGAGACACCAGTCAGTGTACAGATATCTCCTTGAGACAGATAGAGAGGGGGGACTGAGAGACACCAGTCAGTGTACAGATATCTCCCTGAGAGAGAGGGGACTGAGAGACACCAGTCAGTGTACAGATATCTCCCTGAGAGAGAGAGAGGGGACTCATCGACACCAGTCAGTGTACAGATATCGCCCTGAGAGAGAGTGGACTGAGAGGCACCAGTCAGTGTACAGATATCTCCCTGAAAGAGAGAGGGGGGACTGAGAGACACCAGTCAGTGTACAGATATCTCCCTGAGAGAGAGAGGGGACTGAGAGACACCAGTCAGTGTACAGATATCTCCCTGAGATAGAGGGGACTGAGAGACACCAGTCAGTGCACAGATGTCTCCCTGAGAGAGAGGGAGGCTTCTGAGAGACACCAGTCAGTGTACAGATATCTCCCTGAGAGAGAGAGGGGACTGAGAGACACCAGTCAGTGTACAGATATTTCCCTGAGAGAGGGGACAGAGAGACACCAGTCAGTGTACAGATATCTCCCTGAGAGAGAGAGCGGGGACTAAGAGACACCAGTCAGTGTACAGATATCTCCCCGAGGGAGAGAGAGGGGACTGAGAGACACCAGTCAGTGTACAGATATCTCCCTGAGAGAGAGGGGACTGAGAGTCACCAGTCAGTGTACAGATATCTCCCTGAGAGAGAGAGCGGGGACTGAGAGACACCAATCAGTGTACAGATATCTCCCTGAGAGAGAGACCGGGGACTAAGAGACACCAGTCAGTGTACAGATATCTCCCCGAGGGAGAGAGAGGGGACTGAGAGTCACCAGTCAGTGTACAGATATCTCCCTGTGAGAGAGAGGGGGGACTGAGCGACACCAGTCAGTGTACAGATATCTCCCTGAGAGAGAGAGGGGACTGAGAGACACCAGTCAGTGTACAGATATCTCCCTGAGAGAGAGAGAGGGGACTGACAGACATCAGTTAGTGTACAGATATCTCCCTGAGAGAGAGAGCGGACTGAGAGACACCAGTCAGTGTACAGATATCTCCCTGAGAGAGAGGGGACTGAGAGACACCAGTCAGTGTACAGATATCTCCCTGAGAGGGAGAGAGAGGGGACTGAGAGACACCAGTCAGTGTACAGATATCTCCCTGAGAGAGAGGGGACTGAGAGGCACCAGTCAGTGTACAGATATCTCCCTGAGAGTGAGAGAGGGGATTGAGAGACACCTGTCAGTGTACAGATATCTCCCAGAGATAGAGGGGACTGAGAGACACCAGTCAGTGTACAGATATCTCCCTGAGAGAGAGAGGGGGGACTGAGAGACACCAGTCATTGTACAGATAACTCCCTGAGAGAGAGGGGGGACTGAGAGACACCAGTCAGTGTCCAGATATCTCCCCGAGGGAGAGAGAGGGGACTGAGAGTCACCAGTCAGTGTACAGATATCTCCTTGAGACAGATAGAGAGGGGGGACTGAGAGACACCAGTCAGTGTACAGAGATCTCCCTGAGAGAGAGAGGGGACTGAGAGACACCAGTCAGTGTACAGATGTCTCCCTGAGAGAGAGAGAGGGGACTCATCGACACCAGTCAGTGTACAGATATCTCCCTGAAAGTGGGTGGACTGAGAGGCACTAGTCAGTGTACAGATATCTCCCTGAGAGAGAGGGGACTGAGAGACACCAGTCAGTGTACAGATATCTCCCTGAGAGAGAGAGGGGACTGAGAGACACCAGTCAGTGTACAGATACCTTCCTGGGAGAGAGACGGGGGACTGAGAGACACCAGTCAGTGTACAGTTATCTCCCTGTGAGAGAGAGACGGGGTACTGAGAGACACCAGTCAGAGTACAGATATCTCCCAGAGAGAGGGTGGACTGAGAGGCACCAGTCAGTGGACAGATATCTCCCTGAGAGAGAGGGGACTGAGAGACACCAGTCAGTGTACAGATATCTCCCTGAGAGAGAGGGGACTGAGAGACACCAGTCAGTGTACATATATCTCCCTGAGAGAGAGGGGACTGAGAGACACCAGTCAGTGTAAAAATATCTCCCTGAGAGAGAGAGGGGGGACTGAGAGACACCAGTCAGTGTACAGATATCTCCCTGAGAGAGAGAGAGGGGACTCATCGACACCAGTCAGTGTACAGATATCTCCCTGAGAGAGAGGGGACTGAGAGGCACCAGTCAGTGTACAGATATCTCCCTGAGAGAGAGAGGGGACTGAGAGGCACCAGTCAGTGTACAGATATCTCCCTGAGAGAGAGAGGGGACTGAGAGACACCAGTCAGTGTACAGATATCTCCCTGAGAGAGAGAGAGGGGACTGAGAGACACTAGTCAGTGTACAGATATCTCCCTGAGAGAGAGTGGACTGAGAGACACCAGTCAGTGTACAGATATCTCCCTGAGAGAGAGAGGGGACTGAGAGACACCAGTCAGTGTACAGATATCTCCCTGAGAGAGAGGGAGGCTTCTGAGAGACACCAGTCAGTGTACAGATATCTCCCTGAGAGAGGGGACAGAGAGACACCAGTCAGTGTACAGATATCTCCCTGAGTGAGAGAGAGAGGGGACTGAGAGACACCAGTCAGTGTACAGATATCTCCCTGAGAGAGAGAAGGGACTGAGAGACACCAGTCAGTGAACAGATATCTCCCTGAGAGAGAGGGGGGACTGAGAGGCAACAGTCAGTGTACAGATATATCCCTGAGAGAGAGAGGGCGTACTGAGAGACACCAGTCAGTGCACAGATATCTCCCTGAGAGGGAGGGGACTGAGAGACACCAGTCAGTGCACAGATATCTCCCTGAGAGGGAGGGGACTGAGAGACACCAGTCAGTGTACAGATATCTCCCTGAGAGAGAGGGGACTGAGAGTCACCAGTCAGTGGACAGATATCTCCCTGAGAGAGAGGGGACTGAGAGACACCAGTCAGTGTACAGATATCTCCCTGAGAGAGAGGTGACTCAGAGACACCAGTCAGTGAACAGATATCTCACTGAGAGAGAGGGGACTGAGAGACACCAGTCAGTATACAGATATCTCCCTGAGAGAGAGAGGGGACTGAGACACACCAGTCAGTGTACAGATATCTCCCTGAGAGAGAGAGGGGACTGAGAGACACCAGTCAGTGTACAGATATCTCCCTGAGAGAGAGGGGGGACTGAGAGACAACAGTCAGTGTACAGATATCTCCCTGAGAGAGAGGGGGGACTGAGAGACACCAGTCAGTGTACAGATATCTCCCTGAGAGTGAGAGAGGGGATTGAGAGACACCAGTCAGTGTACAGATATCTCCCTGAGAGAGGGGGGGCACTGAGAGACACCAGTCAGTGTACAGATATCTCCCAGAGATAGAGGGGACTGAGAGACACCAGTCAGTGTACAGATATCTCCCTGAGAGAGAGAGGGGGGACTGAGAGACACCAGTCAGTGTACAGATATCTCCCTAAGAGAGAGAGGGGACTAAGAGACACCAGTCAGTGTACAGATATCTCCCCGAGGGAGAGAGAGGGGACTGAGAGACACCAGTCAGTGTACAGATATCTCCTTGAGCGAGAGTGGACTGAGAGGCACTAGTCAGTGTACAGATATCTCCCTGAGAGAGAGAGGGGACTGAGAGACACCAGTCAGTGTACAGATACCTTCCTGGGAGAGAGACGGGGGACTGAGAGACACCAGTCAGTGTACAGTTATCTCCCTGTGAGAGAGAGACGGGGTACTGAGAGACACCAGTCAGTGTACATATATCTCCCAGAGAGAGGGTGGACTGAGAGGCACCAGTCAGTGGACAGATATCTCCCTGAGAGAGAGAGAGGGGACAGAGAGACACCAGTCAGTGTACATATATCTCCCTGAGAGAGAGGGGACTGAGAGACACCAGTCAGTGTAAAAATATCTCCCTGAGAGAGAGAGGGGGGACTGAGAGACACCAGTCAGTGTACAGATATCTCCCTGAGAGAAAGAGAGGGGACTCATCGACACCAGTCAGTGTACAGATATCTCCCTGAGAGAGAGGGGACTGAGAGGCACCAGTCAGTGTACAGATATCTCCCTGAGAGAGAGAGAGGGGACTGAGAGACACCAGTCAGTGTACAGATATCTCCCTGAGAGAGAGAGGGGACTGAGAGACACCAGTCAGTGTACAGATATCTCCCTGAGAGAGAGGGGACTGAGAGACACCAGTCAGTGTACAGATATCTCCCTGAGAGGGAGAGGGGACTGAGAGACACCAGTCAGTGTACAGATATCTCCCTGAGAGAGAGAAGGGACTGAGAGACACCAGTCAGTGTACCGATATCTCCCTGAGAGAGAGGGGTCTCAGAGACACCAGTCAGTGGACAGATATCTCCCTGAGAGAGAGGTGACTCAGAGACACCAGTCAGTGAACAGATATCTCACTGAGAGAGAGGGGACTGAGAGACACCAGTCAGTGTACAGATATCTCCCTGAGAGAGAGAGGGGACTGAGAGACACCAGTCAGTGTACAGATACCTCCCTGAGAGAGAGAGAGGGGACAGAGAGACACCAGTCAGTGTACAGATATCTCCCTGAGAGAGAGGGGGGCTGAGAGACACCAGTCAGTGTACAGATATCTCCCTGAGAGAGAGGGGGGACTGAGAGACACCAGTCAGTGTACAGATATCTCCCAGAGATAGAGGGGACTGAGAGACACCAGTCAGTGTACAGATATCTCCCTGAGAGAGAGAGGGGGGACTGAGAGACACCAGTCAGTGTACAGATATCTCCCTGAGAGAGAGAGGGGACTAAGAGACACCAGTCAGTGTACAGATATCTCCCCGAGGGAGAGAGAGCGGACTGAGAGACACCAGTCAGTGTACAGATATCTCCTTGAGACAGATAGAGAGGGGGGACTGAGAGACACCAGTCAGTGTACAGAGATCTCCCTGAGAGAGAGAGGGGACTGAGAGACACCAGTCAGTGTACAGATATCTCCCTGAGAGAGAGAGAGGGGACTCATCGACACCAGTCAGTGTACAGATTACTCCCTGAGAGAGAGGGGACTGAAAGACACCAGTCAGAGTACAGATATCTCCCTGAGAGACAGAGGGGACGGAGAGACACCAGTCAGTGTACAGATATCTCCCTGAGAGAGAGAGAGGGGACAGAGAGACACCAGTCAGTGTACAGATATCTCCCTGAGAGACAGAGGGGACGGAGAGACACCAGTCAGTGTGCAGATATCTCCCTGAGAAAGAGAGGGGCGACTGAGAGACACCAGTCAGTGTACAGATATCTCCCTGAGAGAGAGGGGACTGAGAGACACCAGTCAGTGTACAGATATCTCCCTGAGAGAGGGGGGGGGGGACTGAGAGACACCAGTCAGAGTACAGATATCTCCCTGAGAGAGAGAGGGGACTAAGAGACACCAGTCAGTGTACAGATATCTCCTTGAGACAGAGAGAGAGGGGTGACTGAGAGACACCAGTCAGTGTCCAGATATCTCCCTGAGAGAGAGAGGGGACTGAGAGACACCAGTCAGTGTACAGATATCTCCCTGAGAGAGAGAGGGGACTGAGAGACACCAGTCAGTGTACAGAGATCTCCCTGAGAGAGAGAGGGGACTGAGAGACACCAGTCAGTGTACAGATATCTCCCTGAGAGAGAGAGGGGACTGAGAGACACCAGTCAGTGTACAGATATATCCCTGAGAGAGAGAGGGGACTGAGAGACACCTGTCAGTGTACAGATATCTCCCTGAGAGAGGGGGGACTGAGAGACACCAGTCAGTGTACAGATATCTCCCTGAGAGAGAGAGAGAGAGGGGACTGAGACACACCAGTCAGTGTACAGATATCTCCCTGTGAGAGAGGGGGCACTGAGAGACACCAGTTAGTGTACAGATATCTCCCTGAGAGCGAGGGGGCACAGAGAGACACCAGTCAGTGTACAGATATCTCCCTGAGAGAGAGAGAGGGGACTGAGAGACACCAGTCAGTGTACAGATATCTCCCTGAGAAAGAGAGGTGCGACTGAGAGACACCAGTCAGTGTACAGATATCTCCCTGTGAGAGAGGGGGGGGACAGAGAGACACCAGTCAGTGTACAGATGTCTCCCTGAGAGAGGGGTGGGGGACTGAGAGACACTAGTCAGAGTACAGATATCTCCCTGAGAGAGAGAGGGGACTATGAGACACTAGTCAGTGTACAGATATCTCCCTGAGGGAGAGAGAGAGGGGACTGAGAGACACCAGTCAGTGTACAGATATCTCCTTGAGACAGAGAGAGAGGGGTGACTGAGAGACACCAGTCAGTGTACAGATGTCTCCCTGAGAGAGAGGGAGGCTTCTGAGAGACACCAGTCAGTGTACAGATATCTCCCTGAGAGAGGGGACAGAGAGACACCAGACAGTGTAAAGATATCTCCCTGAGAGAGAGGGGACTGAGAGACACCAGTCAGTGTACAGATATCTCCCTGAGAGAGAGGGGGGACTGAGATACTCCAGTCAGTGTACAGATATCTCCCTGTGAGAGAGAGGGGACTGAGAGACACCAGTCAGTGTACAGATATCTCCCTGAGAGAGAGGGGACTGAGAGACACCAGTCAGTGTACAGATATCTCCCTGAGAGAGAGAAGGGACTGAGAGACACCAGTCAGTGAACAGATATCTCCCTGAGAGAGAGGGGGGACTGAGAGGCAACAGTCAGTGTACAGATATATCCCTGAGAGAGAGAGGGCGTACTGAGAGACACCAGTCAGTGCACAGATATCTCCCTGAGAGGGAGGGGACTGAGAGACACCAGTCAGTGCACAGATATCTCCCTGAGAGGGAGGGGACTGAGAGACACCAGTCAGTGTACAGATATCTCCCTGAGAGAGAGGGGACTGAGAGTCACCAGTCAGTGGACAGATATCTCCCTGAGAGAGAGGGGACTGAGAGACACCAGTCAGTGTACAGATATCTCCCTGAGAGAGAGGTGACTCAGAGACACCAGTCAGTGAACAGATATCTCACTGAGAGAGAGGGGACTGAGAGACACCAGTCAGTATACAGATATCTCCCTGAGAGAGAGAGGGGACTGAGACACACCAGTCAGTGTACAGATATCTCCCTGAGAGAGAGAGAGGGGACAGAGAGACACCAGTCAGTGTACAGATATCTCCCTGAGAGAGAGGGGGGACTGAGAGACAACAGTCAGTGTACAGATATCTCCCTGAGAGAGAGGGGGGACTGAGAGACACCAGTCAGTGTACAGATATCTCCCTGAGAGTGAGAGAGGGGATTGAGAGACACCAGTCAGTGTACAGATATCTCCCTGAGAGAGGGGGGGCACTGAGAGACACCAGTCAGTGTACAGATATCTCCCAGAGATAGAGGGGACTGAGAGACACCAGTCAGTGTACAGATATCTCCCTGAGAGAGAGAGGGGGGACTGAGAGACACCAGTCAGTGTACAGATATCTCCCTAAGAGAGAGAGGGGACTAAGAGACACCAGTCAGTGTACAGATATCTCCCCGAGGGAGAGAGAGGGGACTGAGAGACACCAGTCAGTGTACAGATATCTCCTTGAGCGAGAGTGGACTGAGAGGCACTAGTCAGTGTACAGATATCTCCCTGAGAGAGAGAGGGGACTGAGAGACACCAGTCAGTGTACAGATACCTTCCTGGGAGAGAGACGGGGGACTGAGAGACACCAGTCAGTGTACAGTTATCTCCCTGTGAGAGAGAGACGGGGTACTGAGAGACACCAGTCAGTGTACATATATCTCCCAGAGAGAGGGTGGACTGAGAGGCACCAGTCAGTGGACAGATATCTCCCTGAGAGAGAGAGAGGGGACAGAGAGACACCAGTCAGTGTACAGATATCTCCCTGAGAGAGAGGGGACTGAGAGACACCAGTCAGTGTACATATATCTCCCTGAGAGAGAGGGGACTGAGAGACACCAGTCAGTGTAAAAATATCTCCCTGAGAGAGAGAGGGGGGACTGAGAGACACCAGTCAGTGTACAGATATCTCCCTGAGAGAAAGAGAGGGGACTCATCGACACCAGTCAGTGTACAGATATCTCCCTGAGAGAGAGGGGACTGAGAGGCACCAGTCAGTGTACAGATATCTCCCTGAGAGAGAGAGAGGGGACTGAGAGACACCAGTCAGTGTACAGATATCTCCCTGAGAGAGAGAGGGGACTGAGAGACACCAGTCAGTGTACAGATATCTCCCTGAGAGAGAGGGGACTGAGAGACACCAGTCAGTGTACAGATATCTCCCTGAGAGGGAGAGGGGACTGAGAGACACCAGTCAGTGTACAGATATCTCCCTGAGAGAGAGAAGGGACTGAGAGACACCAGTCAGTGTACCGATATCTCCCTGAGAGAGAGGGGTCTCAGAGACACCAGTCAGTGGACAGATATCTCCCTGAGAGAGAGGTGACTCAGAGACACCAGTCAGTGAACAGATATCTCACTGAGAGAGAGGGGACTGAGAGACACCAGTCAGTGTACAGATATCTCCCTGAGAGAGAGAGGGGACTGAGAGACACCAGTCAGTGTACAGATACCTCCCTGAGAGAGAGAGAGGGGACAGAGAGACACCAGTCAGTGTACAGATATCTCCCTGAGAGAGAGGGGGGCTGAGAGACACCAGTCAGTGTACAGATATCTCCCTGAGAGAGAGGGGGGACTGAGAGACACCAGTCAGTGTACAGATATCTCCCAGAGATAGAGGGGACTGAGAGACACCAGTCAGTGTACAGATATCTCCCTGAGAGAGAGAGGGGGGACTGAGAGACACCAGTCAGTGTACAGATATCTCCCTGAGAGAGAGAGGGGACTAAGAGACACCAGTCAGTGTACAGATATCTCCCCGAGGGAGAGAGAGCGGACTGAGAGACACCAGTCAGTGTACAGATATCTCCTTGAGACAGATAGAGAGGGGGGACTGAGAGACACCAGTCAGTGTACAGAGATCTCCCTGAGAGAGAGAGGGGACTGAGAGACACCAGTCAGTGTACAGATATCTCCCTGAGAGAGAGAGAGGGGACTCATCGACACCAGTCAGTGTACAGATTACTCCCTGAGAGAGAGGGGACTGAAAGACACCAGTCAGAGTACAGATATCTCCCTGAGAGACAGAGGGGACGGAGAGACACCAGTCAGTGTACAGATATCTCCCTGAGAGAGAGAGAGGGGACAGAGAGACACCAGTCAGTGTACAGATATCTCCCTGAGAGACAGAGGGGACGGAGAGACACCAGTCAGTGTGCAGATATCTCCCTGAGAAAGAGAGGGGCGACTGAGAGACACCAGTCAGTGTACAGATATCTCCCTGAGAGAGAGGGGACTGAGAGACACCAGTCAGTGTACAGATATCTCCCTGAGAGAGGGGGGGGGGGACTGAGAGACACCAGTCAGAGTACAGATATCTCCCTGAGAGAGAGAGGGGACTAAGAGACACCAGTCAGTGTACAGATATCTCCTTGAGACAGAGAGAGAGGGGTGACTGAGAGACACCAGTCAGTGTCCAGATATCTCCCTGAGAGAGAGAGGGGACTGAGAGACACCAGTCAGTGTACAGATATCTCCCTGAGAGAGAGAGGGGACTGAGAGACACCAGTCAGTGTACAGAGATCTCCCTGAGAGAGAGAGGGGACTGAGAGACACCAGTCAGTGTACAGATATCTCCCTGAGAGAGAGAGGGGACTGAGAGACACCAGTCAGTGTACAGATATATCCCTGAGAGAGAGAGGGGACTGAGAGACACCTGTCAGTGTACAGATATCTCCCTGAGAGAGGGGGGACTGAGAGACACCAGTCAGTGTACAGATATCTCCCTGAGAGAGAGAGAGGGGACTGAGAGACACCAGTCAGTGTACAGATATCTCCCTGAGAGAGAGAGAGAGAGGGGACTGAGACACACCAGTCAGTGTACAGATATCTCCCTGTGAGAGAGGGGGCACTGAGAGACACCAGTTAGTGTACAGATATCTCCCTGAGAGCAAGGGGGCACAGAGAGACACCAGTCAGTGTACAGATATCTCCCTGAGAGAGAGAGAGGGGACTGAGAGACACCAGTCAGTGTACAGATATCTCCCTGAGAAAGAGAGGTGCGACTGAGAGACACCAGTCAGTGTACAGATATCTCCCTGTGAGAGAGGGGGGGGACAGAGAGACACCAGTCAGTGTACAGATGTCTCCCTGAGAGAGGGGTGGGGGACTGAGAGACACTAGTCAGAGTACAGATATCTCCCTGAGAGAGAGAGGGGACTATGAGACACTAGTCAGTGTACAGATATCTCCCTGAGGGAGAGAGAGAGGGGACTGAGAGACACCAGTCAGTGTACAGATATCTCCTTGAGACAGAGAGAGAGGGGTGACTGAGAGACACCAGTCAGTGTACAGATGTCTCCCTGAGAGAGAGGGAGGCTTCTGAGAGACACCAGTCAGTGTACAGATATCTCCCTGAGAGAGGGGACAGAGAGACACCAGACAGTGTAAAGATATCTCCCTGAGAGAGAGGGGACTGAGAGACACCAGTCAGTGTACAGATATCTCCCTGAGAGAGAGGGGGGACTGAGATACTCCAGTCAGTGTACAGATATCTCCCTGTGAGAGAGAGGGGACTGAGAGACACCAGTCAGTGTACAGATATCTCCCTGAGAGAGAGGGGACTGAGAGACACCAGTCAGTGTACAGATATCTCCCTGAGGGAGAGAGAGGGGACTGAGAGACACCAGTCAGTGTACAGATATCTCCCTGAGAGACAGAGGGGACTGAGAGACACCTGTCAGTGTACAGATATCTCCCTGAGAGAGAGGGGACTGAAAGACACCAGTCAGTGTACAGATATCTCACTGATAGAGAGAGGGGACTGAGAGACACCAGTCAGTGTACAGATATCTCCCTGAAAGAGAGTGGGGGGCCTGAGAGACACCAGTCAGTGTACAGATATCTCCCTGAGAGAGAGAGGGGACTGAGAGACACCAGTCAGTGTACAGATATCTCCCTGAGAGAGAGGGGACTGAAAGACACCAGTCAGTGTACAGATATCTCCCTGAGAGAGAGGGGACTGAGAGACACCAGTCAGTGTACAGATATCTCCCTGAGATACAGAGGGGGGACTGAGAGACACCAGTCAGTGTAGAGATATCTCCCTGAGAGAGAGGGGACTGATAGACAACAGTCAGTGTACAGATATCTCCCTGAGAGAGAGAGGGGGGACTGAGAGACACCAGTCAGTGTACAGATATCTCCCTGAGAGAGAGAGAGAGAGGGGACTGAGAGACACCAGTCAGTGTACAGATATCTCCCTGAGAGAGAGGGGACTGAGAGTCACCAGTCAGTGTACAGATATCTCCCTGAGAGAGAGAGCGGGGACTGAGAGACACCAGTCAGTGTACCGATATCTCCCTGAGAGAGAGAGGGGGGACTGAGAGACACCAGTCAGTGCACAGATATCTCCCTGAGAGAGAGAGGGGACTGAGAGGCACCAGTCAGTGTACAGATATCTCCCTGAGAGAGAGAGTGGACTGAGAGACACCAGTCAGTGTACAGATATCTCCCTGTGAGAGAGAGAGGGGACTGAGAGACACCAGTCAGTGTACAGATATCTCCCAGAGAGATAGAGGACTGAGAGAAACTAGTCAGTGTACATATATCTCCCTGAGAGAGAGGGGACTGAGAGACACCAGTCAGTGTACAGATATCTCCCTGAGAGAGAGAGGGGGGACTGAGAGACACCAGTCAGTGTACAGATATCTCCCTGTGAGAGAGAGGGGGGACTGAGAGACACCAGTCAGTGTACAGATATCTCCCTGAGAGAGAGAGAGGGGACTGAGAGACACCAGTTAGTGGGCAGATATCTCCCTGAGAGAGAGAGCGGACTGAGAGACACCAGTCAGTGTACAGATATCTCCCTGAGAGAGAGGGGACTGAGAGACACCAGTCAGTGTACAGATATCTCCCTGAGAGTGAGAGGGGACTGAGAGACACCAGTCAGTTTACAGATATCTCCCTGAGAGAGAGAGAGGGGACTGAGAGACACCAGTCAGTTTACAGATATCTCCTTGAGACAGATACAGAGGGGGGACTGAGAGACACCAGTCAGTGTACAGAGATCTCCCTGAGAGAGAGAGGGGACTGAGAGACACCAGTCAGTGTACAGATATCTCCCTGAGAGAGAGAGAGGGGACTCATTGACACCAGTCAGTGTACAGATATCTCCCTGAGAGAGAGAGTGGGGACTGAGAGACACCAGTCAGTGTACAGATATCTCCCTGAGAGAGAGAGGGGGGACTGAGAGACACCAGTCAGTGTACAGATATCTCCCTGAGAGAGAGAGGGGACTGAGAGACACCAGTCAGTGTACAGATATCTCCCTGAGAGAGAGGGGACTGAGAGACACCAGTCAGTGTACAGATATCTCCCTGAGAGAGAGAGAGGGGACTGAGAGACACCAGTCAGTGTACAGATATCTCCCTGAGAGAGAGAGAGGGGACTGAGAGACACCAGTCAGTGTACAGATGTCTCCCTGAGAGAGAGGGAGGCTTCTGAGAGACACCAGTCAGTGTACAGATATCTCCCTGAGAGAGGGGACAGAGAGACACCAGTCAGTGTACAGATATCTCCCTGAGAGAGGGGACTGAGAGACACCAGTCAGTGTACAGATACCTTCCTGGGAGAGAGACGGGGGAATGAGAGACACCAGTCATTGTACAGTTATCTCCCTGTGAGAGAGAGACGGGGTACTGAGAGACACCAGACAGTGTACATTTATCTCCCTGAGAGAGAGGGGACAGAGAGACACCAGTCAGTGTACAGATATCTCCCTGAGAGAGAGAGAGAGGGGACTGAGAGACACCAGTCAGTGTACAGATATCTCCCTGAGAGAGAGGGGACTGAGAGACACCAGTCAGTGCACAGATATCTCCCTGAGAGAGAGAGAGGGGACTCATCGACACCAGTCAGTGTACAGATATCTCCCTGAGAGAGAGAGAGGGGACTGAGAGACACCAGTCAGTGTACAGATATCTCCCTGAGAGAAAGAGAGGGGACTGAGAGACACCAGTCAGTGTACAGATATCTCCCTGAGAGAGAGGGGGGACTGAGAGACACCAGTCAGTGTACAGATATCTCCCTGAGAGAGAGAGGGGACTGAGAGACACGTGTCAGTGTACAGATATCTCACAGAGTGAGAGAGAGATGGGCCTGAGAGACACCAGTCAGTGTACAGATATCTCCCTGAGAGAGAGAATGGACTGAGAGACACCAGTCAGTGAACAGATATCTCCCTGAGAGAGAGGGGGGACTGAGAGGCAACAGTCAGTGTACACATATCTCCCTGAGTGAAAGATAGAGGGGACTAAGAGACACCAGTCAGTGTACAGATATCTCCCTGAGAGACAGAGGGGGTACTGAGAGACACCAGTCAGTGCACAGATATCTCCCTGAGAGGGAGGGGACTGAGAGACACCAGTCAGTGCACAGATATCTCCCTGAGAGAGAGGGAACTCAGAGACACCAGTCAGTGTACCGATATCTCCGTGAGAGAGAGGGGACACAGAGACACAAGTCAGTGTACAGATATCTCACTGAGAGAGAGGAGGGACTGAGAGACACCAGTCAGTGTACAGATATCTCCCTGAGAGAGAGAGGGGACTGAGAGACACCAGTCAGTGTACAGATATCTCCCTGAGAGAGAGGGGACTGACAGTCACCAGTCAGTGTACAGATATCTCCCTGAGAGAGAGAGCGGGGACTGAGAGACCCCAGTCACTGTACAGATATCTCCCTGAGAGAGAGAGCGGGAACTAAGAGACACCAGTCAGTGTACAGATATCGCCCCGAGGGAGAGAGAGGGGACTGAGAGACACCAGTCAGTGTACAGATATCTCCTTGAGACAGATAGAGAGGGGGGACTGAGAGACACCAGTCAGTGTACAGAGATCTCCCTGAGAGAGAGGGGACTGAGAGACACCAGTCAGTGTACAGATATCTCCCTGAGAGAGAGAGAGGGGACTCATCGACACCAGTCAGTGTACAGATATCGCCCTGAGAGAGAGTGGACTGAGAGGCACCAGTCAGTGTACAGATATCTCCCTGAAAGAGAGAGGGGGGACTGAGAGACACCAGTCAGTGTACAGATATCTCCCTGAGAGAGAGAGGGGACTGAGAGACACCAGTCAGTGTACAGATATCTCCCTGAGATAGAGGGGACTGAGAGACACCAGTCAGTGCACAGATGTCTCCCTGAGAGAGAGGGAGGCTTCTGAGAGACACCAGTCAGTGTACAGATATCTCCCTGAGAGAGAGAGGGGACTGAGAGACACCAGTCAGTGTACAGATATCTCCCTGAGAGAGGGGACAGAGAGACACCAGTCAGTGTACAGATATCTCCCTGAGAGAGAGAGCGGGGACTAAGAGACACCAGTCAGTGTACAGATATCTCCCCGAGGGAGAGAGAGGGGACTGAGAGACACCAGTCAGTGTACAGATATCTCCCTGAGAGAGAGGGGACTGAGAGTCACCAGTCAGTGTACAGATATCTCCCTGAGAGAGAGACCGGGGACTAAGAGACACCAATCAGTGTACAGATATCTCCCCGAGGGAGAGAGAGGGGACTGAGAGTCACCAGTCAGTGTACAGATATCTCCCTGTGAGAGAGAGGGGGGACTGAGCGACACCAGTCAGTGTACAGATATCTCCCTGAGAGAGAGAGAGGGGACTGACAGACATCAGTTAGTGTACAGATATCTCCCTGAGAGAGAGAGCGGACTGAGAGACACCAGTCAGTGTACAGATATCTCCCTGAGAGAGAGGGGACTGAGAGACACCAGTCAGTGTACAGATATCTCCCTGAGAGGGAGAGAGAGGGGACTGAGAGACACCAGTCAGTGTACAGATATCTCCCTGAGAGAGAGGGGACTGAGAGGCACCAGTCAGTGTACAGATATCTCCCTGAGAGTGAGAGAGGGGATTGAGAGACACCTGTCAGTGTACAGATATCTCCCAGAGATAGAGGGGACTGAGAGACACCAGTCAGTGTACAGATATCTCCCTGAGATACAGAGGGGACTGAGAGACACCAGTCAGTGTACAGATATCTCCCTGAGAGAGAGAGGGGGGACTGAGAGACACCAGTCAGTGTACAGATAACTCCCTGAGAGAGAGGGGGGACTGAGAGACACCAGTCAGTGTCCAGATATCTCCCCGAGGGAGAGAGAGGGGACTGAGAGTCACCAGTCAGTGTACAGATATCTCCTTGAGACAGATAGAGAGGGGGGACTGAGAGACACCAGTCAGTGTACAGAGATCTCCCTGAGAGAGAGAGGGGACTGAGAGACACCAGTCAGTGTACAGATGTCTCCCTGAGAGAGAGAGAGGGGACTCATCGACACCAGTCAGTGTACAGATATCTCCCTGAAAGAGAGTGGACTGAGAGGCACTAGTCAGTGTACAGATATCTCCCTGAGAGAGAGAGGGGACTGAGAGACACCAGTCAGTGTACAGATACCTTCCTGGGAGAGAGACGGGGGACTGAGAGACACCAGTCAGTGTACAGTTATCTCCCTGTGAGAGAGAGACGGGGTACTGAGAGACACCAGTCAGAGTACAGATATCTCCCAGAGAGAGGGTGGACTGAGAGGCACCAGTCAGTGGACAGATATCTCCCTGAGAGAGAGAGAGGGGACTGAGAGACACCAGTCAGTGTAAAAATATCTCCCTGAGAGAGAGAGAGGGGACTCATCGACACCAGTCAGTCTACAGATATCTCCCTGAGAGAGAGGGGACTGAGAGGCACCAGTCAGTGTACAGATATCTCCCTGAGAGAGAGAGGGGACTGAGAGACACCAGTCAGTGTACAGATATCTCCCTGAGAGAGAGAGAGGGGACTGAGAGACACTAGTCAGTGTACAGATATCTCCCTGAGAGAGAGGGGACTGAGAGACACCAGTCAGTGTACAGATATCTCCCTGAGAGAGAGAGGGGACTGAGAGACACCAGTCAGTGTACAGATATCTCCCTGAGAGAGAGAGGGGACTGAGAGACACCAGTCAGTGTACAGATACCTCCCTGAGAGAGAGAGAGGGGACAGAGAGACACCAGTCAGTGTACAGATATCTCCCTGAGAGAGAGGGGGGCTGAGAGACACCAGTCAGTGTACAGATATCTCCCTGAGAGAGAGGGGGGACTGAGAGACACCAGTCAGTGTACAGATATCTCCCAGAGATAGAGGGGACTGAGAGACACCAGTCAGTGTACAGATATCTCCCTGAGAGAGAGAGGGGGGACTGAGAGACACCAGTCAGTGTACAGATATCTCCCTGAGAGAGAGAGGGGACTAAGAGACACCAGTCAGTGTACAGATATCTCCCCGAGGGAGAGAGAGCGGACTGAGAGACACCAGTCAGTGTACAGATATCTCCTTGAGACAGATAGAGAGGGGGGACTGAGAGACACCAGTCAGTGTACAGAGATCTCCCTGAGAGAGAGAGGGGACTGAGAGACACCAGTCAGTGTACAGATATCTCCCTGAGAGAGAGAGAGGGGACTCATCGACACCAGTCAGTGTACAGATTACTCCCTGAGAGAGAGGGGACTGAAAGACACCAGTCAGAGTACAGATATCTCCCTGAGAGACAGAGGGGACGGAGAGACACCAGTCAGTGTACAGATATCTCCCTGAGAGAGAGAGAGGGGACAGAGAGACACCAGTCAGTGTACAGATATCTCCCTGAGAGACAGAGGGGACGGAGAGACACCAGTCAGTGTGCAGATATCTCCCTGAGAAAGAGAGGGGCGACTGAGAGACACCAGTCAGTGTACAGATATCTCCCTGAGAGAGAGGGGACTGAGAGACACCAGTCAGTGTACAGATATCTCCCTGAGAGAGGGGGGGGGGGACTGAGAGACACCAGTCAGAGTACAGATATCTCCCTGAGAGAGAGAGGGGACTAAGAGACACCAGTCAGTGTACAGATATCTCCTTGAGACAGAGAGAGAGGGGTGACTGAGAGACACCAGTCAGTGTCCAGATATCTCCCTGAGAGAGAGAGGGGACTGAGAGACACCAGTCAGTGTACAGATATCTCCCTGAGAGAGAGAGGGGACTGAGAGACACCAGTCAGTGTACAGAGATCTCCCTGAGAGAGAGAGGGGACTGAGAGACACCAGTCAGTGTACAGATATCTCCCTGAGAGAGAGAGGGGACTGAGAGACACCAGTCAGTGTACAGATATATCCCTGAGAGAGAGAGGGGACTGAGAGACACCTGTCAGTGTACAGATATCTCCCTGAGAGAGGGGGGACTGAGAGACACCAGTCAGTGTACAGATATCTCCCTGAGAGAGAGAGAGAGAGGGGACTGAGACACACCAGTCAGTGTACAGATATCTCCCTGTGAGAGAGGGGGCACTGAGAGACACCAGTTAGTGTACAGATATCTCCCTGAGAGCGAGGGGGCACAGAGAGACACCAGTCAGTGTACAGATATCTCCCTGAGAGAGAGAGAGGGGACTGAGAGACACCAGTCAGTGTACAGATATCTCCCTGAGAAAGAGAGGTGCGACTGAGAGACACCAGTCAGTGTACAGATATCTCCCTGTGAGAGAGGGGGGGGACAGAGAGACACCAGTCAGTGTACAGATGTCTCCCTGAGAGAGGGGTGGGGGACTGAGAGACACTAGTCAGAGTACAGATATCTCCCTGAGAGAGAGAGGGGACTATGAGACACTAGTCAGTGTACAGATATCTCCCTGAGGGAGAGAGAGAGGGGACTGAGAGACACCAGTCAGTGTACAGATATCTCCTTGAGACAGAGAGAGAGGGGTGACTGAGAGACACCAGTCAGTGTACAGATGTCTCCCTGAGAGAGAGGGAGGCTTCTGAGAGACACCAGTCAGTGTACAGATATCTCCCTGAGAGAGGGGACAGAGAGACACCAGACAGTGTAAAGATATCTCCCTGAGAGAGAGGGGACTGAGAGACACCAGTCAGTGTACAGATATCTCCCTGAGAGAGAGGGGGGACTGAGATACTCCAGTCAGTGTACAGATATCTCCCTGTGAGAGAGAGGGGACTGAGAGACACCAGTCAGTGTACAGATATCTCCCTGAGAGAGAGGGGACTGAGAGACACCAGTCAGTGTACAGATATCTCCCTGAGAGAGAGAAGGGACTGAGAGACACCAGTCAGTGAACAGATATCTCCCTGAGAGAGAGGGGGGACTGAGAGGCAACAGTCAGTGTACAGATATATCCCTGAGAGAGAGAGGGCGTACTGAGAGACACCAGTCAGTGCACAGATATCTCCCTGAGAGGGAGGGGACTGAGAGACACCAGTCAGTGCACAGATATCTCCCTGAGAGGGAGGGGACTGAGAGACACCAGTCAGTGTACAGATATCTCCCTGAGAGAGGGGGGACTGAGAGTCACCAGTCAGTGGACAGATATCTCCCTGAGAGAGAGGGGACTGAGAGACACCAGTCAGTGTACAGATATCTCCCTGAGAGAGAGGTGACTCAGAGACACCAGTCAGTGAACAGATATCTCACTGAGAGAGAGGGGACTGAGAGACACCAGTCAGTATACAGATATCTCCCTGAGAGAGAGAGGGGACTGAGACACACCAGTCAGTGTACAGATATCTCCCTGAGAGAGAGAGAGGGGACAGAGAGACACCAGTCAGTGTACAGATATCTCCCTGAGAGAGAGGGGGGACTGAGAGACAACAGTCAGTGTACAGATATCTCCCTGAGAGAGAGGGGGGACTGAGAGACACCAGTCAGTGTACAGATATCTCCCTGAGAGTGAGAGAGGGGATTGAGAGACACCAGTCAGTGTACAGATATCTCCCTGAGAGAGGGGGGGCACTGAGAGACACCAGTCAGTGTACAGATATCTCCCAGAGATAGAGGGGACTGAGAGACACCAGTCAGTGTACAGATATCTCCCTGAGAGAGAGAGGGGGGACTGAGAGACACCAGTCAGTGTACAGATATCTCCCTAAGAGAGAGAGGGGACTAAGAGACACCAGTCAGTGTACAGATATCTCCCCGAGGGAGAGAGAGGGGACTGAGAGACACCAGTCAGTGTACAGATATCTCCTTGAGCGAGAGTGGACTGAGAGGCACTAGTCAGTGTACAGATATCTCCCTGAGAGAGAGAGGGGACTGAGAGACACCAGTCAGTGTACAGATACCTTCCTGGGAGAGAGACGGGGGACTGAGAGACACCAGTCAGTGTACAGTTATCTCCCTGTGAGAGAGAGACGGGGTACTGAGAGACACCAGTCAGTGTACATATATCTCCCAGAGAGAGGGTGGACTGAGAGGCACCAGTCAGTGGACAGATATCTCCCTGAGAGAGAGAGAGGGGACAGAGAGACACCAGTCAGTGTACAGATATCTCCCTGAGAGAGAGGGGACTGAGAGACACCAGTCAGTGTACATATATCTCCCTGAGAGAGAGGGGACTGAGAGACACCAGTCAGTGTAAAAATATCTCCCTGAGAGAGAGAGGGGGGACTGAGAGACACCAGTCAGTGTACAGATATCTCCCTGAGAGAAAGAGAGGGGACTCATCGACACCAGTCAGTGTACAGATATCTCCCTGAGAGAGAGGGGACTGAGAGGCACCAGTCAGTGTACAGATATCTCCCTGAGAGAGAGAGAGGGGACTGAGAGACACCAGTCAGTGTACAGATATCTCCCTGAGAGAGAGAGGGGACTGAGAGACACCAGTCAGTGTACAGATATCTCCCTGAGAGAGAGGGGACTGAGAGACACCAGTCAGTGTACAGATATCTCCCTGAGAGGGAGAGGGGACTGAGAGACACCAGTCAGTGTACAGATATCTCCCTGAGAGAGAGAAGGGACTGAGAGACACCAGTCAGTGTACCGATATCTCCCTGAGAGAGAGGGGTCTCAGAGACACCAGTCAGTGGACAGATATCTCCCTGAGAGAGAGGTGACTCAGAGACACCAGTCAGTGAACAGATATCTCACTGAGAGAGAGGGGACTGAGAGACACCAGTCAGTGTACAGATATCTCCCTGAGAGAGAGAGGGGACTGAGAGACACCAGTCAGTGTACAGATACCTCCCTGAGAGAGAGAGAGGGGACAGAGAGACACCAGTCAGTGTACAGATATCTCCCTGAGAGAGAGGGGGGCTGAGAGACACCAGTCAGTGTACAGATATCTCCCTGAGAGAGAGGGGGGACTGAGAGACACCAGTCAGTGTACAGATATCTCCCAGAGATAGAGGGGACTGAGAGACACCAGTCAGTGTACAGATATCTCCCTGAGAGAGAGAGGGGGGACTGAGAGACACCAGTCAGTGTACAGATATCTCCCTGAGAGAGAGAGGGGACTAAGAGACACCAGTCAGTGTACAGATATCTCCCCGAGGGAGAGAGAGCGGACTGAGAGACACCAGTCAGTGTACAGATATCTCCTTGAGACAGATAGAGAGGGGGGACTGAGAGACACCAGTCAGTGTACAGAGATCTCCCTGAGAGAGAGAGGGGACTGAGAGACACCAGTCAGTGTACAGATATCTCCCTGAGAGAGAGAGAGGGGACTCATCGACACCAGTCAGTGTACAGATTACTCCCTGAGAGAGAGGGGACTGAAAGACACCAGTCAGAGTACAGATATCTCCCTGAGAGACAGAGGGGACGGAGAGACACCAGTCAGTGTACAGATATCTCCCTGAGAGAGAGAGAGGGGACAGAGAGACACCAGTCAGTGTACAGATATCTCCCTGAGAGACAGAGGGGACGGAGAGACACCAGTCAGTGTGCAGATATCTCCCTGAGAAAGAGAGGGGCGACTGAGAGACACCAGTCAGTGTACAGATATCTCCCTGAGAGAGAGGGGACTGAGAGACACCAGTCAGTGTACAGATATCTCCCTGAGAGAGGGGGGGGGGGACTGAGAGACACCAGTCAGAGTACAGATATCTCCCTGAGAGAGAGAGGGGACTAAGAGACACCAGTCAGTGTACAGATATCTCCTTGAGACAGAGAGAGAGGGGTGACTGAGAGACACCAGTCAGTGTCCAGATATCTCCCTGAGAGAGAGAGGGGACTGAGAGACACCAGTCAGTGTACAGATATCTCCCTGAGAGAGAGAGGGGACTGAGAGACACCAGTCAGTGTACAGAGATCTCCCTGAGAGAGAGAGGGGACTGAGAGACACCAGTCAGTGTACAGATATCTCCCTGAGAGAGAGAGGGGACTGAGAGACACCAGTCAGTGTACAGATATATCCCTGAGAGAGAGAGGGGACTGAGAGACACCTGTCAGTGTACAGATATCTCCCTGAGAGAGGGGGGACTGAGAGACACCAGTCAGTGTACAGATATCTCCCTGAGAGAGAGAGAGAGAGGGGACTGAGACACACCAGTCAGTGTACAGATATCTCCCTGTGAGAGAGGGGGCACTGAGAGACACCAGTTAGTGTACAGATATCTCCCTGAGAGCGAGGGGGCACAGAGAGACACCAGTCAGTGTACAGATATCTCCCTGAGAGAGAGAGAGGGGACTGAGAGACACCAGTCAGTGTACAGATATCTCCCTGAGAAAGAGAGGTGCGACTGAGAGACACCAGTCAGTGTACAGATATCTCCCTGTGAGAGAGGGGGGGGACAGAGAGACACCAGTCAGTGTACAGATGTCTCCCTGAGAGAGGGGTGGGGGACTGAGAGACACTAGTCAGAGTACAGATATCTCCCTGAGAGAGAGAGGGGACTATGAGACACTAGTCAGTGTACAGATATCTCCCTGAGGGAGAGAGAGAGGGGACTGAGAGACACCAGTCAGTGTACAGATATCTCCTTGAGACAGAGAGAGAGGGGTGACTGAGAGACACCAGTCAGTGTACAGATGTCTCCCTGAGAGAGAGGGAGGCTTCTGAGAGACACCAGTCAGTGTACAGATATCTCCCTGAGAGAGGGGACAGAGAGACACCAGACAGTGTAAAGATATCTCCCTGAGAGAGAGGGGACTGAGAGACACCAGTCAGTGTACAGATATCTCCCTGAGAGAGAGGGGGGACTGAGATACTCCAGTCAGTGTACAGATATCTCCCTGTGAGAGAGAGGGGACTGAGAGACACCAGTCAGTGTACAGATATCTCCCTGAGAGAGAGGGGACTGAGAGACACCAGTCAGTGTACAGATATCTCCCTGAGGGAGAGAGAGGGGACTGAGAGACACCAGTCAGTGTACAGATATCTCCCTGAGAGACAGAGGGGACTGAGAGACACCTGTCAGTGTACAGATATCTCCCTGAGAGAGAGGGGACTGAAAGACACCAGTCAGTGTACAGATATCTCACTGATAGAGAGAGGGGACTGAGAGACACCAGTCAGTGTACAGATATCTCCCTGAAAGAGAGTGGGGGGCCTGAGAGACACCAGTCAGTGTACAGATATCTCCCTGAGAGAGAGAGGGGACTGAGAGACACCAGTCAGTGTACAGATATCTCCCTGAGAGAGAGGGGACTGAAAGACACCAGTCAGTGTACAGATATCTCCCTGAGAGAGAGGGGACTGAGAGACACCAGTCAGTGTACAGATATCTCCCTGAGATACAGAGGGGGGACTGAGAGACACCAGTCAGTGTAGAGATATCTCCCTGAGAGAGAGGGGACTGATAGACAACAGTCAGTGTACAGATATCTCCCTGAGAGAGAGAGGGGGGACTGAGAGACACCAGTCAGTGTACAGATATCTCCCTGAGAGAGAGAGAGAGAGGGGACTGAGAGACACCAGTCAGTGTACAGATATCTCCCTGAGAGAGAGGGGACTGAGAGTCACCAGTCAGTGTACAGATATCTCCCTGAGAGAGAGAGCGGGGACTGAGAGACACCAGTCAGTGTACAGATATCTCCCTGAGAGAGAGAGGGGGGACTGAGAGACACCAGTCAGTGCACAGATATCTCCCTGAGAGAGAGAGGGGACTGAGAGGCACCAGTCAGTGTACAGATATCTCCCTGAGAGAGAGAGTGGACTGAGAGACACCAGTCAGTGTACAGATATCTCCCTGTGAGAGAGAGAGGGGACTGAGAGACACCAGTCAGTGTACAGATATCTCCCAGAGAGATAGAGGACTGAGAGAAACTAGTCAGTGTACATATATCTCCCTGAGAGAGAGGGGACTGAGAGACACCAGTCAGTGTACAGATATCTCCCTGAGAGAGAGAGGGGGGACTGAGAGACACCAGTCAGTGTACAGATATCTCCCCGAGGGAGAGAGAGGGGATTGAGAGACACCTGTCAGTGTACAGATAACTCCCTGAGAGAGAGGGGGGACTGAGAGACACCAGTCAGTGTCCAGATATCTCCCCGAGGGAGAGAGAGGGGACTGAGAGTCACCAGTCAGTGTACAGATATCTCCTTGAGACAGATAGAGAGGGGGGACTGAGAGACACCAGTCAGTGTACAGAGATCTCCCTGAGAGAGAGAGGGGACTGAGAGACACCAGTCAGTGTACAGATGTCTCCCTGAGAGAGAGAGAGGGGACTCATCGACACCAGTCAGTGTACAGATATCTCCCTGAAAGAGAGTGGACTGAGAGGCACTAGTCAGTGTACAGATATCTCCCTGAGAGAGAGAGGGGACTGAGAGACACCAGTCAGTGTACAGATACCTTCCTGGGAGAGAGACGGGGGACTGAGAGACACCAGTCAGTGTACAGTTATCTCCCTGTGAGAGAGAGACGGGGTACTGAGAGACACCAGTCAGAGTACAGATATCTCCCAGAGAGAGGGTGGACTGAGAGGCACCAGTCAGTGGACAGATATCTCCCTGAGAGAGAGAGAGGGGACTGAGAGACACCAGTCAGTGTAAAAATATCTCCCTGAGAGAGAGAGAGGGGACTCATCGACACCAGTCAGTCTACAGATATCTCCCTGAGAGAGAGGGGACTGAGAGGCACCAGTCAGTGTACAGATATCTCCCTGAGAGAGAGAGGGGACTGAGAGACACCAGTCAGTGTACAGATATCTCCCTGAGAGAGAGAGAGGGGACTGAGAGACACTAGTCAGTGTACAGATATCTCCCTGAGAGAGAGGGGACTGAGAGACACCAGTCAGTGTACAGATATCTCCCTGAGAGAGAGAGGGGACTGAGAGACACCAGTCAGTGTACAGATATCTCCCTGAGAGAGAGGGAGGCTTCTGAGAGACACCAGTCAGTGTACAGATATCTCCCTGAGAGAGGGGACAGAGAGACACCAGTCAGTGTACAGATATCACCCTGAGAGAGGGGACTGAGAGACACCTGTCAGTGTACAGATATCTCCCTGAGAGGGAGAGAGAGGGGACTGAGAGACACCAGTCAGTGTACAGATATCTCCCTGAGAGGGAGAGGGGACTGAGAGACACGAGTCAGTGTACAGATATCTCCCTCAGAGAGAGAGGGGACTGAGAGACACCAGTCAGTGTACAGATATCTCCCTGAGTGAGAGAGAGAGGGGACTGAGAGACACCAGTCAGTGTACAGATATCTCCCTGAGAGAGAGAAGGGACTGAGAGGCAACAGTCAGTGTACAGATATATCCCTGAGAGAGAGAGGGCGTACTGAGAGACACCAGTCAGTGCACAGATATCTCCCTGAGAGGGAGGGGACTGAGAGACACCAGTCAGTGCACAGATATCTCCCTGAGAGGGAGGGGACTGAGAGACACCAGTCAGTGTACAGATATCTCCCTGAGAGAGAGGGGACTGAGAGTCACCAGTCAGTGGACAGATATCTCCCTGAGAGAGAGGGGACTGAGAGACACCAGTCAGTGTACAGATATCTCCCTGAGAGAGAGGTGACTCAGAGACACCAGTCAGTGAACAGATATCTCACTGAGAGAGAGGGGACTGAGAGACACCAGTCAGTGTACAGATATCTCCCTGAGAGAGAGAGGGGACTGAGACACACCAGTCAGTGTACAGATATCTCCCTGAGAGAGAGAGAGGGGACAGAGAGACACCAGTCAGTGTACAGATATCTCCCTGAGAGAGAGGGGGGACTGAGAGACAACAGTCAGTGTACAGATATCTCCCTGAGAGAGAGGGGGGACTGAGAGACACCAGTCAGTGTACAGATATCTCCCTGAGAGTGAGAGAGGGGATTGAGAGACACCAGTCAGTGTACAGATATCTCCCTGATAGAGGGGGGGCACTGAGAGACACCAGTCAGTGTACAGATATCTCCCAGAGATAGAGGGGACTGAGAGACACCAGTCAGTGTACAGATATCTCCCTGAGAGAGAGTGGGGGGACTGAGAGACACCAGTCAGTGTACAGATATCTCCCTAAGAGAGAGAGGGGACTAAGAGACACCAGTCAGTGTACAGATATCTCCCCGAGGGAGAGAGAGGGGACTGAGAGACACCAGTCAGTGTACAGATATCTCCTTGAGCGAGAGTGGACTGAGAGGCACTAGTCAGTGTACAGATATCTCCCTGAGAGAGAGAGGGGACTGAGAGACACCAGTCAGTGTACAGATACCTTCCTGGGAGAGAGACGGGGGACTGAGAGACACCACTCAGTGTACAGTTATCTCCCTGTGAGAGAGAGACGGGGTACTGAGAGAAACCAGTCAGTGTACATATATCTCCCAGAGAGAGGGTGGACTGAGAGGCACCAGTCAGTGGACAGATATCTCCCTGAGAGAGAGAGAGGGGACAGAGAGACACCAGTCAGTGTACAGATATCTCCCTGAGAGAGAGGGGACTGAGAGACACCAGTCAGTGTACATATATCTCCCTGAGAGAGAGGGGACTGAGAGACACCAGTCAGTGTAAAAATATCTCCCTGAGAGAGAGAGGGGGGACTGAGAGACACCAGTCAGTGTACAGATATCTCCCTGAGAGAGAGAGAGGGGACTCATCGACACCAGTCAGTGTACAGATATCTCCCTGAGAGAGAGGGGACTGAGAGGCACCAGTCAGTGTACAGATATCTCCCTGAGAGAGAGAGAGGGGACTGAGAGACACCAGTCAGTGTACAGATATCTCCCTGAGAGAGAGAGGGGACTGAGAGACACCAGTCAGTGTACAGATATCTCCCTGAGAGAGAGGGGACTGAGAGACACCAGTCAGTGTACAGATATCTCCCTGAGAGAGAGAGGGGACTGAGAGACAGCAGTCAGTGTACAGATATCTCCCTGAGAGAGAGGGAGGCTTCTGAGAGACACCAGTCAGTGTCCAGATATCTCCCTGAGAGAGGGGACAGAGAGACACCAGTCAGTGTACAGATATCACCCTGAGAGAGGGGACTGAGAGACACCAGTCAGTGTGCAGATATCTCCCTGAGAGGGAGAGGGGACTGAGAGACACGAGTCTGTGTACAGATATCTCCCTCAGAGAGAGAGGGGACTGAGAGACACCAGTCAGTGTACAGATATCTCCCTGAGTGAGAGAGAGAGGGGACTGAGAGACACCAGTCAGTGTACAGATATCTCCCTGAGAGAGAGAAGGGACTGAGAGACACCAGTCAGTGAACAGATATCTCCCTGAGAGAGAGGGGGGACTGAGAGGCAACAGTCAGTGTACAGATATCTCCCTGAGAGAGAGAGGGCGTACTGAGAGACACCAGTCAGTGCACAGATATCTGCCTGAGAGGGAGGGGACTGAGAGGCACCAGTCAGTGTACAGATATCTCCCTGAGTGAGAGAGGGGACTGAGAGTCACCAGTCAGTGGACAGATATCTCCCTGAGAGAGAGGGGACTGAGAGACACCAGTCAGTGTACCGATATCTCCCTGAGAGAGAGGGGTCTCAGAGACACCAGTCAGTGGACAGATATCTCCCTGAGAGAGAGGTGACTCAGAGACACCAGTCAGTGAACAGATATCTCACTGAGAGAGAGGGGACTGAGAGACACCAGTCAGTGTACAGATATCTCCCTGAGAGAGAGAGGGGACTGAGACACACCAGTCAGTGTACAGATACCTCCCTGAGAGAGAGAGAGGGGACAGAGAGACACCAGTCAGTGTACAGATATCTCCCTGAGAGAGAGGGGACTGAGAGACACCAGTCAGTGTACAGATATCTCCCTGAGAGAGAGAGGGGACTGAGAGACAGCAGTCAGTGTACAGATATCTCCCTGAGAGAGAGGGAGGCTTCTGAGAGACACCAGTCAGTGTCCAGATATCTCCCTGAGAGAGGGGACAGAGAGACACCAGTCAGTGTACAGATATCACCCTGAGAGAGGGGACTGAGAGACACCAGTCAGTGTGCAGATATCTCCCTGAGAGGGAGAGGGGACTGAGAGACACGAGTCTGTGTACAGATATCTCCCTCAGAGAGAGAGGGGACTGAGAGACACCAGTCAGTGTACAGATATCTCCCTGAGTGAGAGAGAGAGGGGACTGAGAGACACCAGTCAGTGTACAGATATCTCCCTGAGAGAGAGAAGGGACTGAGAGACACCAGTCAGTGAACAGATATCTCCCTGAGAGAGAGGGGGGACTGAGAGGCAACAGTCAGTGTACAGATATCTCCCTGAGAGAGAGAGGACGTACTGAGAGACACCAGTCAGTGCACAGATATCTGCCTGAGAGGGAGGGGACTGAGAGGCACCAGTCAGTGTACAGATATCTCCCTGAGTGAGAGAGGGGACTGAGAGTCACCAGTCAGTGGACAGATATCTCCCTGAGAGAGAGGGGACTGAGAGACACCAGTCAGTGTACCGATATCTCCCTGAGAGAGAGGGGTCTCAGAGACACCAGTCAGTGGACAGATATCTCCCTGAGAGAGAGGTGACTCAGAGACACCAGTCAGTGAACAGATATCTCACTGAGAGAGAGGGGACTGAGAGAAACCAGTCAGTGTACAGATATCTCCCTGAGAGAGAGAGGGGACTGAGACACACCAGTCAGTGTACAGATACCTCCCTGAGAGAGAGAGAGGGGACAGAGAGACACCAGTCAGTGTACAGATATCTCCCTGAGAGAGAGGGGGGCTGAGAGACACCAGTCAGTGTACAGATATCTCCCTGAGAGAGAGGGGGGACTGAGAGACACCAGTCAGTGTACAGATATCTCCCAGAGATAGAGGGGACTGAGAGACACCAGTCAGTGTACAGATATCTCCCTGAGAGAGAGAGGGGGGACTGAGAGACACCAGTCAGTGTACAGATATCTCCCTGAGAGAGAGAGGGGCTAAGAGACACCAGTCAGTGTACAGATATCTCCCCGAGGGAGAGAGAGGGGACTGAGAGACACCAGTCAGTGTACAGATATCTCCTTGAGACAGATAGAGAGGGGGGACTGAGAGACACCAGTCAGTGTACAGAGATCTCCCTGAGAGAGAGAGGGGACTGAGAGACACCAGTCAGTGTACAGATATCTCCCTGAGAGAGAGAGAGGGGACTCATCGACACCAGTCAGTGTACAGATTACTCCCTGAGAGAGAGGGGACTGAAAGACACCATTCAGAGTACAGATATCTCCCTGAGAGACAGAGGGGACGGAGAGACACCAGTCAGTGTACAGATATCTCCCTGAGAGAGAGAGAGGGGACAGAGAGACACCAGTCAGTGTACAGATATCTCCCTGAGAGACAGAGGGGACGGAGAGACACCAGTCAGTGTGCAGATATCTCCCTGAGAAAGAGAGGGGCGACTGAGAGACACCAGTCAGTGTACAGATATCTCCCTGTGAGAGAGGGGGCACTGAGAGGCACCAGTTAGTGTACAGATATCTCCCTGAGAGCGAAGGGGCACAGAGAGACACCAGTCAGTGTACAGATATCTCCCTGAGAGAGAGAGAGGGGACTGAGAGACACCAGTCAGTGTACAGATATCTCCCTGAGAAAGAGAGGGGCGACTGAGAGACACCAGTCAGTGTACAGATATCTCCCTGTGAGAGAGGGGACTGAGAGACACCAGTCAGTGTACAGATATCTCCCTGTGAGAGAGGGGGCACTGAGAGACACCAGTTAGTGTACAGATATCTCCCTGAGAGCGAGGGGGCACAGAGAGACACCAGTCAGTGTACAGATATCTCCCTGAGAGACAGAGAGGGGACTGAGAGACACCAGTCAGTGTACAGATATCTCCCTGAGAAAGAGAGGGGCGACTGAGAGACACCAGTCAGTGTACAGATATCTCCCTGTGAGAGAGGGGGGGGACAGAGAGACACCAGTCAGTGTACAGATGTCTCCCTGAGAGAGGGGTGGGGGACTGAGAGACACCAGTCAGAGTACAGATATCTCCCTGAGAGAGAGAGGGGACTATGAGACACCAGTCAGTGTACAGATATCTCCTTGAGACAGAGAGAGAGGGGTGACTGAGAGACACCAGTCAGTGTACAGAGATCTCCCTGAGATGAGAGAGGGGACTGAGAGACACCAGTCAGTGTACAGATATCTCCCTGAGAGAGAGAGGGGACTGAGAGACACCAGTCAGTGTACAGATATCTCCCTGAGAGAGAGAGGGGACTGAGAGACACCTGTCAGTGTACAGATATCTCCCTGAGAGAGGGGGGACTGAGAGACACCAGTCAGTGTACAGATATCTCCCTGAGAGAGAGAGAGAGAGAGAGGGGACTGAGAGACACCAGTCAGAGTACAGATATCTCCCTGAGGGAGAGAGAGAGGGGACTGAGAGACACCAGTCAGTGTACAGATATCTCCCTGAGAGAGAGGGGACTGAGAGACACCAGTCAGTGTACAGATATCTCCCTGAGAGAGAGAGAGGGGGGACTGAGAGACACCAGTCAGTGTACAGATATCTCGCTGAGAGAGAGGGGGGACGGAGAGATACCAATCAGTGTACAGATATCTCCCTGAGAGAGAGGGGACTGAGAGACACCAGTCAGAGTACAGATATCTCCCTGAGAGACAGAGGGGACGGAGAGACACCAGTCAGTGTGCAGATATCTCCCTGAGAGAGAGAGAGGGGACAGAGAGACACCAGTCAGTGTACAGATATCTCCCTGAGAGAGAGAGAGGGGACTGAGAGACACCAGTCAGTGTACAGATATCTCCCTGAGAGAGAGAGAGGGGACTGAGAGACACCAGACAGTGTACAGATATCTCCCTGAGAGAGAGGGGACTGAGAGTCACCAGTGAGTGTACAGATATCTCCCTGAGAGAGAGAGCGGGGACTGAGAGACACCAGTCAGTGTACAGATATCTCCCTGAGAGAGAGAGGGGACCCAGAGACACCAGTCAGTGTACAGATATCGCCCTGAGAGAGAGAGAGAGGGGACTGAGAGACACCAGTCAGTGTACAGATATCTCCTTGAGACAGAGGGGGGACTGAGAGACACCAGTCAGTGTACAGATATCTCCCTGAGAGAGAGAGAGGGGACTGAGAGACACCAGTCAGTGTACAGATATCTCCCTGAGAGAGAGAGAGAGGGGACTCATCGACACCAGTCAGTGTACAGATATCTCCCTGAGAGAGAGAGGGGACTGAGAGACACCAGTCAGTGTACAGATACCTTCCTGGGAGAGAGACGGGGGACTGAGAGACACCAGTCAGTGTACAGTTATCTCCCTGTGAGAGAGAGACGGGGTACTGAGAGACACCAGTCAGTGTACAGATATCTCCCAGAGAGAGGGTGGACTGAGAGGCACCAGTCAGTGAACAGATATCTCCCTGAGAGAGAGAGAGGGGACAGAGAGACACCAGTCAGTGTACAGATATCTCCCTGAGAGAGAGGGGACTGAGAGACACCAGTCAGTGGACATATATCTCCCTGAGAGAGAGGGGACTGAGAGACACCAGTCAGTGTCCAAATATCTCCCTGAGAGAGAGAGAGGGGACTCATCGACACCAGTCAGTGTACAGATATCTCCCTGAGAGAGAGGGGACTGAGAGGCACCAGTCAGTGTACAGATATCTCCCTGAGAGAGAGAGAGGGGACTGAGAGACACCAGTCAGTGTACAGATATCTCCCTGAGAGAGAGAGGGGACTGAGAGACACCAGTCAGTGTACAGATATCTGCCTGAGAGAGAGGGGAATGAGAGACACCAGTCAGTGTACAGATATCACCCTGAGAGAGAGAGGGGACTGAGAGACACCAGTCAGTGTACAGATATCTCCCTGAGAGAGAGAGGGGACTGAGAGACACCTGTCAGTGTACAGATATCTCCCTGAGAGGGAGAGAGAGGGGACTGAGAGACACCAGTCAGTGTACAGATATCTCCCTGTGAGAGAGGGGGGGGAAAGAGAGACACCAGTCAGTGTACAGATATCTCCCTGAGAGAGGGGGGGGGACTGAGAGACACCAGTCAGAGTACAGATATCTCCCTGAGAGAGAGGGGGGACAGAGAGACACCAGTCAGTGTACAGAGATCTCCCTGAGAGAGAGAGGGGACTGAGAGACACCAGTCAGTGTACAGATATCTTCCTGAGAGAGAGAGGGGACTGAGAGACACCAGTCAGTGTACAGATATCTCCCTGAGAGAGAGAGGGGACTGAGAGACACCTGTCAGTGTACAGATATCTCCCTGAGAGAGAGAGGGGACTGAGAGACACCAGTCAGTGTACAGATATCTCCCTGAGAGAGAGAGAGAGAGGGGGGGCTGAGAGACACCAGTCAGTGTACAGATATCTCCCTGAGGGAGAGAGAGAGGGGACTGAGAGACACCAGTCAGTGTACAGATATCTCCCTGAGAGAGAGGGGGGACGGAGAGATACCAGTCAGTGTAAAGATATCTCCCTGAGAGAGAGAGAGGGGACTGAGAGACACCAGTCAGTGTACAGATATCTCCCTGAGAGAGAGAGAGAGGGGACTGAGAGACACCAGTCAGTGTACAGATATCTCCCCGAGAGAGAGGGGACTGAGAGACACCAGTCAGTGTACAGATATCTCCCTGAGAGAGAGAGAGGGGACTGAGAGACACCAGACAGTGTACAAATATCTCCCTGAGAGAGAGAGAGAGGGGACAGAGAGACACCAGTCAGTTTACAGATATCTCCCTGAGAGAGAGAGAGGGGAGTGAGAGACACCAGTCAGTGTACAGATATCTCCCTGAGAGAGAGAGAGGGGACTGAGAGACACCAGACAGTGTACAGAGATCTCCCTGAGAGAGAGAGGGGACTGAGAGACACCAGTCAGTGTACAGATATCTCCCTGAGAGAGAGAGAGGGGACTCATCGACACCAGTCAGTGTCCAGATATCTCCCTGAGAGAGAGTGGACTGTGAGGCACCAGTCAGTGTACAGATATCTCCCTGAGAGAGAGAGGGGACTGAGAGACACCAGTCACTGTACAGTTATCTCCCTGTGAGAGAGAGACGGGGTACTGAGAGACACCAGTCAGTGTACAGACATCTCCCAGAGAGAGGGTGGACTGAGAGGCACCAGTCAGTGGACAGATATCTCCCTGAGAGAGAGAGAGGGGACTGAGAGACACCAGTCAGTGTACAGATCTCTCCCTGAGAGGGAGAGAGAGGGGACTGAGAGACACCAGTCAGTGTGCAGATATCTCCCTGAGAGGGAGAGGGGACTGAGAGACACCAGTCAGTGTACAGATATCTCCCTGAGAGAGAGGGGACAGAGAGAAACCAGTCAGTGTACAAATATCTCCCTGAGAGAGAGAGAGAGGGGACTGAGAGACACCAGTCAGTGTACAGATATCTCCCTGAGAGAGAGAGAGGGGACTCATCGACACCAGTCAGTGCACAGATATCTCCCTGAGAGAGAGGGGACTGAGAGACACCAGTCAGTGTACAGATATCTCCCTGAGAGAGAGAGGGGACTGAGAGACACCAGTCAGTGTACAGATATCTCCCTGAGAGAGAGGGAGGCTTCTGAGAGACACCAGTCAGTGTACAGATATCTCCCTGAGAGAGGGGACAGAGAGACACCAGTCAGTGTACAGATATCTCCCTGAGAGGGAGAGGGGACTGAGAGACACGAGTCAGTGTACAGATATCTCCCTCAGAGAGAGAGGGGACTGAGAGACACCAGTCAGTGTACAGATATCTCCCTGAGTGAGAAAGAGAGGGGACTGAGAGACACCAGTCAGTGTACAGATATCTCCCTGAGAGAGAGAAGGGACTGAGAGACACCAGTCAGTGAACAGATATCTCCCTGAGAGAGAGGGGGGACTGAGAGGCAACAGTCAGTGTACAGATATCTCCCTGAGAGAGAGAGAGAGGGGACTGAGAGACACCAGTCAGTGTACAGATATCTCCCTGAGAGAGAGAGAGGATGGAGAGACACCAGTCAGTGTACAGATATCTCCCTGTGAGAGAGGGGGCACTGAGAGACACCAGTTAGTGTACAGATATCTCCCTGAGAGAGAGAGGACTGAGAGACACCAGTCAGTGTACAGATATCTCCCTGATAGAGAGAGGGGACTGAGAGACACCAGTCAGTGTACAGATATCTCCCTGAGAGAGAGAAGGGACTGAGAGACACCAGTCAGTGTACAGATATCTCCCTTAGAGAGAGAGGGGACTGAGAGACACCAGTCAGTGTACAGATATCTCCCTGAGAGAGAGGGGGGACTGAGAGGCAACAGTCAGTGTACAGATATCTCCCTGAGAGAGAGAAGGGACTGAGAGACACCAGTCAGTGAACAGATATCTCCCTGAGAGAGAGAAGGGACTGAGAGACACCAGTCAGTGAACAGATATCTCCCTGAGAGAGAGGGGGGACTGAGAGGCACCAGTCAGTGTACAGATATCTCCCTGAGAGACAGAGGGCGTACTGAGAGACACCAGTCAGTGCACAGATATCTCCCTGAGAGGGAGGGGACTGAGAGACACGAGTCAGTGTACCAATATCTCCCTGAGAGAGAGGGGTCTCAGAGACACCAGTCAGTGTACAGATATCTCCCTGAGAGAGAGGGGACTCAGAGACACCAGTCAGTGAACAGATATCTCACTGAGAGAGAGGGGACTGAGAGACACCAGTCAGTGTACAGATATCTCCCTGAGATAGAGAGAGGGGACTGAGAGACACCAGTCAGTGTACAGATATCTCCCTGAGAGAGAGAGAGGGGACAGAGAGACACCAGTCAGTGTACAGATATCTCCCTGAGAGAGAGGGGGGACTGAGAGACACCAGTCAGTGTACAGATATCTCCCTGCGAGAGAGGGGACTGAGAGACACCAGTCAGTGTACAGATATCTGCCTGTGAGTGAGAGAGGGGATTGAGAGACACCAGTCAGTGTACAGATATCTCCCTGAGAGTGAGAGAGGGGATTGAGAGACACCAGTCAGTGTACAGATATCTCCCTGAGAGAGGGGGGGGACTGAGAGACACCAGTCAGTGTACAGATATCTCCCTGAGATAGAGGGGACTGAGAGACACCAGTCAGTGTACAGATATCTCCCTGAGAGAGAGAGGGGGGACTGAGAGACATCAGTCAGTGTACAGATATCTCCCAGAGAGAGAGAGAGAGGGGACTGAGAGACACCAGTCAGTGTACAGATATCTCCCTGAGAGAGAGAGAGGGGACTGAGAGACACCAGTCAGTGTACAGTTATCTCCCAGAGAGAGAGTGGACTGAGAGGCACCAGTCAGTGGACAGATATCTCCCAGAGAGAGGGTGGACTGAGAGGCACCAGTCAGTGGACAGATATCTCCCTGAGAGAGAGAGAGGGGACTGAGAGACACCAGTCAGTGTACAGATATCTCCCTGAGAGAGAGAGAGGGGACTGAGAGACACCAGTCAGTGTACAGATATCTTCCTGAGAGAGACAGGGGACAGAGAGACACCAGTCAGTGGACAGATATCTCCCTGAGAGAGTGAGCGGGGACTGAGAGACACCAGTCAGTCTACAGATATCTCCCTGAGAGAGAGAGGGGGGACTGAGAGACACCAGTCAGTGTACAGATATCTCCCTGAGAGAGAGTGGACTGAGAGACACCAGTCAGTGTACAGATATCTCCCTGAGAGAGAGAGGGGACTGAGAGACACCAGTCAGTGTACAGATATCTCCCTGTGAGAGAGAGAGGGGACTGAGAGACACCAGTCAGTGTACAGATATCTCCCTGTGAGAGAGAGAGGGGACTGACAGACACCAGTTAGTGTACAGATATCTCCCTGAGAGAGAGAGCGGACTGAGAGACACCAGTCAGTGTACAGATATCTCCCTGAGAGAGAGGGGACTGAGAGACACCAGTCAGTGTACAGATATCTCCCTGAGAGGGAGAGAGAGGGGACTGAGAGACACCAGTCAGTGTACAGATATCTCCCTGAGAGAGAGGGGAATGACAGGCACCAGTCAGTGTACAGATATCTCCCTGAGAGTGAGAGAGGGGATTGAGAGACACCAGTCAGTGTACAGATATCTCCGTGAGAGAGGGGGGGGACTGAGAGACACCAGTCAGTGTACAGATATCTCCCAGAGATAGAGGGGACTGAGAGACACCAGTCAGTGTTCAGATATCTCCCTGAGAGAGAGAGGGGACTGAGAGACACCAGTCAGTGTACAGATATCTCCCTGAGAGAGAGAGGGGGGACTGAGAGACACCAGTCAGTGTACAGATATCTCCCTGAGAGAGAGAGGGGACTAAGAGACACCAGTCAGTGTACAGATATCTCCCTGAGAGAGAGGGGGGACTGAGAGACACCAGTCAGTGTACAGATATCTCCCCGAGGGAGAGAGAGGGGACTAAGAGACACCAGTCAGTGTACAGGTATCTCCATGAGAGAGAGAGAGGGGACTGAGAGACACCAGTCAGTGTACAGATATCTCCCTGAGAGAGAGGGGGGACTGAGAGACAACAGTCAGTGTACAGATATCTCCCTGAGAGAGAGGGGGGACTGAGAGACACCAGTCAGTGTACAGATATCTCCCTGAGAGTGAGAGAGGGGATTGAGAGACACCAGTCAGTGTACAGATATCTCCCTGATAGAGGGGGGGCACTGAGAGACACCAGTCAGTGTACAGATATCTCCCAGAGATAGAGGGGACTGAGAGACACCAGTCAGTGTACAGATATCTCCCTGAGAGAGAGAGGGGGGACTGAGAGACACCAGTCAGTGTACAGATATCTCCCTAAGAGAGAGAGGGGACTAAGAGGCACCAGTCAGTGTACAGATATCTCCCCGAGGGAGAGAGAGGGGACTGAGAGACACCAGTCAGTGTACAGATATCTCCTTGAGCGAGAGTGGACTGAGAGGCACTAGTCAGTGTACAGATATCTCCCTGAGAGAGAGAGGGGACTGAGAGACACCAGTCAGTGTACAGATACCTTCCTGGGAGAGAGACGGGGGACTGAGAGACACCACTCAGTGTACAGTTATCTCCCTGTGAGAGAGAGACGGGGTACTGAGAGACACCAGTCAGTGTACATATATCTCCCAGAGAGAGGGTGGACTGAGAGGCACCAGTCAGTGGACAGATATCTCCCTGAGAGAGAGAGAGGGGACAGAGAGACACCAGTCAGTGTACAGATATCTCCCTGAGAGAGAGGGGACTGAGAGACACCAGTCAGTGTACATATATCTCCCTGAGAGAGAGGGGACTGAGAGACACCAGTCAGTGTAAAAATATCTCCCTGAGAGAGAGAGGGGGGACTGAGAGACACCAGTCAGTGTACAGATATCTCCCTGAGAGAGAGAGAGGGGACTCATCGACACCAGTCAGTGTACAGATATCTCCCTGAGAGAGAGGGGACTGAGAGGCACCAGTCAGTGTACAGATATCTCCCTGAGAGAGAGAGAGGGGACTGAGAGACACCAGTCAGTGTACAGATATCTCCCTGAGAGAGAGAGGGGACTGAGAGACACCAGTCAGTGTACAGATATCTCCCTGAGAGAGAGGGGACTGAGAGACACCAGTCAGTGTACAGATATCTCCCTGAGAGAGAGAGGGGACTGAGAGACAGCAGTCAGTGTACAGATATCTCCCTGAGAGAGAGGGAGGCTTCTGAGAGACACCAGTCAGTGTCCAGATATCTCCCTGAGAGAGGGGAGAGAGAGACACCAGTCAGTGTACAGATATCACCCTGAGAGAGGGGACTGAGAGACACCAGTCAGTGTGCAGATATCTCCCTGAGAGGGAGAGGGGACTGAGAGACACGAGTCTGTGTACAGATATCTCCCTCAGAGAGAGAGGGGACTGAGAGACACCAGTCAGTGTACAGATATCTCCCTGAGTGAGAGAGAGAGGGGACTGAGAGACACCAGTCAGTGTACAGATATCTCCCTGAGAGAGAGAAGGGACTGAGAGACACCAGTCAGTGAACAGATATCTCCCTGAGAGAGAGGGGGGACTGAGAGGCAACAGTCAGTGTACAGATATCTCCCTGAGAGAGAGAGGGCGTACTGAGAGACACCAGTCAGTGCACAGATATCTGCCTGAGAGGGAGGGGACTGAGAGGCACCAGTCAGTGTACAGATATCTCCCTGAGTGAGAGAGGGGACTGAGAGTCACCAGTCAGTGGACAGATATCTCCCTGAGAGAGAGGGGACTGAGAGACACCAGTCAGTGTACCGATATCTCCCTGAGAGAGAGGGGTCTCAGAGACACCAGTCAGTGGACAGATATCTCCCTGAGAGAGAGGTGACTCAGAGACACCAGTCAGTGAACAGATATCTCACTGAGAGAGAGGGGACTGAGAGACACCAGTCAGTGTACAGATATCTCCCTGATAGAGAGAGGGGACTGAGACACACCAGTCAGTGTACAGATACCTCCCTGAGAGAGAGAGAGGGGACAGAGAGACACCAGTCAGTGTACAGATATCTCCCTGAGAGAGAGGGGGGCTGAGAGACACCAGTCAGTGTACAGATATCTCCCTGAGAGAGAGGGGGGACTGAGAGACACCAGTCAGTGTACAGATATCTCCCAGAGATAGAGGGGACTGAGAGACACCAGTCAGTGTACAGATATCTCCCTGAGAGAGAGAGGGGGGACTGAGAGACACCAGTCAGTGTACAGATATCTCCCTGAGAGAGAGAGGGGCTAAGAGACACCAGTCAGTGTACAGATATCTCCCCGAGGGAGAGAGAGGGGACTGAGAGACACCAGTCAGTGTACAGATATCTCCTTGAGACAGATAGAGAGGGGGGACTGAGAGACACCAGTCAGTGTACAGAGATCTCCCTGAGAGAGAGAGGGGACTGAGAGACACCAGTCAGTGTACAGATATCTCCCTGAGAGAGAGAGAGGGGACTCATCGACACCAGTCAGTGTACAGATTACTCCCTGAGAGAGAGGGGACTGAAAGACACCATTCAGAGTACAGATATCTCCCTGAGAGACAGAGGGGACGGAGAGACACCAGTCAGTGTACAGATATCTCCCTGAGAGAGAGAGAGGGGACAGAGAGACACCAGTCAGTGTACAGATATCTCCCTGAGAGACAGAGGGGACGGAGAGACACCAGTCAGTGTGCAGATATCTCCCTGAGAAAGAGAGGGGCGACTGAGAGACACCAGTCAGTGTACAGATATCTCCCTGTGAGAGAGGGGGCACTGAGAGACACCAGTTAGTGTACAGATATCTCCCTGAGAGCGAAGGGGCACAGAGAGACACCAGTCAGTGTACAGATATCTCCCTGAGAGAGAGAGAGGGGACTGAGAGACACCAGTCAGTGTACAGATATCTCCCTGAGAAAGAGAGGGGCGACTGAGAGACACCAGTCAGTGTACAGATATCTCCCTGTGAGAGAGGGGACTGAGAGACACCAGTCAGTGTACAGATATCTCCCTGTGAGAGAGGGGGCACTGAGAGACACCAGTTAGTGTACAGATATCTCCCTGAGAGCGAGGGGGCACAGAGAGACACCAGTCAGTGTACAGATATCTCCCTGAGAGAGAGAGAGGGGACTGAGAGACACCAGTCAGTGTACAGATATCTCCCTGAGAAAGAGAGGGGCGACTGAGAGACACCAGTCAGTGTACAGATATCTCCCTGTGAGAGAGGGGGGGGACAGAGAGACACCAGTCAGTGTACAGATGTCTCCCTGAGAGAGGGGTGGGGGACTGAGAGACACCAGTCAGAGTACAGATATCTCCCTGAGAGAGAGAGGGGACTATGAGACACCAGTCAGTGTACAGATATCTCCTTGAGACAGAGAGAGAGGGGTGACTGAGAGACACCAGTCAGTGTACAGAGATCTCCCTGAGATGAGAGAGGGGACTGAGAGACACCAGTCAGTGTACAGATATCTCCCTGAGAGAGAGAGGGGACTGAGAGACACCAGTCAGTGTACAGATATCTCCCTGAGAGAGAGAGGGGACTGAGAGACACCTGTCAGTGTACAGATATCTCCCTGAGAGAGGGGGGACTGAGAGACACCAGTCAGTGTACAGATATCTCCCTGAGAGAGAGAGAGAGAGAGAGGGGACTGAGAGACACCAGTCAGTGTACAGATATCTCCCTGAGGGAGAGAGAGAGGGGACTGAGAGACACCAGTCAGTGTACAGATATCTCCCTGAGAGAGAGGGGACTGAGAGACACCAGTCAGTGTACAGATATCTCCCTGAGAGAGAGAGAGGGGGGACTGAGAGACACCAGTCAGTGTACAGATATCTCGCTGAGAGAGAGGGGGGACGGAGAGATACCAATCAGTGTACAGATATCTCCCTGAGAGAGAGGGGACTAAAAGACACCAGTCAGAGTACAGATATCTCCCTGAGAGAGAGAGAGGGGGGACTGAGAGACACCAGTCAGTGTACAGATATCTCCCTGAGAGAGAGGGGACGGAGAGACACCAGTCAGTGTGCAGATATCTCCCTGAGAGAGAGAGAGGGGACAGAGAGACACCAGTCAGTGTACAGATATCTCCCTGAGAGAGAGAGAGGGGACTGAGAGACACCAGTCAGTGTACAGATATCTCCCTGAGAGAGAGAGAGGGGACTGAGAGACACCAGACAGTGTACAGATATCTCCCTGAGAGAGAGGGGACTGAGAGTCACCAGTCAGTGTACAGATATCTCCCTGAGAGAGAGAGCGGGGACTGAGAGACACCAGTCAGTGTACAGATATCTCCCTGAGAGAGAGAGGGGACTGAGAGTCACCAGTCAGTGTACAGATATCTCCCTGAGAGAGAGAGCGGGGACTGAGAGACACCAGTCAGTGTACAGATATCTCCCTGAGAGAGAGAGGGGACCCAGAGACACCAGTCAGTGTACAGATATCGCCCTGAGAGAGAGAGAGAGGGGACTGAGAGACACCAGTCAGTGTACAGATATCTCCTTGAGACAGAGGGGGGACTGAGAGACACCAGTCAGTGTACAGATATCTCCCTGAGAGAGAGAGAGGGGACTGAGAGACACCAGTCAGTGTACAGATATCTCCCTGAGAGAGAGAGAGAGGGGACTCATCGACACCAGTCAGTGTACAGATATCTCCCTGAGAGAGAGAGGGGACTGAGAGACACCAGTCAGTGTACAGATACCTTCCTGGGAGAGAGACGGGGGACTGAGAGACACCAGTCAGTGTACAGTTATCTCCCTGTGAGAGAGAGACGGGGTACTGAGAGACACCAGTCAGTGTACAGATATCTCCCAGAGAGAGGGTGGACTGAGAGGCACCAGTCAGTGAACAGATATCTCCCTGAGAGAGAGAGAGGGGACAGAGAGACACCAGTCAGTGTACAGATATCTCCCTGAGAGAGAGGGGACTGAGAGACACCAGTCAGTGGACATATATCTCCCTGAGAGAGAGGGGACTGAGAGACACCAGTCAGTGTCCAAATATCTCCCTGAGAGAGAGAGAGGGGACTCATCGACACCAGTCAGTGTACAGATATCTCCCTGAGAGAGAGGGGACTGAGAGACACCAGTCAGTGGACATATATCTCCCTGAGAGAGAGGGGACTGAGAGACACCAGTCAGTGTCCAAATATCTCCCTGAGAGAGAGAGAGGGGACTCATCGACACCAGTCAGTGTACAGATATCTCCCTGAGAGAGAGGGGACTGAGAGACACCAGTCAGTGTACAGATATCTCCCTGAGAGAGAGGGGACTGAGAGGCACCAGTCAGTGTACAGATATCTCCCTGAGAGAGAGAGAGGGGACTGAGAGACACCAGTCAGTGTACAGATATCTCCCTGAGAGAGAGAGGGGACTGAGAGACACCAGTCAGTGTACAGATATCTGCCTGAGAGAGAGGGGAATGAGAGACACCAGTCAGTGTACAGATATCACCCTGAGAGAGAGAGGGGACTGAGAGACACCAGTCAGTGTACAGATATCTCCCTGAGAGAGAGAGGGGACTGAGAGACACCTGTCAGTGTACAGATATCTCCCTGAGAGGGAGAGAGAGGGGACTGAGAGACACCAGTCAGTGTACAGATATCTCCCTGTGAGAGAGGGGGGGGAAAGAGAGACACCAGTCAGTGTACAGATATCTCCCTGAGAGAGGGGGGGGGACTGAGAGACACCAGTCAGAGTACAGATATCTCCCTGAGAGAGAGGGGGGACAGAGAGACACCAGTCAGTGTACAGAGATCTCCCTGAGAGAGAGAGGGGACTGAGAGACACCAGTCAGTGTACAGATATCTCCCTGAGAGAGAGAGAGAGAGGGGGGGCTGAGAGACACCAGTCAGTGTACAGATATCTCCCTGAGGGAGAGAGAGAGGGGACTGAGAGACACCAGTCAGTGTACAGATATCTCCCTGAGAGAGAGGGGGGACGGAGAGATACCAGTCAGTGTAAAGATATCTCCCTGAGAGAGAGAGAGGGGACTGAGAGACACCAGTCAGTGTACAGATATCTCCCTGAGAGAGAGAGAGAGGGGACTGAGAGACACCAGTCAGTGTACAGATATCTCCCCGAGAGAGAGGGGACTGAGAGACACCAGTCAGTGTACAGATATCTCCCTGAGAGAGAGAGAGGGGACTGAGAGACACCAGACAGTGTACAAATATCTCCCTGAGAGAGAGAGAGAGGGGACAGAGAGACACCAGTCAGTTTACAGATATCTCCCTGAGAGAGAGAGAGGGGAGTGAGAGACACCAGTCAGTGTACAGATATCTCCCTGAGAGAGAGAGAGGGGACTGAGAGACACCAGACAGTGTACAGAGATCTCCCTGAGAGAGAGAGGGGACTGAGAGACACCAGTCAGTGTACAGATATCTCCCTGAGAGAGAGAGAGGGGACTCATCGACACCAGTCAGTGTCCAGATATCTCCCTGAGAGAGAGTGGACTGTGAGGCACCAGTCAGTGTACAGATATCTCCCTGAGAGAGAGAGGGGACTGAGAGACACCAGTCACTGTACAGTTATCTCCCTGTGAGAGAGAGACGGGGTACTGAGAGACACCAGTCAGTGTACAGATATCTCCCAGAGAGAGGGTGGACTGAGAGGCACCAGTCAGTGGACAGATATCTCCCTGAGAGAGAGAGAGGGGACTGAGAGACACCAGTCAGTGTACAGATCTCTCCCTGAGAGGGAGAGAGAGGGGACTGAGAGACACCAGTCAGTGTGCAGATATCTCCCTGAGAGGGAGAGGGGACTGAGAGACACCAGTCAGTGTACAGATATCTCCCTGAGAGAGAGGGGACAGAGAGAAACCAGTCAGTGTACAAATATCTCCCTGAGAGAGAGAGAGAGGGGACTGAGAGACACCAGTCAGTGTACAGATATCTCCCTGAGAGAGAGAGAGGGGACTCATCGACACCAGTCAGTGCACAGATATCTCCCTGAGAGAGAGGGGACTGAGAGACACCAGTCAGTGTACAGATATCTCCCTGAGAGAGAGAGGGGACTGAGAGACACCAGTCAGTGTACAGATATCTCCCTGAGAGAGAGGGAGGCTTCTGAGAGACACCAGTCAGTGTACAGATATCTCCCTGAGAGAGGGGACAGAGAGACACCAGTCAGTGTACAGATATCTCCCTGAGAGGGAGAGGGGACTGAGAGACACGAGTCAGTGTACAGATATCTCCCTCAGAGAGAGAGGGGACTGAGAGACACCAGTCAGTGTACAGATATCTCCCTGAGTGAGAAAGAGAGGGGACTGAGAGACACCAGTCAGTGTACAGATATCTCCCTGAGAGAGAGAAGGGACTGAGAGACACCAGTCAGTGAACAGATATCTCCCTGAGAGAGAGGGGGGACTGAGAGGCAACAGTCAGTGTACAGATATCTCCCTGAGAGAGAGAGAGAGGGGACTGAGAGACACCAGTCAGTGTACAGATATCTCCCTGAGAGAGAGAGAGGATGGAGAGACACCAGTCAGTGTACAGATATCTCCCTGTGAGAGAGGGGGCACTGAGAGACACCAGTTAGTGTACAGATATCTCCCTGAGAGAGAGAGGACTGAGAGACACCAGTCAGTGTACAGATATCTCCCTGATAGAGAGAGGGGACTGAGAGACACCAGTCAGTGTACAGATATCTCCCTGAGAGAGAGAAGGGACTGAGAGACACCAGTCAGTGTACAGATATCTCCCTTAGAGAGAGAGGGGACTGAGAGACACCAGTCAGTGTACAGATATCTCCCTGAGAGAGAGGGGGGACTGAGAGGCAACAGTCAGTGTACAGATATCTCCCTGAGAGAGAGAAGGGACTGAGAGACACCAGTCAGTGAACAGATATCTCCCTGAGAGAGAGAAGGGACTGAGAGACACCAGTCAGTGAACAGATATCTCCCTGAGAGAGAGGGGGGACTGAGAGGCACCAGTCAGTGTACAGATATCTCCCTGAGAGACAGAGGGCGTACTGAGAGACACCAGTCAGTGCACAGATATCTCCCTGAGAGGGAGGGGACTGAGAGACACGAGTCAGTGTACCAATATCTCCCTGAGAGAGAGGGGTCTCAGAGACACCAGTCAGTGTACAGATATCTCCCTGAGAGAGAGGGGACTCAGAGACACCAGTCAGTGAACAGATATCTCACTGAGAGAGAGGGGACTGAGAGACACCAGTCAGTGTACAGATATCTCCCTGAGATAGAGAGAGGGGACTGAGAGACACCAGTCAGTGTACAGATATCTCCCTGAGAGAGAGAGAGGGGACAGAGAGACACCAGTCAGTGTACAGATATCTCCCTGAGAGAGAGGGGGGACTGAGAGACACCAGTCAGTGTACAGATATCTCCCTGCGAGAGAGGGGACTGAGAGACACCAGTCAGTGTACAGATATCTCCCTGTGAGTGAGAGAGGGGATTGAGAGACACCAGTCAGTGTACAGATATCTCCCTGAGAGTGAGAGAGGGGATTGAGAGACACCAGTCAGTGTACAGATATCTCCCTGAGAGAGGGGGGGGACTGAGAGACACCAGTCAGTGTACAGATATCTCCCTGAGATAGAGGGGACTGAGAGACACCAGTCAGTGTACAGATATCTCCCTGAGAGAGAGAGGGGGGACTGAGAGACATCAGTCAGTGTACAGATATCTCCCAGAGAGAGAGAGAGAGGGGACTGAGAGACACCAGTCAGTGTACAGATATCTCCCTGAGAGAGAGAGAGGGGACTGAGAGACACCAGTCAGTGTACAGTTATCTCCCAGAGAGAGAGTGGACTGAGAGGCACCAGTCAGTGGACAGATATTTCCCTGAGAGAGAGAGGGGACTGAGAGACACCAGTCAGTGTACAGATATCTCCCTGAGAGGGAGAGAGAGGGGACTGAGAGACACCAGTCAGTGTACAGATATCTCCCTGAGAGAGAGGGGAATGACAGGCACCAGTCAGTGTACAGATATCTCCCTGAGAGTGAGAGAGGGGATTGAGAGACAGCAGTCAGTGTACAGATATCTCCGTGAGAGAGGGGGGGGACTGAGAGACACCAGTCATTGTACAGATATCTCCCAGAGATAGAGGGGACTGAGAGACACCAGTCAGTGTTCAGATATCTCCCTGAGAGAGAGAGGGGACTGAGAGACACCAGTCAGTGTACAGATATCTCCCTGAGAGAGAGAGGGGGGACTGAGAGACACCAGTCAGTGTACAGATATCTCCCTGAGAGAGAGAGGGGACTAAGAGACACCAGTCAGTGTACAGATATCTCCCTGAGAGAGAGAGAGGGGACTGAGAGACACCAGTCAGTGTACAGATATCTCCCTGAGAGAGAGAGGGGGGACTGAGAGACACCAGTCAGTGTACAGATATCTCCCCGAGGGAGAGAGAGGGGACTAAGAGACACCAGTCAGTGTACAGGTATCTCCATGAGAGAGAGAGAGGGGACTCATCGACACCAGTCAGTGTACAGATATCTCCCTGAGAGAGAGAGGGGACTGAGAGACACCAGTCAGTGTACAGATACCTTCCTGGGAGAGAGACGGGGGACTGAGAGACACCAGTCAGTGTACAGTTATCTCCCTGTGAGAGAGAGACGGGGTACTGAGAGACACCAGTCAGTGTACAGATATCTCCCAGAGAGAGGGTGGACTGAGAGGCACCAGTCAGTGGACAGATATCTCCCTGAGAGAGAGAGAGGGGACAGAGAGACACCAGTCAGTGTACAGATATCTCCCTGAGAGAGAGGGGACTGTGAGACACCAGTCAGTGTACATATATCTCCCTGAGAGAGAGGGGACTGAGAGACACCAGTCAGTGTACAGATATCTCCCTGAGAGAGAGGGGACTGAGAGGCACCAGTCAGTGTACAGATATCTCCCTGAGAGAGAGAGAGGGGACTGAGAGACACCAGTCAGTGTACAGATATCTCCCTGAGAGAGAGAGGGGACTGAGAGACACCAGTCAGTGTACAGATATCTCCCTGAGAGAGAGGGGACTGAGAGACACCAGTCAGTGTACAGATATCTCCCTGAGAGAGAGAGGGGTCTGAGAGACACCAGTCAGTGTACAGATATCTCCCTGAGAGAGAGGGAGGCTTCTGAGAGACACCAGTCAGTGTCCAGATATCTCCCTGAGAGAGGGGACAGAGAGGCACCAGTCAGTGTACAGATATCACCCTGAGAGAGGGGACTGAGAGACACCTGTCAGTGTACAGATATCTCCCTGAGAGGGAGAGAGAGGGGACTGAGAGACACCAGTCAGTGTACAGATATCTCCCTGAGAGGGAGAGGGGACTGAGAGACACGAGTCAGTGTACAGATATCTCCCTCAGAGAGAGAGGGGACTGAGAGACACCAGTCAGTGTACAGATATCTCCCTGAGAGGGAGAGAGAGGGGACTGAGAGACACCAGTCAGTGTGCAGATATCTCCCTGAGAGGGAGAGGGGACTAAGAGACACCAGTCAGTGTACAGATATCTCCCCGAGGGAGAGAGAGGGGACTGAGAGACACCAGTCAGTGTACAGATATCTCCTTGAGACAGATAGAGAGGGGGGACTGAGAGACGCCAGTCAGTGTACAGAGATCTCCCTGAGAGAGAGAGGGGACTGAGAGACACCAGTCAGTGTACAGATATCTCCCTGAGAGAGAGAGAGGGGACTCATCGACACCAGTCAGTGTACAGATATCTCCCTGAGAGAGAGTGGACTGAGAGGCACCAGTCAGTGTACAGATATCTCCCTGAGAGAGAGAGGGGACTGAGAGACACCAGTCAGTGTACAGATACCTTCCTGGGAGAGAGATGGGGGACTGAGAGACACCAGTCAGTGTACAGTTATCTCCCTGTGAGAGAGAGACGGGGTACTGAGAGACACCAGTCAGTGTACAGATATCTCCCTGAGAGAGAGGGGACTGAGAGGCACCAGTCAGTGTACAGATATCTCCCTGAGAGAGAGGGGACTGAGAGACACCAGTCAGTGTACATATATCTCCCTGAGAGAGAGGGGACTGAGAGACACCAGTCAGTGTACAAATATCTCCCTGAGAGAGAGAGAGAGAGGGGACTGAGAGACACCAGTCAGTGTACAGATATCACCCTGAGAGAGAGAGAGGGGACTCATCGACACCAGTCAGTGTACAGATATCTCCCTGAGAGAGAGGGGACTGAGAGGCACCAGTCAGTGTACAGATATCTCCCTGAGAGAGAGAGAGGGGACTGAGAGACACCAGTCAGTGTACAGATATCTCCCTGAGCGAGAGTGGACTGATAGGCACCAGTCAGTGTACAGATATCTCCCTGAGAGAGAGAGGGGACTGAGAGACACCAGTCAGTGTACAGATACCTTCCTGGGAGAGAGACGGGGGACTGAGAGACACCGGTCAGTGTACAGTTATCTCCCTGTGAGAGAGAGACGGGGTACTGAGAGACACCAGTCAGTGTACAGATATCTCCCAGAGAGAGGGTGGACTGAGAGGCACCAGTCAGTGGACAGATATCTCCCTGAGAGAGAGAGAGGGGACAGAGAAACACCAGTCAGTGTACAGATATCTCCCTGAGAGAGAGGGAACCGAGAGACACCAGTCAGTGTATATATATCTTCCTGAGAGAGAGAGAGAGGGGACTGAGAGACACCAGTCAGTGTACAGATATCTCCCTGAGAGAGAGAGAGGGGACTCATCGATACCAGTCAGTGTACAGATATCTCCCTGAGAGAGAGGGGACTGAGAGGCACCAGTCAGTGTACAGATATCTCCCTGAGAGAGAGAGAGGGGACTGAGAGACACCAGTCAGTGTACAGATATCTCCCTGAGAGAGAGAGGGGACTGAGAGACACCAGTCAGTGTACAGATATCTCCCTGAGAGAGAGGGGACTGAGAGACACCAGTCAGTGTACAGATATCTCCCTAAGAGAGAGAGAGAGAGAGGGGACTGAGAGACACCAGTCAGTGTACAGATATCTCCCTGAGAGAGAGGGGGGACTGAGAGGCACCAGTCAGTGTACTGATATCTCCCTGAGAGAGAGAGAGGGGACTGAGAGACACCAGTCAGTGTACAGATATCTCCCTGAGAGAGAGGGGACTGAGAGACACCAGTCAGTGTACAGATATCTCCCTGAGAGAGAGAGGGGACTGAGAGACACCAGTCAGTGTACAGATAGCTCCCTCAGAGAGAGAGGGGACTGAGAGACACCAGTCAGTGTACAGATATCTCCCTGAGATGGAGAGAGAGGGGACTGAGAGACACCAGTCAGTGTGCAGATATCTCCCTGAGAGGGAGAGGGGACTAAGAGACACCAGTCAGTGTACAGATATCTCCCTGAGAGAGTGAGCGGGGACTGAGAGACACCAGTCAGTCTACAGATATCTCCCTGAGAGAGAGAGGGGGGACTGAGAGACACCAGTCAGTGTACAGATATCTCCCTGAGAGAGAGTGGACTGAGAGACACCAGTCAGTGTACAGATATCTCCCTGAGAGAGAGGGGACTGAGAGACACCAGTCAGTGTACAGATATCTCCCTGTGAGATAGAGAGGGGACTGAGAGACACCAGTCAGTGTACAGATATCTCCCTGTGAGAGAGAGAGGGGACTGACAGACACCAGTTAGTGTACAGATATCTCCCTGAGAGAGAGAGCGGACTGAGAGACACCAGTCAGTGTACAGATATCTCCCTGAGAGGGAGAGAGAGGGGACTGAGAGACACCAGTCAGTGTACAGATATCTCCCTGAGAGAGAGGGGACTGAGAGGCACCAGTCAGTGTACAGATATCTCCCTGAGAGTGAGAGAGGGGATTGAGAGACACCAGTCAGTGTACAGATATCTCCGTGAGAGAGGGGGGGGACTGAGAGACACCAGTCAGAGTACAGATATCTCCCAGAGATAGAGGGGACTGAGAGACACCAGTCAGTGTTCAAATATCTCCCTCAGAGAGAGAGGGGACTGAGAGACACCAGTCAGTGTACAGATATCTCCCTGAGAGAGAGAGGGGGGACTGAGAGACACCAGTCAGTGTACAGATATCTCCCTGAGAGAGAGAGGGGACTAAGAGACACCAGTCAGTGTACAGATATCTCCCTGAGAGAGAGGGGGGACTGAGAGACACCAGTCAGTGTACAGATATCTCCCCGAGGGAGAGAGAGGGGACTGAGAGACACCTGTCAGTGTACAGATATCTCCTTGAGACAGATAGAGATGGGGGACTGAGAGACACCAGTCAGTGTACAGATATCTCCCTGAGAGAGAGAGAGGGGACTCATCGACACCAGTCAGTGTACAGATATCTCCCTGAGAGAGAGTGGACTGAGAGGCACCAGTCAGTGTACAGATATCTCCCTGAGAGAGAGTGGACTGAGAGGCACCAGTCAGTGTACAGATATCTCCCTGAGAGAGAGAGGGGACTGAGAGACACCAGTCAGTGTACAGATACCTTCCTGGGAGAGAGACGGGGGACTGAATGACACCAGTCAGTGTACAGTTATCTCCCTGTGAGAGAGAGACGGGGTACTGAGAGACACCAGTCAGTGTACAGATATCTCCCAGAGAGAGGGTGGACTGAGAGGCACCAGTCAGTGGACAGATATCTCCCTGAGAGAGAGAGAGGGGACAGAGAGACACCAGTCAGTGTACAGATATCTCCCTGAGAGAGAGGGGACTGAGAGACACCAGTCAGTGTACATATATCTCCCTGAGAGAGAGGGGACTGAGAGACACCAGTCAGTGTACAAATATCTCCCTGAGAGAGAGAGAGAGGGGACTGAGAGACACCAGTCAGTGTACAGATATCTCCCTGAGAGAGAGAGAGGGGACTCATCGACACCAGTCAGTGTACAGATATCTCCCTGAGAGAGAGGGGACTGAGAGGCACCAGTCAGTGTACAGATATCTCCCTGAGAGAGAGAGAGGGGACTGAGAGACACCAGTCAGTGGACAGATATCTCCCAGAGAGAGAGAGGGGACAGAGAGACACCAGTCAGTGTACAGATATCTCCCTGAGAGAGAGGGGACTGAGAGACACCAGTCAGTGTACATATATCTCCCTGAGAGAGACGGGACTGAGAGACACCAGTCAGTGTACAAATATCTCCCTGAGAGAGAGAGAGAGGGGACTGAGAGACACCAGTCAGTGTACAGATATCTCCCTGAGAGAGAGGGGACTGAGAGACACCAGTCAGTGTACAGATATCTCCCTGAGAGAGAGTGAGGGGACTCATCGACACCAGTCAGTGTACAGATATCTCCCTGAGAGAGAGGGGACTGAGAGGCACCAGTCAGTGTACAGATATCTCCCTGAGAGAGAGAGAGGGGACTGAGAGACACCAGTCAGTGTACAGATATCTCCCTGAGAGAGAGAGGGGACTGAGAGACACCAGTCAGTGTACAAATATCTCCCTGAGAGAGAGAGAGAGGGGACTCAGAGACACCAGTCAGTGTACAGATATCTCCCTGAGAGAGAGAGAGGGGACTCATCGACACCAGTCAGTGTACAGATATCTCCCTGAGAGAGAGGGGACTGAGAGGCACCAGTCAGTGTACAGATATCTCCCTGAGAGAGAGAGACGGGACTGAGAGACACCAGTCAGTGTACAGATATCTCCCTGAGAGAGAGGGGACTGAGAGACACCAGTCAGTGTACAGATATCTCCCTAAGAGAGAGAGAGAGAGAGGGGACTGAGAGACACCAGTCAGTGTACAGATATCTCCCTGAGAGAGAGGGGGGACTGAGAGGCACCAGTCAGTGTACAGATATCTCCCTGAGAGAGAGAGAGGGGACTGAGAGACACCAGTCAGTGTACAGATATCTCCCTGAGAGAGAGGGGACTGAGAGACACCAGTCAGTGTACAGATATCTCCCTGAGAGAGAGAGGGGACTGAGAGACACCAGTCAGTGTACAGATATCTCCCGGAGAGAGAGGGAGGCTTCTGAGAGACACCAGTCAGTGTACAGATATCTCCTTGAGAGAGGGGACAGAGAGACACCAGTCAGTGTACAGATATCACCCTGAGAGAGGGGACTGAGAGACACCTGTCAGTGTACAGATATCTCCCTGAGAGGGAGAGAGAGGGGTCTGAGAGACACCAGTCAGTGTGCAGATATCTCCCTGAGAGGGAGAGGGGACTGAGAGACACGAGTCAGTGTACAGATAGCTCCCTCAGAGAGAGAGGGGACTGAGAGACACCAGTCAGTGTACAGATATCTCCCTGAGATGGAGAGAGAGGGGACTGAGAGACACCAGTCAGTGAGCAGATATCTCCCTGAGAGGGAGAGGGGACTAAGAGACACCAGTCAGTGTACAGATATCTCCCCGAGGGAGAGAGAGGGGACTGAGAGACACCAGTCAGTGTACAGATATCTCCTTGAGACAGATAGAGAGGGGGGACTGAGAGACACCAGTCAGTGTACAGAGATCTCCCTGAGAGAGAGAGGGGACTGAGAGACACCAGTCAATGTACAGATATCTCCCTGAGAGAGAGAGGGGACTGAGAGACACCAGTCAGTATATAGATATCTCCCTGAGATAGAGGGGACTGAGAGACACCAGTCAGTGCACAGATGTCTCCCTGAGAGAGAGGGAGGCTTCTGAGAGTCACCAGTCAGTGTACAGATATCTCCCTGAGAGAGAGGGGACTGAGAGTCACCAGTCAGTGTACAGATATCTCCCTGAGAGAGAGAGCGGGGACTGAGAGACACCAGTCAGTGTACAGATATCTCCCTGAGAGAGAGAGCGGGGACTAAGAGACACCAGTCAGTGTACAGATATCTCCCCGAGGGAGAGAGAGGGGACTGAGAGACACCAGTCAGTGTACAGATATCTCCCTGTGAGAGAGAGAGGGGACTGAGAGACACCAGTCAGTGTACAGATATCTTCCTGAGAGAGAGAGGGGACAGAGAGACACCAGTCAGTGTACAGATATCTCCCTGAGAGAGAGGGGACTGAGAGTCACCAGTCAGTGTACAGATAACTCCCTGAGAGAGTGAGCGGGGACTGAGAGACACCAGTCAGTCTACAGATATCTCCCTGAGAGAGAGAGGGGGGACTGAGAGACACCAGTCAGTGTACAGATATCTCCCTGAGAGATAGTGGACTGAGAGACACCAGTCAGTGTACAGATATCTCCCTGAGAGAGAGGGGACTGAGAGACACCAGTCAGTGTACAGATATCTCCCTGTGAGAGAGAGAGGGGACTGAGAGACACCAGTCAGTGTACAGATATCTCCCTGTGAGAGAGAGAGGGGACTGACAGACACCAGTTAGTGTACAGATATCTCCCTGAGAGAGAGAGCGGACTGAGAGACACCAGTCAGTGTACAGATATCTCCCTGAGAGGGAGAGAGAGGGGACTGAGAGACACCAGTCAGTGTACAGATATCTCCCTGAGAGAGAGGGGACTGAGAGGCACCAGTCAGTGTACAGATATCTCCCTGAGAGTGAGAGAGGGGATTGAGAGACACCAGTCAGTGTACAGATATCTCCGTGAGAGAGGGGGGGGACTGAGAGACACCAGTCAGAGTACAGATATCTCCCAGAGATAGAGGGGACTGAGAGACACCAGTCAGTGTTCAGATATCTCCCTGTGAGAGAGAGGGGACTGAGAGACACCAGTCAGTGTACAGATATCTCCCTGAGAGAGAGAGGGGACTGAGAGACACCAGTCAGTGTACAAATATCTCCCTGAGAGAGAGAGAGAGGGGACTCAGAGACACCAGTCAGTGTACAGATATCTCCCTGAGAGAGAGAGAGGGGACTCATCGACACCAGTCAGTGTACAGATATCTCCCTGAGAGAGAGGGGACTGAGAGGCACCAGTCAGTGTACAGATATCTCCCTGAGAGAGAGAGACGGGACTGAGAGACACCAGTCAGTGTACAGATATCTCCCTGAGAGAGAGGGGACTGAGAGACACCAGTCAGTGTACAGATATCTCCCTAAGAGAGAGAGAGAGAGAGGGGACTGAGAGACACCAGTCAGTGTACAGATATCTCCCTGAGAGAGAGGGGGGACTGAGAGGCACCAGTCAGTGTACAGATATCTCCCTGAGAGAGAGAGAGGGGACTGAGAGACACCAGTCAGTGTACAGATATCTCCCTGAGAGAGAGGGGACTGAGAGACACCAGTCAGTGTACAGATATCTCCCTGAGAGAGAGAGGGGACTGAGAGACACCAGTCAGTGTACAGATATCTCCCGGAGAGAGAGGGAGGCTTCTGAGAGACACCAGTCAGTGTACAGATATCTCCTTGAGAGAGGGGACAGAGAGACACCAGTCAGTGTACAGATATCACCCTGAGAGAGGGGACTGAGAGACACCTGTCAGTGTACAGATATCTCCCTGAGAGGGAGAGAGAGGGGTCTGAGAGACACCAGTCAGTGTGCAGATATCTCCCTGAGAGGGAGAGGGGACTGAGAGACACGAGTCAGTGTACAGATAGCTCCCTCAGAGAGAGAGGGGACTGAGAGACACCAGTCAGTGTACAGATATCTCCCTGAGATGGAGAGAGAGGGGACTGAGAGACACCAGTCAGTGAGCAGATATCTCCCTGAGAGGGAGAGGGGACTAAGAGACACCAGTCAGTGTACAGATATCTCCCCGAGGGAGAGAGAGGGGACTGAGAGACACCAGTCAGTGTACAGATATCTCCCTGAGACAGATAGAGAGGGGGGACTGAGAGACACCAGTCAGTGTACAGAGATCTCCCTGAGAGAGAGAGGGGACTGAGAGACACCAGTCAATGTACAGATATCTCCCTGAGAGAGAGAGGGGACTGAGAGACACCAGTCAGTATATAGATATCTCCCTGAGATAGAGGGGACTGAGAGACACCAGTCAGTGCACAGATGTCTCCCTGAGAGAGAGGGAGGCTTCTGAGAGTCACCAGTCAGTGTACAGATATCTCCCTGAGAGAGAGGGGACTGAGAGTCACCAGTCAGTGTACAGATATCTCCCTGAGAGAGAGAGCGGGGACTGAGAGACACCAGTCAGTGTACAGATAACTGCCTGAGAGAGAGAGCGGGGACTAAGAGACACCAGTCAGTGTACAGATATCTCCCCGAGGGAGAGAGAGGGGACTGAGAGACACCAGTCAGTGTACAGATATCTCCCTGTGAGAGAGAGAGGGGACTGAGAGACACCAGTCAGTGTACAGATATCTTCCTGAGAGAGAGAGGGGACAGAGAGACACCAGTCAGTGTACAGATATCTCCCTGAGAGAGAGGGGACTGAGAGTCAACAGTCAGTGTACAGATAACTCCCTGAGAGAGTGAGCGGGGACTGAGAGACACCAGTCAGTCTACAGATATCTCCCTGAGAGAGAGAGGGGGGACTGAGAGACACCAGTCAGTGTACAGATATCTCCCTGAGAGAGAGGGGACTGAGAGACACCAGTTAGTGTACAGATATCTCCCTGAGAGAGAGAGCGGACTGAGAGACACCAGTCAGTGTACAGATATCTCCCTGAGAGGGAGAGAGAGGGGACTGAGAGACACCAGTCAGTGTACAGATATCTCCCTGAGAGAGAGGGGACTGAGAGGCACCAGTCAGTGTACAGATATCTCCCTGAGAGTGAGAGAGGGGATTGAGAGACACCAGTCAGTGTACAGATATCTCCGTGAGAGAGGGGGGGGACTGAGAGACACCAGTCAGAGTACAGATATCTCCCAGAGATAGAGGGGACTGAGAGACACCAGTCAGTGTTCAGATATCTCCCTGTGAGAGAGAGGGGACTGAGAGACACCAGTCAGTGTACAGATATCTCCCTGAGAGACAGAGGGGGGACTGAGAGACACCAGTCAGTGTACAGATATCTCCCTGAGAGAGAGAGGGGACTAAGAGACACCAGTCAGTGTACAGATATCTCCCTGAGAGAGAGGGGGGACTGAGAGACACCAGTCAGTGTACAGATATCTCCCCGAGGGAGAGAGAGGGGACTGAGAGACACCAGTCAGTGTACAGATATCTCCTTGAGACAGATAGAGATGGGGGACTAAGAGACACCAGTCAGTGTACAGATATCTCCCTGAGAGAGAGGGGGGACTGAGAGACACCAGTCAGTGTACAGATATCTCCCCGAGGGAGAGAGAGTGGACTGAGAGGCACCAGTCAGTGTACAGATATCTCCCTGAGAGAGAGTGGACTGAGAGGCACCAGTCAGTGTACAGATATCTCCCTGAGAGAGAGAGGGGACTGAGAGACACCAGTCAGTGTACAGATACCTTCCTGGGAGAGAGACGGGGGACTGAGAGACACCAGTCAGTGTACAGTTATCTCCCTGTGAGAGAGAGACGGGGTACTGAGAGACACCAGTCAGTGTACAGATATCTCCCAGAGAGAGGGTGGACTGAGAGGCACCAGTCAGTGGACAGATATCTCCCTGAGAGAGAGAGAGGGGACAGAGAGACACCAGTCAGTGTACAGATATCTCCCTGAGAGAGAGGGGACTGAGAGACACCAGTCAGTGTACATATATCTCCCTGAGAGAGAGGGGACTGAGAGACACCAGTCAGTGTACAAATATCTCCCTGAGAGAGAGAGAGAGGGGACTGAGAGACACCAGTCAGTGTACAGATATCTCCCTGAGAGAGAGAGAGGGGACTCATCGACACCAGTCAGTGTACAGATATCTCCCTGAGAGAGAGGGGACTGAGAGGCACCAGTCAGTGTACAGATATCTCCCTGAGAGAGAGAGGGGACTGAGAGACACCAGTCAGTGTACAGATATCTCCCTGAGAGACAGGGAGGCTTCTGAGAGACACCAGTCAGTGTACATATATCTCCCTGAGAGAGAGGGGACTGAGAGACACCAGTCAGTGTACAAATATCTCCCTGAGAGAGAGAGAGAGGGGACTGAGAGACACCAGTCAGTGTACAGATATCTCCCTGAGAGAGAGAGAGGGGACTCATCGACACCAGTCAGTGTACAGATATCTCCCTGAGAGAGGGGACAGAGAGACACCAGTCAGTGTACAGATATCTCCCTGAGAGAGAGAGGGGACTGAGAGACACCTGTCAGTGTACAGATATCTCCCTGAGAGGGAGAGGGGACTGAGAGACACGAGTCAGTGTACAGATATCTCCCTCAGAGAGAGTGGGGACTGAGAGACACCAGTCAGTGTACAGATATCTCCCTGAGAGGGAGAGAGAGGGGACTGAGAGACACCAGTCAGTGTGCAGATATCTCCCTGAGAGGGAGAGGGGACTAAGAGACACCAGTCAGTGTACAGATATCTCCCCGAGGGAGAGAGAGGGGACTGAGAGACACCAGTCAGTGTACAGATATCTCCTTGAGACAGATAGAGAGGGGGGACTGAGAGACGCCAGTCAGTGTACAGAGATCTCCCTGAGAGAGAGAGGGGACTGAGAGACACCAGTCAGTGTACAGATATCTCCCTGAGAGAGAGAGAGGGGACTCATCGACACCAGTCAGTGTACAGATATCTCCCTGAGAGAGAGTGGACTGAGAGGCACCAGTCAGTGTACAGATATCTCCCTGAGAGAGAGAGGGGACTGAGAGACACCAGTCAGTGTACAGATACCTTCCTGGGAGAGAGACGGGGGACTGAGAGACACCAGTCAGTGTACAGTTATCTCCCTGTGAGAGAGAGACGGGGTACTGAGAGACACCAGTCAGTGTACAGATATCTCGAAGAGAGAGGGTGGACTGAGAGGCACCAGTCAGTGGACAGATATCTCCCAGAGAGAGAGAGAGGGGACAGAGAGACACCAGTCAGTGTACAGATATCTCCCTGAGAGAGAGGGGGGACTGAGAGACACCAGTCAGTGTACAGATATCTCCCTGAGAGAGAGAGAGGGGACTGAGAGACACCAGTCAGTGTACAGATATCTCCCTGAGAGAGAGAGGGGACTGAGAGACACCAGTCAGTGTACAGATATCTCCCTGAGAGAGAGTGGACTGAGAGACACCAGTCAGTGTACAGATATCTCCCTGAGAGAGAGGGGACTGAGAGACACCAGTCAGTGTACAGATATCTCCCTGAGAGAGAGGGGACTGAGAGACACCAGTCAGTGTACAAATATCTCCCTGAGAGAGAGGGGGGACTGAGAGACACCAGTCAGTGTACAGATATCTCCCTGAGAGAGAGTGAGGGGACTGAGAGACACCAGTCAGTGTACAGATATCTCCCTGAGAGAGAGGGGACTGAGAGACACCAGTCAGTGTACATATATCTCCCTGAGAGAGAGGGGACTGAGAGACACCAGTCAGTGTACAAATATCTCCCTGAGAGAGAGAGAGAGGGGACTGAGAGACACCAGTCAGTGTACAGATATCTCCCTGAGAGAGAGAGAGGGGACTCATCGACACCAGTCAGTGTACAGATATCTCCCTGAGAGAGAGGGGACTGAGAGGCACCAGTCAGTGTACAGATATCTCCCTGAGAGAGAGAGGGGACTGAGAGACACCAGTCAGTGTACAGATATCTCCCTGAGAGACAGGGAGGCTTCTGAGAGACACCAGTCAGTGTACAGATATCTCCCTGAGAGAGGGGACAGAGAGACACCAGTCAGTGTACAGATATCTCCCTGAGAGAGAGAGGGGACTGCGAGACACCTGTCAGTGTACAGATATCTCCCTGAGAGGGAGAGAGAGGGGACTGAGAGACACCAGTCAGTGTGCAGATATCTCCCTGAGAAGGAGAGGGGACTGAGAGACACGAGTCAGTGTACAGATATCTCCCTCAGAGAGAGAGGGGACTGGGAGACACCAGTCAGTGTACAGATATCTCCCTGAGAGGGAGAGAGAGGGGACTGAGAGACACCAGTCAGTGTGCAGATATCTCCCTGAGAGGGAGAGGGGACTAAGAGACACCAGTCAGTGTACAGATATCTCCCCGAGGGAGAGAGAGGGGACTGAGAGACACCAGTCAGTGTACAGATATCTCCTTGAGACAGATAGAGAGGGGGGACTGAGAGACGCCAGTCAGTGTACAGAGATCTCCCTGAGAGAGAGAGGGGACTGAGAGACACCAGTCAGTGTACAGATATCTCCCTGAGAGAGAGAGAGGGGACTCATCGACACCAGTCAGTGTACAGATATCTCCCTGAGAGAGGGGGGACTGAGAGACACCAGTCAGTGTACAGTTATCTCCCTGTGAGAGAGAGACGGGGTACTGAGAGACACCAGTCAGTGTACAGATATCTCGAAGAGAGAGGGTGGACTGAGAGGCACCAGTCAGTGGACAGATATCTCCCAGAGAGAGAGAGAGGGGACAGAGAGACACCAGTCAGTGTACAAATATCTCCCTGAGAGAGAGGGGGGACTGAGAGACACCAGTCAGTGTACAGATATCTCCCTGAGAGAGAGAGAGGGGACTGAGAGACACCAGTCAGTGTACAGATATCTCCCTGAGAGAGAGAGGGGACTGAGAGACACCAGTCAGTGTACAGATATCTCCCTGAGAGAGAGAGGGGACTGAGAGACACCAGTCAGTGTACAGATATCTCCCTGAGAGAGAGTGGACTGAGAGACACCAGTCAGTGTACAGATATCTCCCTGAGAGAGAGGGGACTGAGAGACACCAGTCAGTGTACAGATATCTCCCTGAGAGAGAGGGGACTGAGAGACACCAGTCAGTGTACAAATATCTCCCTGAGAGAGAGGGGGGACTGAGAGACACCAGTCAGTGTACAGATATCTCCCTGAGAGAGAGTGAGGGGACTGAGAGACACCAGTCAGTCTACAGATATCTCCCTGAGAGAGAGTGAGGGGACTCATCGACACCAGTCAGTGTACAGATATCTCCCTGAGAGAGAGGGGACTGAGAGGCACCAGTCAGTGTACAGATATCTCCCTGAGAGAGAGTGAGGGGACTCATCGACACCAGTCAGTGTACAGATATCTCCCTGAGAGAGAGGGGACTGAGAGGCACCAGTCAGTGTACAGATATCTCCCTGAGAGAGAGAGAGGGGACTGAGAGACACCAGTCAGTGTACAGATATCTCCCTGAGAGAGAGAGGGGACTGAGAGACACCAGTCAGTGAACAGATATCTCCCTGAGAGAGAGAGAGGGGACTGAGAGACACCAGTCAGTGTACAGATATCTCCCTGAGAGAGAGGGGACTAAGAGACACCAGTCAGTGTACAGATATCTCCCTGAGAGAGAGGGGGGACTGGGAGACACCAGTCAGTGTACAGATATCTCCTTGAGACAGATAGAGATGGGGGACTGAGAGACACCAGTCAGTGTACAGATATCTCCCTGAGAGAGAGAGGGGGGACTCATCGACACCAGTCAGTGTACAGATATCTCCCTGAGAGAGAGTGGACTGAGAGGCACCAGTCAGTGTACAGATATCTCCCTGAGAGAGAGAGGGGACTGAGAGACACCAGTCAGTGTACAGATACCTTCCTGGGAGAGAGACGGGGGACTGAGAGACACCAGTCAGTGTACAGTTATCTCCCTGTGAGAGAGAGACGGGGTACTGAGAGACACCAGTCAGTGTACAGATATCTCCCAGAGAGAGGGTGGACTGAGAGGCACCAGTCAGTGGACAGATATCTCCCTGAGAGAGAGAGAGGGGACAGAGAGACACCAGTCAGTGTACAGATATCTCCCTGAGAGAGAGGGGACTGAGAGACACCAGTCAGTGTACATATATCTCCCTGAGAGAGAGGGGACTGAGAGACACCAGTCAGTGTACAAATATCTCCCTGAGAGAGAGAGAGAGGGGACTGAGAGACACCAGTCAGTGTACAGATATCTCCCTGAGAGAGAGAGAGGGGACTCATCGACACCAGTCAGTGTACAGATATCTCCCTGAGAGAGAGGGGACTGAGAGGCACCAGTCAGTGTACAGATATCTCCCTGAGAGAGAGAGAGGGGACTGAGAGACACCAGTCAGTGTACAGATATCTCCCTGAGAGAGAGAGGGGACTGAGAGACACCAGTCAGTGTACAGATATCTCCCTGAGAGAGAGTGGACTGAGAGACACCAGTCAGTGTACAGATATCTCCCTGAGAGAGAGAGGGGACTGAGAGACACCAGTCAGTGTACAGATATCTCCCTGAGAGAGAGGGAGGCTTCTGAGAGACACCAGTCAGTCTACAGATATCTCCCTGAGAGAGGGGACAGAGAGACACCAGTCAGTGTACAGATATCACCCTGAGAGAGGGGACTGAGAGACACCTGTCAGTGTACAGATATCTCCCTGAGAGGGAGAGAGAGGGGACTGAGAGACACCAGTCAGTGTGCAGATATCTCCCTGAGAGGGAGAGGGGACTGAGAGACACGAGTCAGTGTACAGATATCTCCCTCAGAGAGAGAGAGGACTGAGAGACACCAGTCAGTGTACAGATATCTCCCTGAGAGGGAGAGAGAGAGGACTGAGAGACACCAGTCAGTGTGCAGATATCTCCCTGAGAGGGAGAGGGGACTAAGAGACACCAGTCAGTGTACAGATATCTCCCCGAGGGAGAGAGAGGGGACTGAGAGACACCAGTCAGTGTACAGATATCTCCCTGAGAGAGAGAGAGGGGACTCATCAACACCAGTCAGTGTACAGATATCTCCCTGAGAGAGAGTGGACTGAGAGGCACCAGTCAGTGTACAGATATCTCTCTGAGAGAGAGAGGGGACTGAGAGACACCAGTCAGTGTACAGATACCTTCCTGGGAGAGAGACGGGGGACTGAGAGACACCAGTCAGTGTACAGTTATCTCCCTGTGAGAGAGAGACGGGGTACTGAGTGACACCAGTCAGTGTACAGATATCTCCCAGAGAGAGGGTGGACTGAGAGGCACCAGTCAGTGGACAGATATCTCCCTGAGAGAGAGTGAGGGGACTCATCGACACCAGTCAGTGTACAGATATCTCCCTGAGAGAGAGGGGACTGAGAGGCACCAGTCAGTGTACAGATATCTCCCTGAGAGAGAGAGAGGGGACTGAGAAACACCAGTCAGTGTACAGATATCTCCCTGAGAGAGAGAGGGGACTGAGAGACACCAGTCAGTGAACAGATATCTCCCTGAGAGAGAGAGAGGGGACTGAGAGACACCAGTCAGTGTACAGATATCTCCCTGAGAGAGAGGGGACTGAGAGACACCAGTCAGTGTACAGATATCTCCCTGAGAGAGAGAGAGGGGACTGAGAGACACCAGTCAGTGAACAGATATCTCCCTGAGAGAGAGGGGACAGAGAGACACCTGTCAGTGTACAGATATCTCCCTGAGAGGGAGAGAGAGGGGACTGAGAGACACCAGTCAGTGTGCAGATATCTCCCTGAGAGGGAGAGGGGACTGAGAGACACGAGTCAGTGTACAGATATCTCCCTGAGTGAGAGAGAGAGGGGACTGAGAGACACCAGTCAGTGTACAGATATCTCCCTGAGAGAGAGGGGGGACTGAGAGGCAACAGTCAGTGTACAGATATCTCCCTGAGAGACAGAGGGTTTACTGAGAGACACCAGTCAGTGCACAGATATCTCCCTGAGAGGGAGGGGACTGAGACACACCAGTCAGTGTACAGATATCTCCCTGAGAGAGAGGGGACTGAGAGACACCAGTCAGTGTACCGATATCTCCCTGAGAGAGAGGGGTCTCAGAGACACCAGTCAGTGTACAGATATCTCCCTGAGAGAGAGGGGACTCAGAGACACCAGTCAGTGAACAGATATCTCACTGAGAGAGAGGGGACTGAGAGACACCAGTCAGTGTACAGATATCTCCCTGAGAGAGAGAGAGGGGACAGAGAGACGCCAGTCAGTGTACAGATATCTCCTTGAGAGAGAGGGGGGACTGAGAGACACCAGTCAGTGTACAGATATCTCCCTGAGAGAGAGGGGGGACTGAGAGACACCAGTCAGTGTACAGATATCTGCCTGAGAGAGAGAGGGGGGACTGAGAGACACCAGTCAGTGTACAGATATCTCCCTGAGAGAGAGAGGGGACAGAGAGCCACCAGTAAGTGTACAGATATCTCCCTGAGAGAGGGGACTGAGAGACACCAGTCAGTGTACAGATACCTTCCTGGGAGAGAGGCGGGGGACTGAGAGACACCAGTCAGTGTACAGATATCTCCCTGAGAGAGGGTGGACTGAGAGGCACCAGTCAGTGTACAGATATCTCCCTGAGAGAGAGAGAGAGGGGACTGAGAGGCACCAGTCAGTGTACAGATATCTCCCTGAGAGAGAGAGAGAGGGGACTGAGAGACACCAGTCAGTGTACAGATATCTCCCTGAGAGAGAGAGGGGACTGAGAGACACCAGTCAGTGTACAGATATCTCCCTGAGAGAGAGAGAGAGGGGACTGAGAGACACCAGTCAGTGGACAGATATCTCCCTGAGAGAGAGAGGGGGGACTGAGAGGCAACAGTCAGTGCACAGATATCTCCCTGAGAGAGAGAGAGGGGACTCATCGACACCAGTCAGTTTACAGATATCACCCTGAGAGAGGGGACTGAGAGACACCTGTCAGTGTACAGATATCTCCCTGAGAGAGAGAAGGGACTGAGAGACACCAGTCAGTGTACAGATATCTCCCTGAGTGAGAGAGAGAGGGGACTGAGAGACACCAGTCAGTGTACAGATATCTCCCTGAGTGAGAGAGGGAGGGGACTGAGAGACACCAGTCAGTGTACAGATATCTCCTTAAGAGAGAGAAGGGACTGAGAGACACCAGTCAGTGAACAGATATCTCCCTGAGAGAGAGAGGGGCGTCTGAGAGGCAACAGTCAGTGTACACATATCTCCCGGAGTGAGAGAGAGAGGGGACTGAGAGATACCAGTCAGTGTACAGATATCTCCCTGAGAGACAGAGGGGGTACTGAGAGACACCAGTCAGTGCACAGATATCTCCCTGAGAGGGAGGGGACTGAGAGACACCAGTCAGTGCACAGATATCTCCCTGAGAGAGAGGGGACTGAGAGACACCAGTCAGTGTACCGATATCTCCCTGAGAGAGAGGGGTCTCAGAGACACCAGTCAGTGTACACATATCTCCCTGAGAGAGAGAGGGGACTGAGAGACACCAGTCAGTGTACAGATATCTCCCTGAGAGAGAGAGGGGACTGAGAGACACCAGTCAGTGTACAGATATCTCCCTGAGAGAGAGGGGGGACTGAGATACACCAGTCAGTGTACAGATATCTCCCTGAGAGAGAGAGAGGGGAATGAGAGACACCAGTCAGTCTACAGATATCTCACTGAGAGAGAGGGGACTGAGAGACACCAGTCAGTGTACAGATATCTCACTGAGAGAGAGGGGACTGGGAGACACCAGTCAGTGTACAGATATCTCCCTGAGAGAGAGAGGGGGGACTGGGAGACACCAGTCAGTGTACAGATATCTCCCTGAAAGAGAGAGGGGGGACTGAGAGACACCAGTCAGTGTACAGATATCTCCCTGAGAGAGAGGGGGGACTGAGAGACACCAGTCAGTGTACAGATATCTCCCTCAGAGAGAGGGGACTGAGAGACACCAGTCAGTGTACAGATATCTCCCTGAGAGAGAGGGAGGCTTCTGAGAGACACCAGTCAGTGTACAGATATCTCCCTGAGAGAGGGGACAGAGAGACACCAGTCAGTGTACAGATATCACCCTGAGAGGGAGAGGGGACTGAGAGACACCAGTCAGTGTACAGATATCTCCCTCAGAGAGAGAGCGGACTGAGAGACATGAGTCAGTGTACAGATATCTCCCTCAGAGAGAGAGGGGACTGAGAGACACCAGTCAGTGTACAGATATCTCCCTGAGGGAGAGAAGGGACTGAGAGACACCAGTCAGTGTACAGATATCTCCCGGAGAGAGAGGGGGGACTGAGAGGCAACAGTCAGTGTACACATATCTCCCTGAGTGAGAGAGAGAGGGGACTGAGAGACACCAGTCAGTGTACAGATATCTCCCTGAGAGACAGAGGGGTTACTGAGAGACAAAAGTCAGTGCACAGATATCTCCCTGAGAGAGAGGGGACTGAGAGACACCAGTCAGTGTACCGATATCTCCCTGAGAGAGAGGGGACTCAGAGACACCAGTCAGTGTACAGATATCTCCCTGAGAGAGAGGGGACTGAGAGACACCAGTCAGTGTACAGATATCTCACTGAGAGAGAGAGGGGACTGAGAGACACCAGTCAGTGTACAGATATCTCCCTGAGAGAGAGAGGGGACTGAGAGACACCAGTCAGTGTACAGATATCTCCCTGAGAGGGAGAGAGGGGACTGAGAGACACCAGTTAGTGTACAGATATCTCCCTGAGAGAGAGGGGGGACTGAGATACACCAGTCAGTGTACAGATATCTCCCTGAGAGAGAGGGGGGACTGAGAGACACCAGTCAGTGTACAGATATCTCCCTGAGAGAGAGAGAGGGGAATGAGAGACACCAGTCAGTGCACAGATATCTCCCTGAGAGACAGAGGCGACTGAGAGGCAACAGTCAGTGTACAGATATCTCCCTGAAAGAGAGTGGGGGGCCTGAGAGACACCAGTCAGTGTACAGATATCTCCCTCAGAGAGAGAGGGGACTGAGAGACACCAGTCAGTGTACAGATATCTCCCTGAGAGAGAGGGGACTGAAAGATACCAGTCAGTGTACAGATATCTCCCTGAGAGAGAGGGGACTGAGAGACACCAGTCAGTGTACAGATATCTCCCTGAGATACAGAAGGGGAACTGAGAGACACCAGTCAGTGTACAGATATCTCCCTGAGAGAGAGGGACTGAGAGACAACAGTCAGTGTACAGATATCTCCCTGAGAGAGAGAGAGGGGGGACTGAGAGACACCAGTCAGTGTACAGATATCTCCCTGAGAGAGAGAGAGTGGGGACTGAGAGACACCAGTCAGTGTACAGATAACTCCCTAAGAGAGAGGGGACTGAGAGTCACCAGTCAGTGTACAGATATCTCCCTTAGAGAGAGAGCGGGGACTGAGAGACACCAGTCAGTGTACAGATATCTCCCTGAGAGAGAGAGAGGGGGGACTGAGAGACACCAGTCAGTGTACAGATAACTCCCTAAGAGAGAGGGGACTGAGAGTCACCAGTCAGTGTACAGATATCTCCCTGAGAGAGAGAGCGGGGACTGAGAGACACCAGTCAGTGTACAGATATCTCCCTGAGAGAGAGGGGACTGAGAGACACCAGTCAGTGTACAGATATCTCCCTGAGAGAGAGGGGGGGGACTGAGAGACACCAGTCAGTGTACAGATATCTCCCTGAGAGAGAGGGGGGACTGAGAGACACCAGTCAGTGTACAGATATCTCCCCGAGAGAGAGAGAGGGGACTGAGAGACACCAGTCAGTGTACAGATATCTCCCTGAGAGAGAGTGGACTGAGAGACACCAGTCAGTTTACAGATATCTCCCTGAGAGAGAGGGGACTGAGAGACACCAGTCAGTGTACAGATATCTCACTGAGAGAGAGGGGACTGAGAGACACCAGTCAGTGTACAGATATCTCCCTGAGAGAGAGAGGGGACTGAGAGACACCAGTCAGTGTACAGATATCTCCCTGAGAGAGAGGGGACTGAGAGACACCAGTCAGTGTACAGATATCTCCCTGAGAGAGAGGGGGGACTGAGATACACCAGTCAGTGTACAGATATCTCCCTGAGAGAGAGAGAGGGGACTGAGAGACACCAGTCAGTGCACAGATATCTCCCTGAGAGACAGAGGGGACTGAGAGGCAACAGTCAGTGTACAGATATCTCACTGATAGAGAGAGGGGACTGAGAGACACCAGTCAGTGTACAGATATCTCCCTCAGAGAGAGAGGGGACTGAGAGACACCAGTCAGTGTACAGATATCTCCCTGAGAGAGAGGGGACTGAAAGACACCAGTCAGTGTACAGATATCTCCCTGAGAGAGAGGGGACTGAGAGACACCAGTCAGTGTACAGATATCTCCCTGAGAAACAGAAGGGGGACTGAGAGACACCAGTCAGTGTACAGATATCTCCCTGAGAGAGAGGGGACTGAGAGACAACAGTCAGTGTACAGATATCTCCCTGAGAGAGAGAGAGGGGGGACTGAGAGACACCAGTCAGTGTACAGATATCTCCCTGAGAGAGAGAGAGTGGGGACTGAGAGACACCAGTCAGTGTACAGATACCTCCCTGAGAGAGAGTGGACTGAGAGTCACCAGTCAGTGTACAGATATCTCCCTGAGAGAGAGTGGGCGGCCTGAGAGACACCAGTCAGTGTACAGATATCTCCCTGAGAGAGAGGGGACTGAGAGACACCAGTCAGTGTACAGATATCTCCCTGAGAGAGAGAGGGGACTGAGAGACACCAGTCAGTGGACAGATATCTCCCTGAGAGAGAGGGGACTGAAAGACACCAGTCAGTGTACAGATATCTCCCTGAGAGAGAGGGGACTGAGAGACACCAGTCAGTGTACAGATATCTCCCTGAGAGAGGGGGGGGACTGAGAGACACCAGTCAGTGTACAGATATCTCCCTGATAGAGAGAGGGGACTGAGAGACACCAGTCAGTGGACAGATATCTCCCTGAGAGAGAGGGGACTGAGAGACAACAGTCAGTGTACAGATATCTCCCTGAGAGAGAGAGAGGGGGGACTGAGAGACACCAGTCAGTGTACAGATATCTCCCTGAGAGAGAGAGCGGGGACTGAGAGACACCAGTCAGTGTACAGATATCTCCCTGAGAGAGAGGGGGGGGACTGAGAGACACCAGTCAGTGTACAGATATCTCCCTGAGAGAGAGTGGACTGAGAGACACCAGTCAGTGTACAGATATCTCCCTGAGAGAGAGGGGACTGAGAGACACCAGTCAGGGTACAGATATCTCCCGGTGAGAGAGAGAGGGGACTGAGAGACACCAGTCAGTGTACAGATATCTCCCAGAGAGAGAGAGGACTGAGAGAAACTAGTCAGTGTACATATATCTCCCTGAGAGAGAGGGGACTGAGAGACACCAGTCAGTGTACAGATATCTCCCTGAGAGAGAGAGGGGAGATTGAGAGACACCAGTCAGTGTACAGATATCTCCCTGTGAGAGAGAGGGGGGACTGAGAGACACCAGTCAGTGTACAGATATCTCCCTGAGAGAGAGGGGACTGAGAGGGACCAGTCAGTGTACAGGAATCTGCCTGAGAGTGAGAGAGGGGATCGAGAGACACCAGTCAGTGTACAGATATCTCCCTGAGAGAGAGGGGACTGAGAGACACCAGTCAGTGTACAGATATCTCCCAGAGAGAGAGAGAGGGGACTGAGAGACACCAGTCAGAGTACAGATATCTCCCTGAGAGAGAGAGGGGACTGAGAGACACCAGTCAGTGTACAGATATCTCCCTGAGAGAGGGGGGGGACTGAGAGACACCAGTCAGGGTACAGATATCTCCCAGAGATAGAGGGTACTGAGAGACACCAGTCAGTGTACAGATATCTCCCTGAGAGAGAGAGGGGACTGAGAGACACCAGTCAGTGTACAGATATCTCCCTGAGAGAGAGAGAGGACTGAGAGACACCAGTCAGAGTACAGATATCTCCCTGAGAGAGAGAGGGGGGACTGAGAGACACCAGTCAGTGTACAGATATCTCCCTGAGAGAGAGGGGGGACTGAGAGACACCAGTCAGTGTACAGATATCTCCCTGAGAGAGAGAGAGGGGACTGAGAGACACCAGTCAGTGTACAGATATCTCCCTGAGAGAGAGAGAGGACTGAGAGACACCAGTCAGAGTACAGATATCTCCCTGAGAGAGAGAGAGGACTGAGAGACACCAGTCAGAGTACAGATATCTCCCTGAGAGAGAGAGAGGACTAAGAGACACCGGTCAGTGTACAGATATCTCCCCGAGGGAGAGAGAGGGGACTGAGAGACACCAGTCAGTGTACAGATATCTCCTTGAGACAGATACAGAGGGGGGACTGAGAGACACCAGTCAGTGTACAGAGATCTCCCTGAGAGAGAGAGGGGACTGAGAGACACCAGTCAGTGTACAGATATCTCCCTGAGAGAGAGAGAGGGGACTCATTGACACCAGTCAGTGTACAGATATCTCCCTGCGAGAGAGAGGGGACTGAGAGACACCAGTCAGTGTACAGATATCTCCCTGAGAGAGAGAGAGGGGACTGAGAGACACCAGTCAGTGTACAGATATCTCCCTGAGAGAGAGAGGGGGGACTGAGAGACACCAGTCAGTGTACAGATATCTCCCTGAGAGAGAGAGGGGGGACTGAGAGACACCAGTCAGTGTACAGATATCTCCCTGAGAGAGAGAGGGGACTGAGAGACACCAGTCAGTGTACAGATATCTCCCTCAGAGAGAGAGAGGGGACTGAGAGACACCAGTCAGTGTACAGATATCTCCCTGAGAGAGAGGGGACTGAGAGGCACCAGTCAGTGTACAGATATCTCCCTGAGAGAGAGAGAGGGGACTGAGAGACACCGGTCAGTGTACAGATATCTCCCCGAGGGAGAGAGAGGGGACTTAGAGACACCAGTCAGTATACAGATATCTCCCTGAGAGAGAGAGAGGGGACTGAGAGACACCAGTCAGTGGACAGATGTCTCCCTGAGAGAGAGGGAGGCTTCTGAGAGACACCAGTCAGTGTTCAGATATCTCCCTGAGAGAGGGGACAGAGAGACACCAGTCAGTGTACAGATATCTCCCTGAGAGAGGGGACTGAGAGACACCAGTCAGTGTACAGATGCCTTCCTGGGAGAGAGACGGGGGAATGAGAGACACCAGTCATTGTACAGTTATCTCCCTGTGAGAGAGAGACGGGGTACTGAGAGACACCAGACAGTGTACAGATATCTCCCTCAGAGAGAGGGGACTGAGAGACACCAGTCAGTGTACAGATATCTCCCTGAGAGAGAGGGAGGCTTCTGAGAGACACCAGTCAGTGTACAGATATCTCCCTGAGAGAGAGAGAGGGGACTGAGAGACACCAGTCAGTGTACAGATATCACCCTGAGAGGGAGAGGGGACTGAGAGACACCAGTCAGTGTACAGATATCACCCTGAGAGGGAGAGGGGACTGAGAGACACGAGTCAGTGTACAGATATCTCCCTCAGAGAGAGAGGGGACTGAGAGACACCAGTCAGTGTACAGATATCTCCCTGAGTGAGAGAGAGAGGGGTTTGAGAGACACCAGTCAGTGTACAGATATCTCCCTGAGAGAGAGAAGGGACTGAGAGACACCAGTCAGTGTACAGATATCTCCCGGAGAGAGAGGGGGGACTGAGAGGCAACAGTCAGTGTACACATATCTCCCTGAGTGAGAGAGAGAGGGGACTGAGAGACACCAGTCAGTGTACAGATATCTCCCTGAGAGACAGAGGGGTAACTGAGAGACACCAGTCAGTGTACAGATATCTCACTGAGAGAGAGGGGACTGAGAGACACCAGTCAGTGTACAGATATCTCCCTGAGAGAGAGAGGGGACTGAGAGACACCAGTCAGTGTACAGATATCTCCCTGAGAGGGAGAGAGGGGACTGAGAGACACCAGTCAGTGTACAGATATCTCCCTGAGAGAGAGGGGGGACTGAGATACACCAGTCAGTGTACAGATATCTCCCTGAGAGAGAGAGAGGGGAATGAGAGACACCAGTCAGTGTACGGATATCTCCCTGAAAGAGAGTGGGGGGCCTGAGAGACACCAGTCAGTGTACAGATATCTCCCTGAGAGAGAGGGCACTGAAAGACACCAGTCAGTGTACAGATATCTCCCTGAGAGAGAGGGGACTGAGAGACAACAGTCAGTGTACAGACATCTCCCTGAGAGAGAGAGGGGGGACTGAGAGACACCAGTCAGTGTACAGATATCTCCCTAAGAGAGAGAGAGAGAGGGGACTCAGAGACACCAGTCAGTGTACAGATATCTCCCTGAGAGAGAGGGGACTGAGAGTCACCAGTCAGTGTACAGATATCTCCCTGAGAGAGAGAGCGGGGACTGAGAGACACCAGTCAGTGTACAGATATCTCCCTGAGAGAGAGAGGGAGGACAGAGAGACAACAGTCAGTGTACACATATCTCCCTGTGAGAGAGAGAGGGGACTGAGAGACACCAGTCAGTGTACAGATATCTCCCTGAGAGAGAGAGAGGGGACTGAGAGACACCAGTCAGTGTACAGATATCTCCCTGAGAGAGAGAGGACTGAGAGAATCTAGTCAGTGTACAGACATCTCCCTGAGAGAGAGGACTGAGAGACACCAGTCAGTGTACAGATATCTCCCTGTGAGAGAGAGAGGGGACTGAGAGACACCAGTCAGTGTACAGATATCTCCCTGTGAGAGAGAGAGGGGACTGAGAGACACCAGTCAGTGTACAGATATCTCCCTGAGAGAGAGAGGACTGAGAGAAACTAGTCAGTGTACATATATCTCCCTGAGAGAGAGGGGACTGAGAGACACCAGTCAGTGTACAGATATCTCCCTGAGAGAGAGAGAGGGGACTGAGAGACACCAGTCAGTGTACAGATATCTCCCTGAGAGAGAGAGGACTGAGAGAAACTAGTCAGTGTACAGATATCTCCCTGAGAGAGAGGGGGGACTGAGAGACACCAGTCAGTGTACAGATATCTCCCTGAGAGAGAGAGGACTGAGAGACACCAGTCAGTGTACAGATATCTCCCTGAGAGAGAGAGGGGACTGAGAGACACCAGTCAGTGTACAGATATCTCCCTGATAGAGAGAGGGGACTGAGAGAAACTAGTCAGTGTACATATATCTCCCTGAGAGAGAGGGGACTGAGAGACACCAGTCAGTGTACAGATATCTCCCTGTGAGAGAGAGAGGGGACTGAGAGACACCAGTCAGTGTACAGATATCTCCCTGAGAGAGAGAGAGGGGACTGAGAGACACCAGTTAGTGGACAGATATCTCCCTGTGAGAGAGAGAGGGGACTGAGAGACACCAGTCAGTGTACAGATATCTCCCTGAGAGAGAGAGAGGGGACTGAGAGACACCAGTCAGTGTACAGATATCTCCCTGAGAGAGAGAGAGGGGACTGAGAGACACCAGTTAGTGGACAGATATCTCCCTGAGAGAGAGAGCGGACTGAGAGACACCAGTCAGTGTACAGACATCTCCCTGAGAGAGAGGGGACTGAGAGACACCAGTCAGTGTACAGATATCTCCCTGAGAGAGAGGGGACTGAGAGGCACCAGTCAGTGTACAGATATCTCCCTGAGAGTGAGAGAGGGGATTGAGAGACACCAGTCAGTGTACAGATATCTCCCTGAGAGAGGGGGGGGACTGAGAGACACCAGTCAGTGTACAGATATCTCCTAGAGATAGAGGGGATTGAGAGACACCAGTCAGTGTACAGATATCTCCCTGAGAGAGAGAGAGGACTAAGAGACACCGGTCAGTGTACAGATATCTCCCCGAGGGAGAGAGAGGGGACTGAGAGACACCAGTCAGTGGACAGATATCTCCTTGAGACAGATACAGAGGGGGGACTGAGATACACCAGTCAGTGTACAGAGATCTCCCTGAGAGAGAGAGGGGACTGAGAGACACCAGTCAGTGTACAGATATCTCCCTGAGAGAGAGAGGGGGGACTGAGAGACACCAGTCAGTGTACAGATATCTCCCTGAGAGAGAGAGGGGACTGAGAGACACCAGTCAGTGTACAGATATCTCCCTGAGAGAGAGAGAGGGGACTGAGAGACACCAGTCAGTGTACAGATATCTCCCTGAGAGAGAGAGAGGGGACTGAGAGACACCAGTCAGTGTACAGATATCTCCCTGAGAGAGAGGGGACTGAAAGACACCAGTCAGTGTACAGATATCTCACTGATAGAGAGAGGGGACTGAGAGACACCAGTCAGTGTACAGATATCTCCCTGAGAGAGAGAGAGGGGACTGAGAGACACCAGTCAGTGTACAGATATCTCCCTGAGAGAGAGAGAGGGGACTGAGAGACACCTGTCAGTGTACAGATATCTCCCTGACAGAGAGGGGACTGAAAGACACCAGTCAGTGTACAGATATCTCACTGATAGAGAGAGGGGACTGAGAGACACCAGTCAGTGTACAGATATCTCCCTGAAAGAGAGTGGGGGGCCTGAGAGACACCAGTCAGTGTACAGATATCTCCCTGAGAGAGAGAGGGGACTGAGAGACACCAGTCAGTGTACAGATATCTCGCTGAGAGAGAGGGGACTGAAAGACACCAGTCAGTGTACAGATATCTCCCTGAGAGAGAGGGGACTGAGAGACACCAGTCAGTGTACAGATATCTCCCTGTGAGAGAGAGAGGGGACTGAGAGACACCAGTCAGTGTACAGATATCTCCCTGAGAGAGAGAGGGGGGACTGAGAGACACCAGTCAGTGTAGAGATATCTCCCTGAGAGAGAGGGGACTGATAGACAACAGTCAGTGTACAGATATCTCCCTGAGAGAGAGAGGGGGGACTGAGAGACACCAGTCAGTGTACAGATATCTCCCTGTGAGAGAGAGAGGGGACTGAGAGACACCAGTCAGTGTACAGATATCTCCCAGAGAGAGAGAGGACTGAGAGAAACTAGTCAGTGTACATATATCTCCCTGAGAGAGAGGGGACTGAGAGACACCAGTCAGTGTACAGATATCTCCCTGTGAGAGAGAGAGGGGACTGAGAGACACCAGTCAGTGTACAGATATCTCCCTGAGAGAGAGAGGGGGGACTGAGAGACACCAGTCAGTGTACAGATATCTCCCTGTGAGAGAGAGGGGGGACTGAGAGACACCAGTCAGTGTACAGATATCTCCCTGAGAGAGAGAGAGGGGACTGAGAGACACCAGTTAGTGGACAGATATCTCCCTGAGAGACAGAGCGGACTGAGAGACACCAGTCAGTGTACAGATATCTCCCTGAGAGAGAGGGGACTGAGAGACACCAGTCAGTGTACAGATATCTCCCTGAGAGAGAGGGGACTGAGAGGCACCAGTCAGTGTACAGATATCTCCCTGCGAGTGAGAGAGGGGATTGAGAGACACCAGTCAGTGTACAGATATCTCCCTGAGAGGGAGGGGACTGAGAGACACCAGTCAGTGCACAGATATCTCCCTGAGAGACAGAGGGGACTGAGAGACACCAGTCAGTGTACAGATATCTCCCTGAGAGAGAGAGAGGGGACTGAGAGACACCAGTCAGTTTTCAGATATCTCCTTGAGACAGATACAGAGGGGGGACTGAGAGACACCAGTCAGTGTACAGAGATCTCCCTGAGAGAGAGAGGGGACTGAGAGACACCAGTCAGTGTACAGATATCTCCCTGAGAGAGAGAGGGGGGACTGAGAGACACCAGTCAGTGTACAGATATCTCCCTGAGAGAGAGAGGGGGGACTGAGAGACACCAGTCAGTGTACAGATATCTCCCTGAGAGAGAGAGGGGACTGAGAGACACCAGTCAGTGTACAGATATCTCCCTGAGAGAGAGGGGACTGAGAGACACCAGTCAGTGTACAGATATCTCCCTGAGAGAGAGAGAGGGGACTGAGAGACACCAGTCAGTGTACAGATATCTCCCTGAGAGAGAGAGAGGGGACTGAGAGACACCAGTCAGTATACAGATGTCTCCCTGAGAGAGAGGGAGGCTTCTGAGAGACACCAGTCAGTGTACAGATATCTCCCTGAGAGAGGGGACAGAGAGACACCAGTCAGTGTACAGATATCTCCCTGAGAGAGGGGACTGAGAGACACCAGTCAGTGTACAGATACCTTCCTGGGAGAGAGACGGGGGAATGAGAGACACCAGTCATTGTACAGTTATCTCCCTGTGAGAGAGAGACGGGGTACTGAGAGACACCAGACAGTGTACATTTATCTCCCTGAGAGAGAGGGGACAGAGAGACACCAGTCAGTGTACAGATATCTCCCTGAGAGAGAGAGAGAGGGGACTGAGAGACACCAGTCAGTGTACAGATATCTCCCTGAGAGAGAGGGGACTGAGAGACACCAGTCAGTGCACAGATATCTCCCTGAGAGAGAGAGAGGGGACTCATCGACACCAGTCAGTGTACAGATATCTCCCTGAGAGAGAGAGAGGGGACTGAGAGACACCAGTCAGTGTACAGATATCTCCCTGAGAGTAAGAGAGGGGACTGAGAGACACCAGTCAGTGTACAGATATCTCCCTGAGAGAGAGGGGGGACTGAGAGACACCAGTCAGTGTACAGATATCTCCCTGAGAGAGAGGGGACTGAGAGACACCAGTCAGTGTACAGATATCTCCCTGTGAGAGAGAGAGTGGACTGAGAGACACCAGTCAGTGTACAGATATCTCCCTGTGAGAGAGAGGGGGGACTGAGAGACACCAGTCCGTGTACAGATATCTGCCTGAGAGAGAGAGAGGGGACTGAGAGACACCAGTTAGTGGACAGATATCTCCCTGAGAGAGAGAGCGGAATAAGAGACACCAGTCAGTGTACAGATATCTCCCTGAGAGAGAGGGGACTGAGAGACACCAGTCAGTGTACAGATATCTCTCTGAGAGGGAGAGAGAGGGGACTGAGAGACACCAGTCAGTGTACAGATATCTCCCTGAGAGAGAGGGGACTGAGAGGCACCAGTCAGTGTACAGATATCTCCCTGAGAGTGAGAGAGGGGATTGAGAGACACCAGTCAGTGTACAGATATCTCCCTGAGAGAGAGGGGACTGAGAGACACCAGTCAGTGTACAGATATCTCCCTGAGAGAGGGGGGGGACTGAGAGACACCAGTCAGTGTACAGATATCTCCCAGAGATAGAGGGGACTGAGAGACACCAGTCAGTGTACAGATATCTCCCTGAGAGAGAGAGGGGACTGAGAGACACCAGTCAGTGTACAGATATCTCCCTGAGAGAGGGGGGGTACTGAGAGACACCAGTCAGTGTACAGATATCTCCCAGAGATAGAGGGGACTGAGAGACACCAGTCAGTGTACAGATATCTCCCTGAGAGAGAGAGGGGACTGAGAGACACCAGTCAGTGTACAGATATCTCCCTGAGAGAGAGAGGGGGGAGTGAGAGACACCAGTCAGTGTACAGATATCTCCCTGAGAGAGAGAGGGGACTGAGAGACACCAGTCAGTGTACAGATATCTCCTTGAGACAGATACAGAGGGGGGACTGAGAGACACCAGTCAGTGTACAGATATCTCCCTGAGAGAGAGAGGGGGGACTGAGAGACACCAGTCAGTGTACAGATATCTCCCTGAGAGAGAGAGGGGACTGAGTGACACCAGTCAGTGTACAGATATCTCCCTGAGAGAGAGGGGACTGAGAGACACCAGTCAGTGTACAGATATCTCCCTGTGAGAGAGAGAGGGGACTGAGAGACACCAGTCAGTGTACAGATATCTCCCTGTGAGAGAGAGAGGGGACTGAAAGACCCCAGTCAGTGTACAGATATCTCCCTGAGGGAGAGAGAGGGGACTGAGAGACACCATTCAGTGTACAGATATCTCCCTGAGAGAGAGAGGGGACTGAGAGACACCAGTCAGTGTACAGATATCTCCCTGAGAGAGAGAGAGGGGACTGAGAGACACCAGTCAGTGTACAGATATCTCCCTGAGAGAAAGAGAGGGGACTGAGAGACACCAGTCAGTGTACAGATATCTCCCTGAGAGAGAGAGAGGGGACTCATCGACACCAGTCAGAGTACAGATATCTCCCTGAGAGAGAGGGGACTGAGAGGCACCAGTCAGTGTACAGATATCTCCCTGAGAGAGAGAGGGGGGACTGAGAGACACCAGTCAGTGTACAGATATCTCCCTGAGAGAGAGGGGACAGAGAGACACCAGTCAGTGTACAGATATCTCCCTGAGAGAGAGGGGACTGAGAGACACCAGTCAGTGTACAGATATCTCCCTGAGAGAGAGAGGGGACTGAGAGACACCAGTCAGTGTACAGATATCTCCCTCAGAGAGAGAGAGGGGACTGAAAGACCCCAGTCAGTGTACAGATATCTCCCTGAGAGAGAGGGAGGCTTCTGAGAGACACCAGTCAGTGTACAGATATCTCCCTGAGAGAGGGGACAGAGAGACACCAGTCAGTGTACAGATATCACCCTGAGAGGGAGAGCGGACTGAGAGACACGAGTCAGTGTACAGATATCTCCCTCAGAGAGAGAGGGGACTGAGAGACATGAGTCAGTGTACAGATATCTCCCTCAGAGAGAGAGGGGACTGAGAGACACCAGTCAGTGTACAGATATCTCCCTGAGGGAGAGAAGGGACTGAGAGACACCAGTCAGTGTACAGATATCTCCCGGAGAGAGAGGGGGGACTGAGAGGCAACAGTCAGTGTACACATATCTCCCTGAGTGAGAGAGAGAGGGGACTGAGAGACACCAGTCAGTGTACAGATATCTCCCTGAGAGACAGAGGGGTTACTGAGAGACAAAAGTCAGTGCACAGATATCTCCCTGAGAGAGAGGGGACTGAGAGACACCAGTCAGTGTACAGATATCTCCCTGAGAGAGAGGGGACTCAGAGACACCAGTCAGTGTACAGATATCTCCCTGAGAGAGAGGGGACTGAGAGACACCAGTCAGTGTACAGATATCTCACTGAGAGAGAGAGGGGACTGAGAGACACCAGTCAGTGTACAGATATCTCCCTGAGAGAGAGAGGGGACTGAGAGACACCAGTCAGTGTACAGATATCTCCCTGAGAGGGAGAGAGGGGACTGAGAGACACCAGTCAGTGTACAGATATCTCCCTGAGAGAGTGGGGGGACTGAGATACACCAGTCAGTGTACAGATATCTCCCTGAGAGAGAGGGGGGACTGAGAGACACCAGTCAGTGTACAGATATCTCCCTGAGAGAGAGAGAGGGGAATGAGAGACACCAGTCAGTGCACAGATATCTCCCTGAGAGACAGAGGCGACTGAGAGGCAACAGTCAGTGTACAGATATCTCCCTGAAAGAGAGTGGGGGGCCTGAGAGACACCAGTCAGTGTACAGATATCTCCCTCAGAGAGAGAGGGGACTGAGAGACACCAGTCAGTGTACAGATATCTCCCTGAGAGAGAGGGGACTGAAAGATACCAGTCAGTGTACAGATATCTCCCTGAGAGAGAGGGGACTGAGAGACAGCAGTCAGTGTACAGATATCTCCCTGAGATACAGAAGGGGGACTGAGAGACACCAGTCAGTGTACAGATATCTCCCTGAGAGAGAGGGACTGAGAGACAACAGTCAGTGTACAGATATCTCCCTGAGAGAGAGAGAGGGGGGACTGAGAGACACCAGTCAGTGTACAGATATCTCCCTGAGAGAGAGAGAGTGGGGACTGAGAGACACCAGTCAGTGTACAGATAACTCCCTAAGAGAGAGGGGACTGAGAGTCACCAGTCAGTGTACAGATATCTCCCTTAGAGAGAGAGCGGGGACTGAGAGACACCAGTCAGTGTACAGATATCTCCCTGAGAGAGAGAGGGGGGGAATGAGAGACACCAGTCAGTGTACAGATAACTCCCTAAGAGAGAGGGGACTGAGAGTCACCAGTCAGTGTACAGATATCTCCCTGAGAGAGAGAGCGGGGACTGAGAGACACCAGTCAGTGTACAGATATCTCCCTGAGAGAGAGGGGACTGAGAGACACCAGTCAGTGTACAGATATCTCCCTGAGAGAGAGGGGGGGGACTGAGAGACACCAGTCAGTGTACAGATATCTCCCTGAGAGAGAGGGGGGACTGAGAGACACCAGTCAGTGTACAGATATCTCCCCGAGAGAGAGAGAGGGGACTGAGAGACACCAGTCAGTGTACAGATATCTCCCTGAGAGAGAGTGGACTGAGAGACACCAGTCAGTTTACAGATATCTCCCTGAGAGAGAGGGGACTGAGAGACACCAGTCAGTGTACAGATATCTCCCTGAGAGAGAGTGGACTGAGAGACACCAGTCAGTTTACAGATATCTCCCTGAGAGAGAGGGGACTGAGAGACACCAGTCAGTTTACAGATATATCCCTGAGAGAGAGGGGACTGAGAGACACCAGTCAGTGTACGGATATCTCACTGAGAGAGAGAGCGGGGACTGAGAGACACCAGTCAGTGTACAGATATCTCCCTGAGAGAGAGGGGACTGAGAGACACCAGTCAGTGTACAGATATCTCCCTGAGAGAGAGGGGGGGGACTGAGAGACACCAGTCAGTGTACAGATATCTCCCTGAGAGAGAGGGGGGACTGAGAGACACCAGTCAGTGTACAGATATCTCCCCGAGAGAGAGAGAGGGGACTGAGAGACACCAGTCAGTGTACAGATATCTCCCTGAGAGAGAGTGGACTGAGAGACACCAGTCAGTTTACAGATATCTCCCTGAGAGAGAGGGGACTGAGAGACACCAGTCAGTGTACAGATATCTCACTGAGAGAGAGGGGACTGAGAGACACCAGTCAGTGTACAGATATCTCCCTGAGAGAGAGAGGGGACTGAGAGACACCAGTCAGTGTACAGATATCTCCCTGAGAGAGAGGGGACTGAGAGACACCAGTCAGTGTACAGATATCTCCCTGAGAGAGAGGGGGGACTGAGATACACCAGTCAGTGTACAGATATCTCCCTGAGAGAGAGAGAGGGGAATGAGAGACACCAGTCAGTGCACAGATATCTCCCTGAGAGACAGATGGGACTGAGAGGCAACAGTCAGTGTACAGATATCTCCCTGAGAGAGAGAGGGGACTGAGAGACACCAGTCAGTGTACAGATATCTCCCTGAAAGAGAGTGGGCGGCCTGAGAGACACCAGTCAGTGTACAGATATCTCCCTGAGAGAGAGAGGGGACTGAGAGACACCAGTCAGTGCACAGATATCTCCCTGAGAGAGAGGGGACTGAAAGACACCAGTCAGTGTACAGATATCTCCCTGAGAGAGAGGGGACTGAGAGACACCAGTCAGTGTACAGATATCTCCCTGAGAGAGAGGGGACTGAAAGACACCAGTCAGTGTACAGATATCTCCCTGAGAGAGAGGGGACTGAGAGACACCAGTCAGTGTACAGATATCTCCCTGAGGGAGAGAGGGGACTGAGAGACACCAGTCAGTGCACAGATATCTCCCTGAGAGAGAGGGGACTGAAAGACACCAGTCAGTGTACAGATATCTCCCTGAGAGAGAGGGGACTGAGAGACACCAGTCAGTGTACAGATATCTCCCTGAGAAACAGAAGGGGGACTGAGAGACACCAGTCAGTGTACAGATATCTCCCTGAGAGAGAGGGGACTGAGAGACAACAGTCAGTGTACAGATATCTCCCTGAGAGAGAGAGAGGGGGGACTGAGAGACACCAGTCAGTGTACAGATATCTCCCTGAGAGAGAGAGAGTGGGGACTGAGAGACACCAGTCAGTGTACAGATACCTCCCTGAGAGAGAGTGGACTGAGAGTCACCAGTCAGTGTACAGATATCTCCCTGAGAGAGAGGGGACTGAGAGACAACAGTCAGTGTACAGATATCTCCCTGAGAGAGAGGGGACTGAGAGACAACAGTCAGTGTACAGATATCTCCCTGAGAGAGAGTGGGCGGCCTGAGAGACACCAGTCAGTGTACAGATATCTCCCTGAGAGAGAGGGGACTGAGAGACACCAGTCAGTGGACAGATATTTCCCTGAGAGAGAGGGGACTGAAAGACACCAGTCAGTGTACAGATATCTCCCTGAGAGAGAGGGGACTGAGAGACACCAGTCAGTGTACAGATATCTCCCTGAGAGAGGGGGGGGACTGAGAGACACCAGTCAGTGTACAGATATCTCCCTGATGGAGAGAGGGGACTGAGAGACACCAGTCAGTGGACAGATATCTCCCTGAGAGAGAGGGGACTGAGAGACAACAGTCAGTGTACAGATATCTCCCTGAGAGAGAGAGAGGGGGGACTGAGAGACACCAGTCAGTGTACAGATATCTCCCTGAGAGAGAGAGCGGGGACTGAGAGACACCAGTCAGTGTACAGATATCTCCCTGAGATAGAGGGGGGGGACTGAGAGACACCAGTCAGTGTACAGATATCTCCCTGAGAGAGAGTGGACTGAGAGACACCAGTCAGTGTACAGATATCTCCCTGAGAGAGAGGGGACTGAGAGACACCAGTCAGGGTACAGATATCTCCCGGTGAGAGAGAGAGGGGACTGAGAGACACCAGTCAGTGTACAGATATCTCCCAGAGAGAGAGAGGACTGAGAGAAACTAGTCAGTGTACATATATCTCCCTGAGAGAGAGGGGACTGAGAGACACCAGTCAGTGTACAGATATCTCCCTGAGAGAGAGAGGGGGGATTGAGAGACACCAGTCAGTGTACAGATATCTCCCTGTGAGAGAGAGGGGGGACTGAGAGACACCAGTCAGTGTACAGATATCTCCCTGAGAGAGAGGGGACTGAGAGGGACCAGTCAGTGTACAGGAATCTGCCTGTGAGTGAGAGAGGGGATCGAGAGACACCAGTCAGTGTACAGATATCTCCCTGAGAGAGAGGGGACTGAGAGACACCAGTCAGTGTACAGATATCTCCCAGAGAGAGAGAGAGGGGACTGAGAGACACCAGTCAGTGTACAGATATCTCCCAGAGATAGAGGGGACTGAGAGACACCAGTCAGTGTACAGATATCTCCCTGAGAGAGAGAGGGGACTGAGAGACACCAGTCAGTGTACAGATATCTCCCTGAGAGAGGGGGGGGGACTGAGAGACACCAGTCAGGGTACAGATATCTCCCAGAGATAGAGGGTACTGAGAGACACCAGTCAGTGTACAGATATCTCCCTGAGAGAGAGAGGGGACTGAGAGACACCAGTCAGTGTACAGATATCTCCCTGAGAGAGAGGGGACTGAGAGACACCAGTCAGTGTACAGATATCTCCCTGAGAGAGAGAGAGGACTGAGAGACACCAGTCAGAGTACAGATATCTCCCTGAGAGAGAGAGGGGGGACTGAGAGACACCAGTCAGTGCACAGATATCTCCCTGAGAGAGAGGGGGGACTGAGAGACACCAGTCAGTGTACAGATATCTCCCTGAGAGAGAGAGAGGGGACTGAGAGACACCAGTCAGTGTACAGATATCTCCCTGAGAGAGAGAGAGGACTGAGAGACACCAGTCAGAGTACAGATATCTCCCTGAGAGAGAGAGAGGACTGAGAGACACCAGTCAGAGTACAGATATCTCCCTGAGAGAGAGAGAGGACTAAGAGACACCGGTCAGTGTACAGATATCTCCCCGAGGGAGAGAGAGGGGACTGAGAGACACCAGTCAGTGTACAGATATCTCCTTGAGACAGATACAGAGGGGGGACTGAGAGACACCAGTCAGTGTACAGAGATCTCCCTGAGAGAGAGAGGGGACTGAGAGACACCAGTCAGTGTACAGATATCTCCCTGAGAGAGAGAGAGGGGACTCATTGACACCAGTCAGTGTACAGATATCTCCCTGCGAGAGAGAGGGGACTGAGAGACACCAGTCAGTGTACAGATATCTCCCTGAGAGAGAGAGAGGGGACTGAGAGACACCAGTCAGTGTACAGATATCTCCCTGAGAGAGAGAGGGGGGACTGAGAGACACCAGTCAGTGTACAGATATCTCCCTGAGAGAGAGAGGGGGGACTGAGAGACACCAGTCAGTGTACAGATATCTCCCTGAGAGAGAGAGGGGACTGAGAGACACCAGTCAGTGTACAGATATCTCCCTCAGAGAGAGAGAGGGGACTGAGAGACACCAGTCAGTGTACAGATATCTCCCTGCGAGAGAGGGGACTGAGAGGCACCAGTCAGTGTACAGATATCTCCCTGAGAGAGAGAGAGGGGACTGAGAGACACCGGTCAGTGTACAGATATCTCCCCGAGGGAGAGAGAGGGGACTTAGAGACACCAGTCAGTATACAGATATCTCCCTGAGAGAGAGAGAGGGGACTGAGAGAGACCAGTCAGTGGACAGATGTCTCCCTGAGAGAGAGGGAGGCTTCTGAGAGACACCAGTCAGTGTTCAGATATCTCCCTGAGAGAGGGGACAGAGAGACACCAGTCAGTGTACAGATATCTCCCTGAGAGAGGGGTCTGAGAGACACCAGTCAGTGTACAGATGCCTTCCTGGGAGAGAGACGGGGAAATGAGAGACACCAGTCATTGTACAGTTATCTCCCTGTGAGAGAGAGACGGGGTACTGAGAGACACCAGACAGTGTACAGATATCTCCCTCAGAGAGAGGGGACTGAGAGACACCAGTCAGTGTACAGATATCTCCCTGAGAGAGAGGGAGGCTTCTGAGAGACACCAGTCAGTGTACAGATATCTCCCTGAGAGAGAGAGGGGACTGAGAGACACGAGTCAGTGTACAGATATCTCCCTCAGAGAGAGAGGGGACTGAGAGACACCAGTCAGTATACAGATATCTCCCTGAGTGAGAGAGGGAGGGGTTTGAGAGACACCAGTCAGTGTACAGATATCTCCCTGAGAGAGAGAAGGGACTGAGAGACACCAGTCAGTGTACAGATATCTCCCGGAGAGAGAGGGGGGACTGAGAGGCAACAGTCAGTGTACACATATCTCCCTGAGTGAGAGAGAGAGGGGACTGAGAGACACCAGTCAGTGTACAGATATCTCCCTGAGAGACAGAGGGGTAACTGAGAGACACCAGTCAGTGTACAGATATCTCACTGAGAGAGAGGGGACTGAGAGACACCAGTCAGTGTACAGATATCTCCCTGAGAGAGAGAGGGGACTGAGAGACACCAGTCAGTGTACAGATATCTCCCTGAGAGGGAGAGAGGGGACTGAGAGACACCAGTCAGTGTACAGATATCTCCCTGAGAGAGAGGGGGGACTGAGATACACCAGTCAGTGTACAGATATCTCCCTGAGAGAGAGAGAGGGGAATGAGAGACACCAGTCAGTGTACGGATATCTCCCTGAAAGAGAGTGGGGGGCCTGAGAGACACCAGTCAGTGTACAGATATCTCCCTCAGAGAGAGAGGGGACTGAGAGACACAAGTCAGTGTACAGATATCTCCCTGAGAGAGAGGGCACTGAAAGACACCAGTCAGTGTACAGATATCTCCCTGAGAGAGAGGGGACTGAGAGACAACAGTCAGTGTACAGACATCTCCCTGAGAGAGAGAGGGGGGACTGAGAGACACCAGTCAGTGTACAGATATCTCCCTAAGAGAGAGAGAGAGAGGGGACTCAGAGACACCAGTCAGTGTACAGATATCTCCCTGAGAGAGAGGGGACTGAGAGTCACCAGTCAGTGTACAGATATCTCCCTGAGAGAGAGAGCGGGGACTGAGAGACACCAGTCAGTGTACAGATATCTCCCTGAGAGAGAGAGGGAGGACAGAGAGACAACAGTCAGTGTACACATATCTCCCTGTGAGAGAGAGAGGGGACTGAGAGACACCAGTCAGTGTACAGATATCTCCCTGAGAGAGAGAGAGGGGACTGAGAGACACCAGTCAGTGTACAGATATCTCCCTGAGAGAGAGAGGACTGAGAGAAACTAGTCAGTGTACAGACATCTCCCTGAGAGAGAGGACTGAGAGACACCAGTCAGTGTACAGATATCTCCCTGTGAGAGAGAGAGGGGACTGAGAGACACCAGTCAGTGTACAGATATCTCCCTGTGAGAGAGAGAGGGGACTGAGAGACACCAGTCAGTGTACAGATATCTCCCTGAGAGAGAGAGGACTGAGAGAAACTAGTCAGTGTACATATATCTCCCTGAGAGAGAGGGGACTGAGAGACACCAGTCAGTGTACAGATATCTCCCTGAGAGAGAGAGAGGGGACTGAGAGACACCAGTCAGTGTACAGATATCTCCCTGAGAGAGAGAGGACTGAGAGAAACTAGTCAGTGTACAGATATCTCCCTGAGAGAGAGGGGGGACTGAGAGACACCAGTCAGTGTACAGATATCTCCCTGAGAGAGAGAGGACTGAGAGAAACTAGTCAGTGTACATATATCTCCCTGAGAGAGAGGGGACTGAGAGACACCAGTCAGTGTACAGATATCTCCCTGTGAGAGAGAGAGGGGACTGAGAGACACCAGTCAGTGTACAGATATCTCCCTGAGAGAGAGAGAGGGGACTGAGAGACACCAGTTAGTGGACAGATATCTCCCTGTGAGAGAGAGAGGGGACTGAGAGACACCAGTCAGTGTACAGATATCTCCCTGAGAGAGAGAGAGGGGACTGAGAGACACCAGTCAGTGTACAGATATCTCCCTGAGAGAGAGAGAGGGGACTGAGAGACACCAGTTAGTGGACAGATATCTCCCTGAGAGAGAGAGCGGACTGAGAGACACCAGTCAGTGTACAGACATCTCCCTGAGAGAGAGGGGACTGAGAGACACCAGTCAGTGTACAGATATCTCCCTGAGAGAGAGGGGACTGAGAGGCACCAGTCAGTGTACAGATATCTCCCTGAGAGTGAGAGAGGGGATTGAGAGACACCAGTCAGTGTACAGATATCTCCCTGAGAGAGGGGGGGGACTGAGAGACACCAGTCAGTGTACAGATGTCTCCTAGAGATAGAGGGGATTGAGAGACACCAGTCAGTGTACAGATATCTCCCTGAGAGAGAGAGAGGACTAAGAGACACCGGTCAGTGTACAGATATCTCCCCGAGGGAGAGAGAGGGGACTGAGAGACACCAGTCAGTGGACAGATATCTCCTTGAGACAGATACAGAGGGGGGACTGAGATACACCAGTCAGTGTACAGAGATCTCCCTGAGAGAGAGAGGGGACTGAGAGACACCAGTCAGTGTACAGATATCTCCCTGAGAGAGAGAGGGGGGACTGAGAGACACCAGTCAGTGTACAGATATCTCCCTGAGAGAGAGAGGGGACTGAGAGACACCAGTCAGTGTACAGATATCTCCCTGAGAGAGAGAGAGGGGACTGAGAGACACCAGTCAGTGTACAGATATCTCCCTGAGAGAGAGAGAGGGGACTGAGAGACACCAGTCAGTGTACAGATATCTCCCTGAGAGAGAGAGAGGGGACTGAGAGACACCAGTCAGTGTACAGATATCTCCCTGAGAGAGAGAGAGGGGACTGAGAGACACCAGTCAGTGTACAGATGTCTCCCTGAGAGAGAGGGAGGCTTCTGAGAGACACCAGTCAGTGTACAGATATCTCCCTGAGAGAGGGGACAGAGAGACACCAGTCAGTGTACAGATATCTCCCTAAGAGAGAGAGAGAGAGAGGGGACTGAGAGACACCAGTCAGTGTACAGATGTCTCCCTGAGAGAGAGGGAGGCTTCTGAGAGACACCAGTCAGTGTACAGATATCTCCCTGAGAGAGGGGACTGAGAGACACCAGTCAGTGTACAGATACCTTCCTGGGAGAGAGACGGGGGAATGAGAGACACCAGTCATTGTACAGTTATCTCCCTGTGAGAGAGAGACGGGGTACTGAGAGACACCAGTCAGTGTACAGATATCTCCCTGAGAGAGAGGGGACTGAGAGACACCAGTCAGTGTACAGATATCTCCCTGAGGGAGAGAGAGGGGACTGAGAGACACCAGTCAGTGTACAGATATCTCCCTGAGAGACAGAGGGGACTGAGAGACACCTGTCAGTGTACAGATATCTCCCTGAGAGAGAGGGGACTGAAAGACACCAGTCAGTGTACAGATATCTCACTGATAGAGAGAGGGGACTGAGAGACACCAGTCAGTGTACAGATATCTCCCTGAAAGAGAGTGGGGGGCCTGAGAGACACCAGTCAGTGTACAGATATCTCCCTGAGAGAGAGAGGGGACTGAGAGACACCAGTCAGTGTACAGATATCTCCCTGAGAGAGAGGGGACTGAAAGACACCAGTCAGTGTACAGATATCTCCCTGAGAGAGAGGGGACTGAGAGACACCAGTCAGTGTACAGATATCTCCCTGTGAGAGAGAGAGGGGACTGAGAGACACCAGTCAGTGTACAGATATCTCCCTGAGAGAGAGAGGGGGGACTGAGAGACACCAGTCAGTGTAGAGATATCTCCCTGAGAGAGAGGGGACTGATAGACAACAGTCAGTGTACAGATATCTCCCTGAGAGAGAGAGGGGGGACTGAGAGACACCAGTCAGTGTACAGATATCTCCCTGTGAGAGAGAGAGGGGACTGAGAGACACCAGTCAGTGTACAGATATCTCCCAGAGAGAGAGAGGACTGAGAGAAACTAGTCAGTGTACATATATCTCCCTGAGAGAGAGGGGACTGAGAGACACCAGTCAGTGTACAGATATCTCCCTGTGAGAGAGAGGGGGGACTGAGAGACACCAGTCAGTGTACAGATATCTCCCTGAGAGAGAGAGGGGGGACTGAGAGACACCAGTCAGTGTACAGATATCTCCCTGTGAGAGAGAGGGGGGACTGAGAGACACCAGTCAGTGTACAGATATCTCCCTGAGAGAGAGAGAGGGGACTGAGAGACACCAGTTAGTGGACAGATATCTCCCTGAGAGAGAGAGCGGACTGAGAGACACCAGTCAGTGTACAGATATCTCCCTGAGAGAGAGGGGACTGAGAGACACCAGTCAGTGTACAGATATCTCCCTGAGAGAGAGGGGACTGAGAGGCACCAGTCAGTGTACAGATATCTCCCTGCGAGTGAGAGAGGGGATTGAGAGACACCAGTCAGTGTACAGATATCTCCCTGAGAGGGAGGGGACTGAGAGACACCAGTCAGTGTACAGATATCTCCCTGAGAAAGAGGGGGGACTGAGAGACACCAGTCAGTGTACAGATATCTCCCTGAGAGAGAGAGAGGGGACTGAGAGACACCAGTCAGTTTACAGATATCTCCTTGAGACAGATACAGAGGGGGGACTGAGAGACACCAGTCAGTGTACAGAGATCTCCCTGAGAGAGAGAGGGGACTGAGAGACACCAGTCAGTGTACAGATATCTCCCTGAGAGAGAGAGGGGGGACTGAGAGACACCAGTCAGTGTACAGATATCTCCCTGAGAGAGAGAGGGGGGACTGAGAGACACCAGTCAGTGTACAGATATCTCCCTGAGAGAGAGAGGGGACTGAGAGACACCAGTCAGTGTACAGATATCTCCCTGAGAGAGAGGGGACTGAGTGACACCAGTCAGTGTACAGATATCTCCCTGAGAGAGAGAGAGGGGACTGAGAGACACCAGTCAGTGTACAGATATCTCCCTGAGAGAGAGAGAGGGGACTGAGTGACACCAGTCAGTGTACAGATGTCTCCCTGAGAGAGAGGGAGGCTTCTGAGAGACACCAGTCAGTGTACAGATATCTCCCTGAGAGAGGGGACAGAGAGACACCAGTCAGAGTACAGATATCTCCCTGAGAGAGGGGACTGAGAGACACCAGTCAGTGTACAGATACCTTCCTGGGAGAGAGACGGGGGAATGAGAGACACCAGTCATTGTACAGTTATCTCCCTGTGAGAGAGAGACGGGGTACTGAGAGACACCAGACAGTGTACATTTATCTCCCTGAGAGAGAGGGGACAGAGAGACACCAGTCAGTGTACAGATATCTCCCTGAGAGAGAGAGAGAGGGGACTGAGAGACACCAGTCAGTGTACAGATATCTCCCTGAGAGAGAGGGGACTGAGAGACACCAGTCAGTGCACAGATATCTCCCTGAGAGAGAGAGAGGGGACTCATCGACACCAGTCAGTGTACAGATATCTCCCTGAGAGAGAGAGAGAGGGGACTGAGAGACACCAGTCAGTGTACAGATAACTCCCTGAGAGTAAGAGAGGGGACTGAGAGACACCAGTCAGTGTACAGATATCTCCCTGAGAGAGAGGGGGGACTGAGAGACACCAGTCAGTGTACAGATATCTCCCTGAGAGAGAGAGGGGACTGAGAGACACGTGTCAGTGTACAGATGTCTCCCTGAGTGAGAGAGAGATGGGACTGAGAGACACCAGTCAGTGTACAGATATCTCCCTGAGAGAGAGAATGGACTGAGAGACACCAGTCAGTGAACAGATATCTCCCTGAGAGAGAGGGGGGACTGAGAGGCAACAGTCAGTGTACACATATCTCCCTGAGTGAGAGATAGAGGGGACTAAGAGACACCAGTCAGTGTACAGATATCTCCCTGAGAGACAGAGGGGGTACTGAGAGACACCAGTCAGTGCACAGATATCTCCCTGAGAGGGAGGGGACTGAGAGACACCAGTCAGTGCACAGATATCTCCCTGAGAGAGAGGGTACTCAGAGACACCAGTCAGTGTACCGATATCTCCCTGAGAGAGAGGGGACACAGAGACACAAGTCAGTGTACAGATATCTCACTGAGAGAGAGGAGGGACTGAGAGACACCAGTCAGTGTACAGATATCTCCCTGAGAGAGAGAGGGGACTGAGAGACACCAGTCAGTGTACAGATATCTCCCTGAGAGAGAGGGGACTGACAGTCACCAGTCAGTGTACAGATATCTCCCTGAGAGAGAGAGCGGGGACTGAGAGACCCCAGTCACTGTACAGATATCTCCCTGAGAGAGAGAGCGGGAACTAAGAGACACCAGTCAGTGTACAGATATCGCCCCGAGGGAGAGAGAGGGGACTGAGAGACACCAGTCAGTGTACAGATATCTCCTTGAGACAGATAGAGAGGGGGGACTGAGAGACACCAGTCAGTGTACAGAGATCTCCCTGAGAGAGAGGGGACTGAGAGACACCAGTCAGTGTACAGATATCTCCCTGAGAGAGAGAGAGGGGACTCATCGACACCAGTCAGTGTACAGATATCGCCCTGAGAGAGAGTGGACTGAGAGGCACCAGTCAGTGTACAGATATCTCCCTGAAAGAGAGAGGGGGGACTGAGAGACACCAGTCAGTGTACAGATATCTCCCTGAGAGAGAGAGGGGACTGAGAGACACCAGTCAGTGTACAGATATCTCCCTGAGATAGAGGGGACTGAGAGACACCAGTCAGTGCACAGATGTCTCCCTGAGAGAGAGGGAGGCTTCTGAGAGACACCAGTCAGTGTACAGATATCTCCCTGAGAGAGAGAGGGGACTGAGAGACACCAGTCAGTGTACAGATATTTCCCTGAGAGAGGGGACAGAGAGACACCAGTCAGTGTACAGATATCTCCCTGAGAGAGAGAGCGGGGACTAAGAGACACCAGTCAGTGTACAGATATCTCCCCGAGGGAGAGAGAGGGGACTGAGAGACACCAGTCAGTGTACAGATATCTCCCTGAGAGAGAGGGGACTGAGAGTCACCAGTCAGTGTACAGATATCTCCCTGAGAGAGAGAGCGGGGACTGAGAGACACCAATCAGTGTACAGATATCTCCCTGAGAGAGAGACCGGGGACTAAGAGACACCAGTCAGTGTACAGATATCTCCCCGAGGGAGAGAGAGGGGACTGAGAGTCACCAGTCAGTGTACAGATATCTCCCTGTGAGAGAGAGGGGGGACTGAGAGACACCAGTCAGTGTACAGATATCTCCCTGAGAGAGAGAGGGGACTGAGAGACACCAGTCAGTGTACAGATATCTCCCTGAGAGAGAGAGAGGGGACTGACAGACATCAGTTAGTGTACAGATATCTCCCTGAGAGAGAGAGCGGACTGAGAGACACCAGTCAGTGTACAGATATCTCCCTGAGAGAGAGGGGACTGAGAGACACCAGTCAGTGTACAGATATCTCCCTGAGAGGGAGAGAGAGGGGACTGAGAGACACCAGTCAGTGTACAGATATCTCCCTGAGAGAGAGGGGACTGAGAGGCACCAGTCAGTGTACAGATATCTCCCTGAGAGTGAGAGAGGGGATTGAGAGACACCTGTCAGTGTACAGATATCTCCCAGAGATAGAGGGGACTGAGAGACACCAGTCAGTGTACAGATATCTCCCTGAGAGAGAGAGGGGGGACTGAGAGACACCAGTCAGTGTACAGAGATCTCCCTGAGAGAGAGAGGGGACTGAGAGACACCAGTCAGTGTACAGATGTCTCCCTGAGAGAGAGAGAGGGGACTCATCGACACCAGTCAGTGTACAGATATCTCCCTGAAAGTGGGTGGACTGAGAGGCACTAGTCAGTGTACAGATATCTCCCTGAGAGAGAGGGGACTGAGAGACACCAGTCAGTGTACAGATATCTCCCTGAGAGAGAGAGGGGACTGAGAGACACCAGTCAGTGTACAGATACCTTCCTGGGAGAGAGACGGGGGACTGAGAGACACCAGTCAGTGTACAGTTATCTCCCTGTGAGAGAGAGACGGGGAACTGAGAGACACCAGTCAGAGTACAGATATCTCCCAGAGAGAGGGTGGACTGAGAGGCACCAGTCAGTGGACAGATATCTCCCTGAGAGAGAGAGAGGGGACAGAGAGACACCAGTCAGTGTACAGATATCTCCCTGAGAGAGAGGGGACTGAGAGACACCAGTCAGTGTACATATATCTCCCTGAGAGAGAGGGGACTGAGAGACACCAGTCAGTGTAAAAATATCTCCCTGAGAGAGAGAGGGGGGACTGAGAGACACCAGTCAGTGTACAGATATCTCCCTGAGAGAGAGAGAGGGGACTCATCGACACCAGTCAGTGTACAGATATCTCCCTGAGAGAGAGGGGACTGAGAGGCACCAGTCAGTGTACAGATATCTCCCTGAGAGAGAGAGGGGACTGAGAGGCACCAGTCAGTGTACAGATATCTCCCTGAGAGAGAGAGGGGACTGAGAGACACCAGTCAGTGTACAGATATCTCCCTGAGAGAGAGAGAGGGGACTGAGAGACACTAGTCAGTGTACAGATATCTCCCTGAGAGAGAGTGGACTGAGAGACACCAGTCAGTGTACAGATATCTCCCTGAGAGAGAGAGGGGACTGAGAGACACCAGTCAGTGTACAGATATCTCCCTGAGAGAGAGGGAGGCTTCTGAGAGACACCAGTCAGTGTACAGATATCTCCCTGAGAGAGGGGACAGAGAGACACCAGTCAGTGTACAGATATCTCCCTGAGTGAGAGAGAGAGGGGACTGAGAGACACCAGTCAGTGTACAGATATCTCCCTGAGAGAGAGAAGGGACTGAGAGACACCAGTCAGTGAACAGATATCTCCCTGAGAGAGAGGGGGGACTGAGAGGCAACAGTCAGTGTACAGATATATCCCTGAGAGAGAGAGGGCGTACTGAGAGACACCAGTCAGTGCACAGATATCTCCCTGAGAGGGAGGGGACTGAGAGACACCAGTCAGTGCACAGATATCTCCCTGAGAGGGAGGGGACTGAGAGACACCAGTCAGTGTACAGATATCTCCCTGAGAGAGAGGGGACTGAGAGTCACCAGTCAGTGGACAGATATCTCCCTGAGAGAGAGGGGACTGAGAGACACCAGTCAGTGTACAGATATCTCCCTGAGAGAGAGGTGACTCAGAGACACCAGTCAGTGAACAGATATCTCACTGAGAGAGAGGGGACTGAGAGACACCAGTCAGTATACAGATATCTCCCTGAGAGAGAGAGGGGACTGAGACACACCAGTCAGTGTACAGATATCTCCCTGAGAGAGAGAGAGGGGACAGAGAGACACCAGTCAGTGTACAGATATCTCCCTGAGAGAGAGGGGGGACTGAGAGACAACAGTCAGTGTACAGATATCTCCCTGAGAGAGAGGGGGGACTGAGAGACACCAGTCAGTGTACAGATATCTCCCTGAGAGTGAGAGAGGGGATTGAGAGACACCAGTCAGTGTACAGATATCTCCCTGAGAGAGGGGGGGCACTGAGAGACACCAGTCAGTGTACAGATATCTCCCAGAGATAGAGGGGACTGAGAGACACCAGTCAGTGTACAGATATCTCCCTGAGAGAGAGAGGGGGGACTGAGAGACACCAGTCAGTGTACAGATATCTCCCTAAGAGAGAGAGGGGACTAAGAGACACCAGTCAGTGTACAGATATCTCCCCGAGGGAGAGAGAGGGGACTGAGAGACACCAGTCAGTGTACAGATATCTCCTTGAGCGAGAGTGGACTGAGAGGCACTAGTCAGTGTACAGATATCTCCCTGAGAGAGAGAGGGGACTGAGAGACACCAGTCAGTGTACAGATACCTTCCTGGGAGAGAGACGGGGGACTGAGAGACACCAGTCAGTGTACAGTTATCTCCCTGTGAGAGAGAGACGGGGTACTGAGAGACACCAGTCAGTGTACATATATCTCCCAGAGAGAGGGTGGACTGAGAGGCACCAGTCAGTGGACAGATATCTCCCTGAGAGAGAGAGAGGGGACAGAGAGACACCAGTCAGTGTACAGATATCTCCCTGAGAGAGAGGGGACTGAGAGACACCAGTCAGTGTACATATATCTCCCTGAGAGAGAGGGGACTGAGAGACACCAGTCAGTGTAAAAATATCTCCCTGAGAGAGAGAGAGGGGACTCATCGACACCAGTCAGTGTACAGATATCTCCCTGAGAGAGAGGGGACTGAGAGGCACCAGTCAGTGTACAGATATCTCCCTGAGAGAGAGAGAGGGGACTGAGAGACACCAGTCAGTGTACAGATATCTCCCTGAGAGAGAGAGGGGACTGAGAGACACCAGTCAGTGTACAGATATCTCCCTGAGAGAGAGGGGACTGAGAGACACCAGTCAGTGTACAGATATCTCCCTGAGAGGGAGAGGGGACTGAGAGACACCAGTCAGTGTACAGATATCTCCCTGAGAGAGAGAAGGGACTGAGAGACACCAGTCAGTGTACCGATATCTCCCTGAGAGAGAGGGGTCTCAGAGACACCAGTCAGTGGACAGATATCTCCCTGAGAGAGAGGTGACTCAGAGACACCAGTCAGTGAACAGATATCTCACTGAGAGAGAGGGGACTGAGAGACACCAGTCAGTGTACAGATATCTCCCTGAGAGAGAGAGGGGACTGAGAGACACCAGTCAGTGTACAGATACCTCCCTGAGAGAGAGAGAGGGGACAGAGAGACACCAGTCAGTGTACAGATATCTCCCTGAGAGAGAGGGGGGCTGAGAGACACCAGTCAGTGTACAGATATCTCCCTGAGAGAGAGGGGGGACTGAGAGACACCAGTCAGTGTACAGATATCTCCCAGAGATAGAGGGGACTGAGAGACACCAGTCAGTGTACAGATATCTCCCTGAGAGAGAGAGGGGGGACTGAGAGACACCAGTCAGTGTACAGATATCTCCCTGAGAGAGAGAGGGGACTAAGAGACACCAGTCAGTGTACAGATATCTCCCCGAGGGAGAGAGAGCGGACTGAGAGACACCAGTCAGTGTACAGATATCTCCTTGAGACAGATAGAGAGGGGGGACTGAGAGACACCAGTCAGTGTACAGAGATCTCCCTGAGAGAGAGAGGGGACTGAGAGACACCAGTCAGTGTACAGATATCTCCCTGAGAGAGAGAGAGGGGACTCATCGACACCAGTCAGTGTACAGATTACTCCCTGAGAGAGAGGGGACTGAAAGACACCAGTCAGAGTACAGATATCTCCCTGAGAGACAGAGGGGACGGAGAGACACCAGTCAGTGTACAGATATCTCCCTGAGAGAGAGAGAGGGGACAGAGAGACACCAGTCAGTGTACAGATATCTCCCTGAGAGACAGAGGGGACGGAGAGACACCAGTCAGTGTGCAGATATCTCCCTGAGAAAGAGAGGGGCGACTGAGAGACACCAGTCAGTGTACAGATATCTCCCTGAGAGAGAGGGGACTGAGAGACACCAGTCAGTGTACAGATATCTCCCTGAGAGAGGGGGGGGGGGGACTGAGAGACACCAGTCAGAGTACAGATATCTCCCTGAGAGAGAGAGGGGACTAAGAGACACCAGTCAGTGTACAGATATCTCCTTGAGACAGAGAGAGAGGGGTGACTGAGAGACACCAGTCATTGTCCAGATATCTCCCTGAGAGAGAGAGGGGACTGAGAGACACCAGTCAGTGTACAGATATCTCCCTGAGAGAGAGAGGGGACTGAGAGACACCAGTCAGTGTACAGAGATCTCCCTGAGAGAGAGAGGGGACTGAGAGACACCAGTCAGTGTACAGATATCTCCCTGAGAGAGACAGGGGACTGAGAGACACCAGTCAGTGTACAGATATATCCCTGAGAGAGAGAGGGGACTGAGAGACACCTGTCAGTGTACAGATATCTCCCTGAGAGAGGGGGGACTGAGAGACACCAGTCAGTGTACAGATATCTCCCTGAGAGAGAGAGAGAGAGGGGACTGAGACACACCAGTCAGTGTACAGATATCTCCCTGTGAGAGAGGGGGCACTGAGAGACACCAGTTAGTGTACAGATATCTCCCTGAGAGCGAGGGGGCACAGAGAGACACCAGTCAGTGTACAGATATCTCCCTGAGAGAGAGAGAGGGGACTGAGAGACACCAGTCAGTGTACAGATATCTCCCTGAGAAAGAGAGGTGCGACTGAGAGACACCAGTCAGTGTACAGATATCTCCCTGTGAGAGAGGGGGGGGACAGAGAGACACCAGTCAGTGTACAGATGTCTCCCTGAGAGAGGGGTGGGGGACTGAGAGACACTAGTCAGAGTACAGATATCTCCCTGAGAGAGAGAGGGGACTATGAGACACTAGTCAGTGTACAGATATCTCCCTGAGGGAGAGAGAGAGGGGACTGAGAGACACCAGTCAGTGTACAGATATCTCCTTGAGACAGAGAGAGAGGGGTGACTGAGAGACACCAGTCAGTGTACAGATGTCTCCCTGAGAGAGAGGGAGGCTTCTGAGAGACACCAGTCAGTGTACAGATATCTCCCTGAGAGAGGGGACAGAGAGACACCAGTCAGTGTACAGATATCTCCCTGAGAGAGGAGACTGAGAGACACCAGTCAGTGTACAGATACCTTCCTGGGAGAGAGACGGGGGAATGAGAGACACCAGTCATTGTACAGTTATCTCCCTGTGAGAGAGAGACGGGGTACTGAGAGACACCAGACAGTGTAAAGATATCTCCCTGAGAGAGAGGGGACTGAGAGACACCAGTCAGTGTACAGATATCTCCCTGAGAGAGAGGGGGGACTGAGATACTCCAGTCAGTGTACAGATATCTCCCTGAGAGAGAGAGGGGACTGAGAGACACCAGTCAGTGTACAGATATCTCCCTGAGAGAGAGGGGACTGAGAGACACCAGTCAGTGTACAGATATCTCCCTGAGGGAGAGAGAGGGGACTGAGAGACACCAGTCAGTGTACAGATATCTCCCTGAGAGACAGAGGGGACTGAGAGACACCTGTCAGTGTACAGATATCTCCCTGAGAGAGAGGGGACTGAAAGACACCAGTCAGAGTACAGATATCTCACTGATAGAGAGAGGGGACTGAGAGACACCAGTCAGTGTACAGATATCTCCCTGAAAGAGAGTGGGGGGCCTGAGAGACACCAGTCAGTGTACAGATATCTCCCTGAGAGAGAGAGGGGACTGAGAGACACCAGTCAGTGTACAGATATCTCCCTGAGAGAGAGGGGACTGAAAGACACCAGTCAGTGTACAGATATCTCCCTGAGAGAGAGGGGACTGAGAGACACCAGTCAGTGTACAGATATCTCCCTGAGATACAGAGGGGGGACTGAGAGACACCAGTCAGTGTAGAGATATCTCCCTGAGAGAGAGGGGACTGATAGACAACAGTCAGTGTACAGATATCTCCCTGAGAGAGAGAGGGGGGACTGAGAGACACCAGTCAGTGTACAGATATCTCCCTGAGAGAGAGAGAGAGAGGGGACTGAGAGACACCAGTCAGTGTACAGATATCTCCCTGAGAGAGAGGGGACTGAGAGTCACCAGTCAGTGTACAGATATCTCCCTGAGAGAGAGAGCGGGGACTGAGAGACACCAGTCAGTGTACAGATATCTCCCTGAGAGAGAGAGGGGGGACTGAGAGACACCAGTCAGTGCACAGATATCTCCCTGAGAGAGAGAGGGGACTGAGAGGCACCAGTCAGTGTACAGATATCTCCCAGAGAGATAGAGGACTGAGAGAAACTAGTCAGTGTACATATATCTCCCTGAGAGAGAGGGGACTGAGAGACACCAGTCAGTGTACAGATATCTCCCTGAGAGAGAGAGGGGGGACTGAGAGACACCAGTCAGTGTACAGATATCTCCCTGTGAGAGAGAGGGGGGACTGAGAGACACCAGTCAGTGTACAGATATCTCCCTGAGAGAGAGAGAGGGGACTGAGAGACACCAGTTAGTGGGCAGATATCTCCCTGAGAGAGAGAGCGGACTGAGAGACACCAGTCAGTGTACAGATATCTCCCTGAGAGAGAGGGGACTGAGAGACACCAGTCAGTGTACAGATATCTCCCTGAGAGTGAGAGGGGACTGAGAGACACCAGTCAGTTTACAGATATCTCCCTGAGAGAGAGAGAGGGGACTGAGAGACACCAGTCAGTTTACAGATATCTCCTTGAGACAGATACAGAGGGGGGACTGAGAGACACCAGTCAGTGTACAGAGATCTCCCTGAGAGAGAGAGGGGACTGAGAGACACCAGTCAGTGTACAGATATCTCCCTGAGAGAGAGAGAGGGGACTCATTGACACCAGTCAGTGTACAGATATCTCCCTGAGAGAGAGAGTGGGGACTGAGAGACACCAGTCAGTGTACAGATATCTCCCTGAGAGAGAGAGGGGGGACTGAGAGACACCAGTCAGTGTACAGATATCTCCCTGAGAGAGAGAGGGGACTGAGAGACACCAGTCAGTGTACAGATATCTCCCTGAGAGAGAGGGGACTGAGAGACACCAGTCAGTGTACAGATATCTCCCTGAGAGAGAGAGAGGGGACTGAGAGACACCAGTCAGTGTACAGATATCTCCCTGAGAGAGAGAGAGGGGACTGAGAGACACCAGTCAGTGTACAGATGTCTCCCTGAGAGAGAGGGAGGCTTCTGAGAGACACCAGTCAGTGTACAGATATCTCCCTGAGAGAGGGGACAGAGAGACACCAGTCAGTGTACAGATATCTCCCTGAGAGAGGGGACTGAGAGACACCAGTCAGTGTACAGATACCTTCCTGGGAGAGAGACGGGGGAATGAGAGACACCAGTCATTGTACAGTTATCTCCCTGTGAGAGAGAGACGGGGTACTGAGAGACACCAGACAGTGTACATTTATCTCCCTGAGAGAGAGGGGACAGAGAGACACCAGTCAGTGTACAGATATCTCCCTGAGAGAGAGGGGACTGAGAGACACCAGTCAGTGTACAGATATCTCCCTGAGAGACAGAGGACTGAGAGACACCAATCAGTGTACAGATATCTCCCTGAGAGAGAGAGGACTGAGAGACACCAGTCAGTGTACAGATATCTCCCTGAGAGAGAGAGGACTGAGAGACACCAGTCAGTGTACAGATATCTCCCTGAGAGAGAGGGGACTGAGAGACACTAGTCAGTGTACAGATATCTCCCTGACAGAGGGGGGACTGAGAGACACCAGTTAGTGTACAGATATATCCCTCAGAGAGAGAGAGAGAGAGGGGACTGAGAGACACCAGTCAGTGTACAGATATCTCCCTGAGAGAGAGAGAGGGGACTCATCGACACCAGTCAGTGTACAGATATCTCCCTGAGAGAGAGAGGGGACTGAGAGACACCAGTCAGTGTACAGATATCTCCCTGACAGAGGGGGGACTGAGAGACACCAGTTAGTGTACAGATATATCCCTCAGAGAGAGAGAGAGAGAGGGGACTGAGAGACACCAGTCAGTGTACAGATATCTCCCTGAGAGAGAGAGAAGGGACTGAGAGACACCAGTCAGTGTACAGATATCTCCCTGAGAGAGAGAGAGGGGACTGAGAGACACCAGTCAGTGTACAGATATCTCCCTGAGAGAGAGAGAGAGAGGGGACTGAGAGACAACAGTCAGTGTACAGATATCTCCCTGAGAGAGAGGGGACTGAGAGACACCAGTCAGTGTACAGATATCTCCCTGAGAGAGAGAGGGGGGACTGAGAGACACCAGTCAGTGTACAGATATCTCCCTGAGAGAGAGGGAGGCTTCTGAGAGACACCAGTCAGTGTACAGATATCTCCCTGAGAGAGAGAGAGAGAGAGAGAGAGAGAGAGGGGACTGAGAGACACCAGTCAGTGTACAGATATCTCCCTGAAAGAGGGGGAGGGAACTGAGAGACACCAGTCAGTGTACAGTTATCTCCCTGTGAGAGAGAGAGAGAGGGGACTGACAGACACCAGTCAGTGTACAGATATCTCCCTGAGAGAGAGAGAGGGTGGACTGAGAGAAACCAGTCAATGTACAGATATCTCCCTGAGAGAGGGGGCACTGAGAGACATCAGTCAGTGTACAGATATCTCCCTGAGAGAGTGAGGGGACTGAGAGACACCAGTCAGTGTACAGATATCTCCCTGAGAGAGAGGGGACTGAGAGACACCAGTCCGTGTACAGATATCTCCCTGAGAGAGAGAGAGGGGACTGAGAGACACCAGTCTGTGTACAGATATCTCCCTGAGAGAGAGAGAGAGAGGGGACTGAGAGACACCAGTCAGTGTACAGATATCTGCCTGAGAGAGAGAGAGGGGACTGAGAGACACCAGTCAGTGTACAGATATCTCCCTGAGAGAGAGAGGGGACTGAGAGACACCAGTCAGTGTACAGATATCTCCCTGAGAGAGAGAGGGGACTGAGAGACACCAGTCAGTGTACAGATATATCCCTGAGAGAGAGAGAGAGGGGACTCATCGACACGCGTCAGTGTACAGATATCTCCCTGAGAGAGAGAGGGGACTGAGAGACACCAGTCAGTGTACAGATATCTCCCTGAGAGAGGGGGGACTGAGAGACACCAGTCAGTGTACAGATATCTCCCTGAGAGAGACGGGACTGAGAGACACCAGTCAGTGTACAGATATCTCCCTGAGAGAGAGAGGGGACTGAGAGAAACTAGTCAGTGTACTGATATCTCCCTGAGAGAGAGAGGGGACTGAGAGACACCAGTCAGTGTACAGATATCTCCCTGAGAGAGAGAGGGGACTGAGAGACACCAGTCAGTGTACAGATATCTCCCTGAGAGAGAGAGAGAGGGGACTCATCGACACGCGTCAGTGTACAGATATCTCCCTGAGAGAGAGAGGGGACTGAGAGACACCAGTCAGTGTACAGATATCTCCCTGAGAGAGACGGGACTGAGAGACACCAGTCAGTGTACAGATATCTCCCTGAGAGAGGGGGGACTGAGAGACACCAGTTAGTGTACAGATATCTCCCTGAGAGAGAGAGAGTGGACTTAGAGACACCAGTCAGTGTACAGATATCTCCCTGAGAGAGAGGGGGGACTGAGAGACACCAGTCAGTGTACAGATATCTCCCTGAGAGAGAGAGAGAGGGGACTGAGAGACACCAGTCAATGTACAGATATCTCCCTCAGAGAGAGAGAGAGAGGGCCTGAGAGACACCAGTCAGTGTACAGATATCTCCCTGAGAGAGAGAGGACTGAGAGACACCAGTCAGAGTACAGATATCTCCCTGAGAGAGAGAGAGGACTGAGAGACACCAGTCAGTGTACAGATATCTCCCTGAGAGAGAGAGAGGGGGGACGGATAGACACCAGTCAGTGTACAGATATCTCCCTGAGAGAGAGAGGGGACTGAGAGACACCAGTCAGTGTACAGATATCTCCCTGAGAGAGAGAGGGGACTGAGAGAAACTAGTCAGTGTACAGATATCTCCCTGAGAGAGAGAGAGAGGGGACTCATCGACACGCGTCAGTGTACAGATATCTCCCTGAGAGAGAGAGGGGACTGAGAGACACCAGTCAGTGTACAGATATCTCCCTGAGAGAGGGGGGACTGAGAGACACCAGTCAGTGTACAGATATCTCCCTGAGAGAGTGGGGGGACTGAGAGACACCAGTCAGTGTACAGATATCTCCCTGAGAGAGAGAGAGAGGGGACTGAGAGACACCAGTCAATGTACAGATATCTCCCTCAGAGAGAGAGAGAGAGGGCCTGAGAGACACCAGTCAGTGTACAGATATCTCCCTGAGAGAGAGAGGACTGAGAGACACCAGTCAGTGTACAGATATCTCCCTGAGAGAGAGAGAGGACTGAGAGACACCAGTCAGTGTACAGATATCTCCCTGAGAGAGAGAGAGGGGGGACTGAGAGACACCAGTCAGTGTACAGATATCTCCCTGAGAGACAGAGGACTGAGAGACACCAATCAGTGTACAGATATCTCCCTGAGAGAGAGAGGACTGAGAGACACCAGTCAGTGTACAGATATCTCCCTGAGAGAGAGAGGACTGCGAGACACCAGTCAGTGTACAGATATCTCCCTGAGAGAGAGGGGACTGAGAGACACTAGTCAGTGTACAGATATCTCCCTGAGAGAGAGAGGGGACTGAGAGACACCAGTCAGTGTACAGATATCTCCCTGAGAGAGAGAGGGGACTGAGAGACACCAGTCAGTGTACAGATATCTCCCTGAGAGAGAGAGAGGGGACTGAGAGACACCAGTCAGTGTACAGATATCTCCCTAAGAGAGAGAGAGAGAGAGGGGACTGAGAGACACCAGTCAGTGCACAGATATCTCCCTGAGAGAGAGGGGGGACTGAGAGACACCAGTCAGTGTACAGATATCTGCCTGAGAGAGAGAGAGGGGACTGAGAGACACCATCCAGTGTACAGATATCTCCCTGAGAGAGAGAGGGGACTGAGAGACACCCGTCAGTGTACAGATATCTCCCTGAGAGAGAGAGGGGACTGAGAGACACCAGTCAGTGTACAGATATCTCCCTGAGAGAGAGAGGGGACTGAGAGACACCAGTCAGTGTACAGATATCTCCCTGAGATAGAGGGGACGGATAGACACCAGTCAGTGTACAGATATCTCCCTGAGAGAGAGAGGGGACTGAGAGACACCAGTCAGTGTACAGATATCTCCCTGAGAGAGAGAGGGGACTGAGAGAATCTAGTCAGTGTACAGATATCTCCCTGAGAGAGAGAGAGGGGACTGAGAGACACCTGTCAGTGTACAGATATCTCCCTGAGAGAGAGAGAGAGGGGACTCATCGACACGCGTCAGTGTACAGATATCTCCCTGCGAGAGAGAGGGGACTGAGAGACACCAGTCAGTGTACAGATATCTCCCTGAGAGAGGGGGGACTGAGAGACACCAGTCAGTGTACAGATATCTCCCTGATAGAGAGGGGACTGAGAGACACCAGTCAGTGTACAGATATCTCCCTGAGAGAGGGGGGACTGAGAGACACCAGTTAGTGTACAGATATCTCCCTGAGAGAGAGAGAGGGGACTGAGAGACACCAGTCAGTGTACAGATATCTCCCTGAGAGAGAGAGAGAGGGGACTCATCGACACGCGTCAGTGTACAGATATCTCCCTGCGAGAGAGAGGGCACTGAGAGACACCAGTCAGTGTACAGATATCTCCCTGAGAGAGGGGGGACTGAGAGACACCAGTCAGTGTACAGATATCTCCCTGATAGAGAGGGGACTGAGAGACACCAGTCAGTGTACAGATATCTCCCTGAGAGAGGGGGGACTGAGAGACACCAGTTAGTGTACAGATATCTCCCTGAGAGAGAGAGAGAGTGGACTTAGAGACACCAGTCAGTTTACAGATATCTCCCTGAGAGAGAGGGGGGACTGAGAGACACCAGTCAGTGTACAGATATCTCCCTGAGAGAGAGAGAGAGGGGACTGAGAGACACCAGTCAGTGTACAGATATCTCCCTGAGAGAGAGAGGACTGAGAGACACCAGTCAGTGTACAGATATCTCCCTGAGAGAGAGAGGGGACTGAGAGACACCAGTCAGTGTACAGATATCTCCCTGAGAGAGAGAGAGGGGGGACTGAGAGACACCAGTCAGTGTACAGATATCTCCCTGAGAGACAGAGGACTGAGAGACACCAGTCAGTGTACAGATATCTCCCTGAGAGAGAGAGGACTGAGAGACACCAGTCAGTGTACAGATATCTCCCTGAGAGAGAGGGGACTGAGAGACACCAGTCAGTGTACAGATATCTCCCTGAGAGAGAGAGGGGACTGAGAGACACCAGTCAGTGTACAGATATCTCCCTGAGAGAGAGGGGGGACTGAGAGACACCAGTCAGTGTACAGATATCTCCCTGAGAGAGAGGGGACTGAGAGACACCAGTCAGTGTACAGATATCTCCCTGAGAGAGAGAGAGAGGACTGAGAGACAGCAGTCAGTGTACAGATATCTCCCTGAGAGAGAGGGGACTGAGAGACACCAGTCAGTGTACAGATATCTCCCTGAGAGAGAGAGGACTGAGAGACACCAGTCAGTGTACAGATATCTCCCTGAGAGAGAGGGGACTGAGAGACACCAGTCAGTGTACAGATATCTCCCTGAGAGAGAGAGGGGACTGAGAGACACCAGTCAGTGTACAGATATCTCCCTGAGAGAGAGAGGACTGAGAGACACCAGTCAGTGTACAGATATCTCCCTGAGAGAGAGGGGACTGAGAGACACCAGTCAGTGTACAGATATCTCCCTGAGAGAGAGTGAGGGGACTGAGAGACACCAGTCAGTGTACAGATATCTCCCTGAGAGAGAGAGAGGACTGAGAGACACCAGTCAGTGTACAGATATCTCCCTGACAGAGAGAGAGGGGGGACTGAGAGACACCAGTCAGTGTACAGATATCTCCCTGAGAGAGGGGACTGAGAGACACCAGTCTGTGTACAGATATCTCCCTGAGAGAGAGTGAGGGGACTGAGAGACACCAGTCAGTGTACAGATATCTCCCTGACAGAGAGAGAGGGGGGACTGAGAGACACCAGTCAGTGTACAGATATCTCCCTGAGAGAGAGGGGACAGAGAGACACCAGTCAGTGTACAGATATCTCCCTGGGAGAGAGAGAGAGGGGACTGAGAGACACCAGTCAGTGTACAGATATCTCCCTGAGAGAGAGAGGGGACTGAGAGACACCAGTCAGTGTATAGATATCTCCCTGAGAGAGAGAGGGGACTGAGAGACACCAGTCAGTGTACAGATATCTCCCTGAGAGAGAGACAGAGGGGACTGAGAGACACCAGTCAGTGTACAGATATCTCCCTGAGAGAGAGAGGGGACTGAGAGACACCAGTCAGTGTATAGATATCTCCCTGAGAGAGAGAGGGGACTGAGAGACACCAGTCAGTGTACAGATATCTCCCTGAGAGAGAGACAGAGGGGACTGAGAGACACCAGTCAGTGTACAGATATCTCCCTGAGAGAGAGGGGGGACTGAGAGACACCAGTCAGTGTACAGATATCTCCCCGAGAGTGAGAGGGGACTGAGATACTCCAGTCATTGTACAGATATCTCCCTGAGAGAGAGAGGGGACTGAGTGACACCAGTCAGTGTACAGCTATCTCCCTGAGAGAGAGAGAGGGGGGACTGAGAGATACCAGTCAGTGTACAGATATCTCCCTGAGAGAGAGGGGTCTGAAAGACAGCAGTCAGTGTACAGATATCTCCCTGAGAGAGAGTGAGGGGACTGAGAGACACCAGTCAGTGTACAGATATCTCCCTGAGAGAGAGAGGGGACTGAGAGACACCAGTCAGTGTACAGATATCTCCCTGAGAGAGAGAGGGGACTGTGAGACACCAGTCAGTGTACAGATATCTCCCTGAGAGAGAGTGAGGGGACTGAGAGACACCAGTCAGTGTACAGATATCTCCCTGAGAGAGAGAGAGGACTGAGAGACACCAGTCAGTGTACAGATATCTCCCTGACAGAGAGAGAGAGAGGACTGAGAGACACCAGTCAGTGTACAGATATCTCCCTGACAGAGAGAGAGGGGGGACTGAGAGACACCAGTCAGTGTACAGATATCTCCCTGACAGAGAGAGAGGGGGGACTGAGAGACACCAGTCAGTGTACAGATATCTCCCTGAGAGAGAGAGAGGGGACTGAGAGACACCAGTCAGTGTACAGATATCTCCCTGAGAGAGAGGGGACTGAGAGACACCAGTCAGTGTACAGATATCTCCCTGAGAGACAGTGGGGACTGAGAGACACCAGTCAGAGTACAGATATCTCCCTGAGAGAGAGGGGACAGAGAGACACCAGTCAGTGTACAGATATCTCCCTGAGAGAGAGAGGGGACTGAGAGACACCAGTCAGTGTACAGATATCTCCCTGAGAGAGAGGGGACTGAGAGACACCAGTCAGTGTACAGATATCTCCCTGAGAGAGAGGGGACTGAGAGACACCAGTCAGTGTACAGATATCTCCCTGAGAGAGAGGGGGGACTGAGAGACACCAGTCAGTGTACAGATATCTCCCTGAGAGAGAGGGGACTGAGAGACACCAGTCAGTGTACAGATATCTCCCTGAGAGAGAGGGGGGACTGAGAGACACCAGTCAGTGTACAGATATCTCCCTGAGAGAGAGAGGGGACTGAGAGACACCAGTCAGTGTACAGATATCTCCCTGAGAGAGAGAGGGGACTGAGAGACACCAGTCAGTGTACAGATATCTCCCTGAGAGAGAGAGGGCGGTCTGAGAGACACCACCCACAGACCGATCACCGCGGGGTTGATTACCAGACCCACAGACCGATCACCGCGGGGTTTATTACCGCACCCACAGACCGATCACCGCGGCGTTTATTACCGCTCCCACAGAGCGATCACCGCGGGGTTTATTACCGCACCCACAGAGAGATCACCGCGGGGTTTATGACCGCACCCACAGACCGATCACCGTGGGGTTTATTACCCACACCCACAGACCGATCACCGCGGGGTTTATTACCCACACCCACAGAGCGATCACCGCGGGGTTTATTACCGCGCCCACAGAGCGATCACCGCGGGGTTTATTACCGCACCCACAGACCGATCACCACGGGGTTTATTACCGTACCCACAGACCGATCACCGCGAGGTTTATTACCCACACCCACAGACCGATCACCACGGGGTTTATTACCGTACCCACAGACCGATCTCCGCGGGGTTTATTACCGCACCCGCAGACCGATCACCGCGGGGTTTATTACCCACACCCACAGACTGATCACCGTGGGGTTTATTACCCACACCCACAGAGAGATCACCGCGGGGTTTATTACTGCACCCACAAACCGATCACCGCGGGGTTTATTACCGCACCCACAGACCGATCACCGCGGGGTTTATTACCGCACCCACAGAGTGATCACCGCGGGGATTATTACCGCACCCACAAACCGATCACCACGGGGTTTATTACTGTACCCACAGACCGATCACCGCGAGGGTTATTACCCAAACCTACAGAGTGATAACCGCGGGGTTTATTACCGCACCCACAGAGAGATCACCGCGGGGTTTATTACCCACACACACAGAGCGATCACCGCGGGGTTTATTACCCACACCCACAGACCAATCACCGCGGGGTTTATTACCCACACACACAGAGCGATCACCGCGGGGTTTATTACCCACACCCACAGACCAATCACCGCGGGGTTTATTACCGCACCCACAGAGCGATAACCGCGGTGTTTATTACTGCACCCACAGAGCGATCACCGCGGGGTTTATTACCGCACCCACAGAGTGATCACCGCGGGGTTTATTACCGCACACACAGAGCGATCACCGCGGGGTTTATTACCGCACCCACAGACCGATCACCGCGGGGTTTATTACCCACACCCACAGACCGATCACCACGGGGTTTATTACCGCACCCACAGACCGATCACCGCGGGGTTTATTACCGCACCCACAGACCGATCACCGTTGGGTTTATTACCGCACCCACAGACCGATCACCGCGGGGTTTATTACCGTACCCACAGAGCGATCACCGCGGGGTTTATTACCGCACCCACAGACCTATCACCACGGGGTTTATTACCGCATCCACAGACCGATCACCGCGGGGTTTATTACCCACACCCACAGACCGATCACAGCGGGGTTTATTACCGCACCCACAGAGCGATCACCACGGGGTTTATTACCCGCACCCACAGAGCGATCACCGCGGGGTTTATTACCGCACCCACAGAGCGATCACCGCGGGGTTTATTACCACACCCACAGAGCGATCACCGCGGGGATTATTACCGCATCCACAGACCGATCACCGAGGGGTTTATTACCGCACCCACAGAGCGATCACTGCGGAGTTTATTACCCACACCCACAGACCGATCACCGCAAGGTTTATTACCCACACCCACAGAGCGATCACCGCGGTGTTTATTACCGCCCCCACAGAGCGATCACCGCGGGGTTTATTACCGCACCCACAGAGCGATCACCGCGGGGTTTATTACCGCACCCACAGAGCGATCACCGCGGGGTTTATTACCGCACCCACAGAGCGATCACCGCGGGGTTTATTACCGCACCCACAGAGCGATCACCGCGGGGTTTATTTCCGCACCCACAGACCGATCACCGCGGGGTTTATTACCGCACCCACAGACCGATCACCGTGGGGTTTATTTCCACACCCACAGACCGATCACCGCGGGGTTTATTACCCACGCCCACAGAGAGATCACCGCGGGGTTTATTACCGCACCCACAGAGCGATCACCGTGGGGTTTATTACCGCACTCACAGGGCGATCACTGCGGGGTTTATTACCCACACCCACAGAGCGATCACCGCGGGGTTTATTACCCACACCCACAGAGAGATCACCGCGGGGTTTATTACCCACATCCACAGACCGATCACCGCGGGGTTTATTACCGCACCCACAGAGCGATCACCGCAGGGTTTATTACCGCACCCACAGACCGATCACCGCGGGGTTTATTACCGCACCCACAGAGCGATCACCGCGGGGTTTATTACCGCACCCACAGACCGATCACCACGGGGTTTATTACCACACCCACAGCCCGATTACCGTGGGGTTTATTACCGCAACCACAGACCGATCACTGCGGGGTTTATTACCGCACCCACAGACCGATCACCACGGGGTTTATAACCCACACCCACAGAGCGATCACCGCGGGGTTTATTACCGCACCCACAGAGCGATGACCGTGGGGTTTATTTCCGCACCCACAGAGCGATCACCGCGGGGTTTATTACTCACACCCACAGACCGATCACCGCGGGGTGTATTACCCACACCCACAGACCGATCACCGTGGGGTTTATTACCGCACCCACAGACCGATCACCGTGAGGTTTATTACCCACACCCACAGACCAATCACCGCGGGGTTTATTACCGCACCCACAGACCGATCACCGCGGGGTTTATTACCGCATACACAGAGTGATCCCGCGGGGTTTATTACCCACACCCACAGAGAGATCACCGCGGGGTTTATTACTGTACCCACAGACCGATCACCGCGGGGTTTATTACCCACACCCACAGAGAGATCACCGCGGGGTTTATTACCCACACCCACAGAGAGATCACCGCGGGGTTTATTACTGTACCCACAGACCGATCACCGCGGGGTTTATTACCCACACCCACAGAGTGATCACCGCGTGGTTTATTACCGTACCCACAGACCGATCACCGCGAGGGTTATTACCCAAACCCACAGAGTGATCACCGCGGGGTTTATTCCCGCACCCACAGAGCGATCACCACGGGGTTTATTACCGCACCCACAGACCGATCACCGCGAGGTTTATTACCCACACCCACAGACCGATCACCGCGGGGTTTATTACCGCACCCACAGAGCGATCACCGCGGGGTTTATTACCGCACCCACAGACCGATCACCATGGGGTTTATTACCGCACCCACAGACCGATCACCGCGGGGTTTATTACCCACACCCACAGAGCGATCACCACGGGGTTTATTACCGCACCCACAGAGCGATCACCGCGGGGTTTATTACCGCACCCACAGAGCGATCACCGCGGGGTTTATTACCCACACCCACAGACCGATCACCGCGGGGTTTATTACCGCAGCCACAGAGCGATCACCGCGGGGTTTATTACCGCACCCACAGACCGATCACCGCGAGGTTTATTATCCACACCCACAGACCGATCACCGCGGGGTTTATTACCGCACCCACAGAGCGATCACCGCGGGGTTTATTACCCACACCCACAGAGCGATCACCGCGGGGTTTATTTCCGCACCCACAGAGAGATCACCGCTGGGTTTATTACCCACACCCACAGAGAGATCACCGCGGGGTTTATTACCGCACCCACAGAGAGATCACCGCGGGGTTTATTACCCACACCCACAGACCGATCACCGCGGGGTTTATTACCCACACCCACAGACCGATCACCGCGGGGTTTATTACCCACACCCACAGACCGATCACCGCGGGGTTTATTACCCACACCCACAGAGCGATCACCGCGGGGTTTATTACCCACACCCACAGACCAATCACCGCGGGGTTTATTACCGCACCCACAGACCGATCACCGCGGGGTTTATTACCGCATACACAGAGTGATCCCGCGGGGCTTATTACCCACACCCACAGAGAGATCACCGCGGGGTTTATTACTGTACCCACAGACCGATCACCGCGGGGTTTATTACCCACACCCACAGAGTGATCACCGCGTGGTTTATTACCGTACCCACAGACCGATCACCGCGAGGGTTATTACCCAAACCCACAGAGTGATCACCGCGGGGTTTATTCCCGCACCCACAGAGCGATCACCACGGGGTTTATTACCGCACCCACAGACCGATCACCGCGAGGTTTATTACCCACACCCACAGACCGATCACCGCGGGGTTTATTACCGCACCCACAGAGCGATCACCGCGGGGTTTATTACCGCACCCACAGACCGATCACCATGGGGTTTATTACCGCACCCACAGACCGATCACCGTGGGGTTTATTACCCAAACCCACAGAGTGATCACCGCGGGAATTATTACCGCACCCACAGACCGATCACCGCGGTGTTTATTACTGCCCCCACAGAGCGATCACCGCGGCGTTTATTACCCACACCCACAGACCGATCACCACGGAGTTTATTACCGCACTCACAGAGCGATCACCGCGGGGTTTATTATCGTACCCACAGAGTGATCACCGCGGGGTTTATTACCGCACCCACAGAGCGATCACCGCGGGGTTTATTACCGCACCCACAGAGTGATCACCGCGGGGTTTATTACCGCACCCACAGACCGATCACCGCGGGGTTTATTACCCACACCCACAGAGCGATCACCGCGGGGTTTATTTCCGCACCCACAGAGAGATCACCGCTGGGTTTATTACCCACACCCACAGAGAGATCACCGCGGGGTTTATTACCGCACCCACAGAGAGATCACCGCAGGGTTTATTACCCACACCCACAGACCGATCACCGCGGGGTTTATTACCCACACCCACAGACCAATCACCACGGGGTTTATTACCGCACCCACAGAGAGATCACCGCGGGGTTTATTACCCACACCCACAGAGAGATCACCGCGGGGTTTATTACCCACACCCACAGACCGATCACCGCGGGGCTTATTACCGCACCCACAGACCGATCACCGCGGGGTTTATTACCCACACCCACAGACCGATCACCGCGGGGTTTATTACCCACACCCACAGAGCGATCACCGCGGGGTTTATTACCCACACCCACAGAGCGATCACCGCGGGGTTTATTACCCGCACCCACAGAGCGATCACCGCGGGGTTTATTACCCGCACCCACAGAGCGATCACCGCGGGGTTTATTACCCACACCCACAGACCGATCACCGCGGGGTTTATTACCCACACCCACAGAGCGATCACCGCGGGGTTTATTACCCAAACCCACAGAGAGATCACCGCGGGGTTTATTACCCACACCCACAGAGCGATCACCGCGGGGTTTATTACCCACACCCACAGACCGATCACCGCGGGGTTTATTACCGCAGCCACAGAGCGATCACCGCGGGGTTTATTACCGCACCCACAGACCGATCACCGCGAGGTTTATTATCCACACCCACAGACCGATCACCGCGGGGTTTATTACCGCACCCACAGAGCGATCACCGCGGGGTTTATTACCGCACCCACAGAGCGATCACCGCGGGGTTTATTACCCACACCCACAGAGCGATCACCACGGGGTTTATTACTCACACCCACAGACCGATCACCGCGGGGTTTATTACCGCACCCACTGACCGATCACCGCGGGGTTTATTACCCACACCCACAGAGAGATCACCACGGTATTAATTACCGCACCCACAGACCGATCACCGTGGGGTTTATTACCCACACCCACAGAGAGATCACCGCGGGGTTTATTACCCACACCCACAGACCGATCTCCGCGGGGTTTATTACCCGCACCCACAGACCGATCACCGCGGGGTTTATTACCCACACCCACAGACCGATCACAGCGGGGTTTATTACCGCACCCACAGAGCGATCACCACGGGGTTTATTACCCGCACCCACAGAGCGATCACCGCGGGGTTTATTACCGCACCCACAGAGCGATCACCGCGGGGTTTATTACCACACCCACAGAGCGATCACCGCGGGGATTATTACCGCATCCACAGACCGATCACCGAGGGGTTTATTACCGCACCCACAGAGCGATCACTGCGGAGTTTATTACCCACACCCACAGACCGATCACCGCAAGGTTTATTACCCACACCCACAGAGCGATCACCGCGGTGTTTATTACCGCCCCCACAGAGCGATCACCGCGGGGTTTATTACCGCACCCACAGAGCGATCACCGCGGGGTTTATTACCGCACCCACAGAGCGATCACCGCGGGGTTTATTACCGCACCCACAGAGCGATCACCGCGGGGTTTATTACCGCACCCACAGAGCGATCACCGCGGGGTTTATTTCCGCACCCACAGACCGATCACCGCGGGGTTTATTACCGCACCCACAGACCGATCACCGTGGGGTTTATTTCCACACCCACAGACCGATCACCGCGGGGTTTATTACCCACGCCCACAGAGAGATCACCGCGGGGTTTATTACCGCACCCACAGAGCGATCACCGTGGGGTTTATTACCGCACTCACAGGGCGATCACTGCGGGGTTTATTACCCGCACCCACAGAGCGATCACCGCGGGGTTTATTACCCACACCCACAGAGAGATCACCGCGGGGTTTATTACCCACATCCACAGACCGATCACCGCGGGGTTTATTACCGCACCCACAGAGCGATCACCGCAGGGTTTATTACCGCACCCACAGACCGATCACCGCGGGGTTTATTACCGCACCCACAGAGCGATCACCGCGGGGTTTATTACCACACCCACAGCCCGATTACCGTGGGGTTTATTACCGCAACCACAGACCGATCACTGCGGGGTTTATTACCGCACCCACAGACCGATCACCACGGGGTTTATAACCCACACCCACAGAGCGATCACCGCGGGGTTTATTACCGCACCCACAGAGCGATGACCGTGGGGTTTATTTCCGCACCCACAGAGCGATCACCGCGGGGTTTATTACTCACACCCACAGACCGATCACCGCGGGGTGTATTACCCACACCCACAGACCGATCACCGTGGGGTTTATTACCGCACCCACAGACCGATCACCGTGAGGTTTATTACCCACACCCACAGACCAATCACCGCGGGGTTTATTACCGCACCCACAGACCGATCACCGCGGGGTTTATTACCCGCACCCACAGAGCGATCACCGCGGGGTTTATTACTGTACCCACAGACCGATCACCGCGGGGTTTATTACCCACACCCACAGAGAGATCACCGCGGGGTTTATTACCCACACCCACAGAGAGATCACCGCGGGGTTTATTACTGTACCCACAGACCGATCACCGCGGGGTTTATTACCCACACCCACAGAGTGATCACCGCGTGGTTTATTACCGTACCCACAGACCGATCACCGCGAGGGTTATTACCCAAACCCACAGAGTGATCACCGCGGGGTTTATTCCCGCACCCACAGAGCGATCACCACGGGGTTTATTACCGCACCCACAGACCGATCACCGCGAGGTTTATTACCCACACCCACAGACCGATCACCGCGGGGTTTATTACCGCACCCACAGAGCGATCACCGCGGGGTTTATTACCGCACCCACAGACCGATCACCATGGGGTTTATTACCGCACCCACAGACCGATCACCGCGGGGTTTATTACCCACACCCACAGAGCGATCACCACGGGGTTTATTACCGCACCCACAGAGCGATCACCGCGGGGTTTATTACCGCACCCACAGAGCGATCACCGCGGGGTTTATTACCCACACCCACAGACCGATCACCGCGGGGTTTATTACCGCAGCCACAGAGCGATCACCGCGGGGTTTATTACCGCACCCACAGACCGATCACCGCGAGGTTTATTATCCACACCCACAGACCGATCACCGCGGGGTTTATTACCGCACCCACAGAGCGATCACCGCGGGGTTTATTACCCACACCCACAGAGCGATCACCGCGGGGTTTATTTCCGCACCCACAGAGAGATCACCGCTGGGTTTATTACCCACACCCACAGAGAGATCACCGCGGGGTTTATTACCGCACCCACAGAGAGATCACCGCGGGGTTTATTACCCACACCCACAGACCGATCACCGCGGGGTTTATTACCCACACCCACAGACCGATCACCGCGGGGTTTATTACCCACACCCACAGACCGATCACCGCGGGGTTTATTACCCACACCCACAGAGCGATCACCGCGGGGTTTATTACCCACACCCACAGACCAATCACCGCGGGGTTTATTACCGCACCCACAGACCGATCACCGCGGGGTTTATTACCGCATACACAGAGTGATCCCGCGGGGTTTATTACCCACACCCACAGAGAGATCACCGCGGGGTTTATTACTGTACCCACAGACCGATCACCGCGGGGTTTATTACCCACACCCACAGAGTGATCACCGCGTGGTTTATTACCGTACCCACAGACCGATCACCGCGAGGGTTATTACCCAAACCCACAGAGTGATCACCGCGGGGTTTATTCCCGCACCCACAGAGCGATCACCACGGGGTTTATTACCGCACCCACAGACCGATCACCGCGAGGTTTATTACCCACACCCACAGACCGATCACCGCGGGGTTTATTACCGCACCCACAGAGCGATCACCGCGGGGTTTATTACCGCACCCACAGACCGATCACCATGGGGTTTATTACCGCACCCACAGACCGATCACCGTGGGGTTTATTACCCAAACCCACAGAGTGATCACCGCGGGAATTATTACCGCACCCACAGACCGATCACCGCGGTGTTTATTACTGCCCCCACAGAGCGATCACCGCGGCGTTTATTACCCACACCCACAGACCGATCACCACGGAGTTTATTACCGCACTCACAGAGCGATCACCGCGGGGTTTATTATCGTACCCACAGAGTGATCACCGCGGGGTTTATTACCGCACCCACAGAGCGATCACCGCGGGGTTTATTACCGCACCCACAGAGTGATCACCGCGGGGTTTATTACCGCACCCACAGACCGATCACCGCGGGGTTTATTACCCACACCCACAGAGCGATCACCGCGGGGTTTATTTCCGCACCCACAGAGAGATCACCGCTGGGTTTATTACCCACACCCACAGAGAGATCACCGCGGGGTTTATTACCGCACCCACAGAGAGATCACCGCAGGGTTTATTACCCACACCCACAGACCGATCACCGCGGGGTTTATTACCCACACCCACAGACCAATCACCACGGGGTTTATTACCGCACCCACAGAGAGATCACCGCGGGGTTTATTACCCACACCCACAGAGAGATCACCGCGGGGTTTATTACCCACACCCACAGACCGATCACCGCGGGGTTTATTACCGCACCCACAGACCGATCACCGCGGGGTTTATTACCCACACCCACAGACCGATCACCGCGGGGTTTATTACCCACACCCACAGAGCGATCACCGCGGGGTTTATTACCCACACCCACAGAGCGATCACCGCGGGGTTTATTACCCGCACCCACAGAGCGATCACCGCGGGGTTTATTACCCACACCCACAGAGAGATCACCGCGGGGTTTATTACCGCACCCACAGAGCGATCACCGCGGGGTTTATTACCGCACCCACAGAGCGATCACCGCGGGGTTTATTACCCACACCCACAGACCGATCACCGCGGGGTTTATTACCGCAGCCACAGAGCGATCACCGCGGGGTTTATTACCGCACCCACAGACCGATCACCGCGAGGTTTATTATCCACACCCACAGACCGATCACCGCGGGGTTTATTACCGCACCCACAGAGCGATCACCGCGGGGTTTATTATCCACACCCACAGACCGATCACCGCGAGGTTTATTATCCACACCCACAGACCGATCACCACGGGGTTTATTACCGCACCCACAGAGCGATCACCGCGGGGTTTATTACCGCACCCACAGAGCGATCACCGCGGGGTTTATTACCCACACCCACAGACCGATCACCGCGGGGTTTATTACCGCAGCCACAGAGCGATCACCGCGGGGTTTATTACCGCACCCACAGACCGATCACCGCGAGGTTTATTATCCACACCCACAGACCGATCACCGCGGGGTTTATTACCGCACCCACAGAGCGATCACCGCGGGGTTTATTACCGCACCCACAGAGCGATCACCGCGGGGTTTATTACCCACACCCACAGAGCGATCACCACGGGGTTTATTACTCACACCCACAGACCGATCACCGCGGGGTTTATTACCGCACCCACTGACCGATCACCGCGGGGTTTATTACCCACACCCACAGAGAGATCACCACGGTATTAATTACCGCACCCACAGACCGATCACCGCGGGGTTTATTACCCACACCCACAGACCGATCACCGTGGGGTTTATTACCCACACCCACAGAGAGATCACCGCGGGGTTTATTACCCACACCCACAGACCGATCTCCGCGGGGTTTATTACCCGCACCCACAGACCGATCACCGCGGGGTTTATTACCCACACCCACAGACCGATCACCACGGGGTTTATTACCGCACCCACAGAGCGATCACCGCGGGGTTTATTACCGCACCCACAGAGCGATCACCGCGGGGTTTATTAACCACACCCACAGAGCGATCACCGCGGGGTTTATTACCCACACCCACAGAGCGATCACCGCGGGGTTTATTACCCACACCCACAGAGCGATCACCGCGGGGTTTATTACCCACACCCACAGAGCGATCACCGCGGGGTTTATTACCACACCCACAGAGCGATCACCGCGGGGTTTATTACCGCACCCACAGACCGTTCACCGCGGGGTTTATTACCGCACCCACAGAGCGATCACCGCGGGGTTTATTACCCACACCCACAGACCAATCACCGCGGGGTTTAGTACCCACACCCACAGAGTGATCACCGCGGGGTTTATTACCGCACCCAAAGACCGATCACCGCGGGGTTTATTACCGCACCCACAGAGCGATCACCGCGGGGTTTATTACCGCACCCACAGAGCGATCACCGTGGGGTTTATTACCCACACCCACAGAGTGATCCCGCGGGGTTTATTACCCACACCCACAGACCGATCACCGCGGGGTTTATTACCGCACCCAAAGACCGATCACCGCGGGGTTTATTACCCACACCCACAGACCGATCACCGCAGGGTTTATTACCGTACCCACAGAGCGATCACCGCGGGGTTTATTACCGCACCCACAGAGCGATCACCACGGGGTTTATTACCCACACCCACAGACCGATCACCGCGGGGATTATTACCGCATCCACAGACCGATCACCGCGTGGTTTATTACTGCACCCATAGAGCGATCACCGCAGGGTTTATTACCGCACCCACAGAGCGATCACCGCGGGGTTTTTTACCGCACCCACAGAGTGATCACCGCGGGGTTTATTACCGCACCCACAGAGCGATCACCGCGGGTTTATTATCGTACCCACAGACCAATCACCGCGGGGTTTAGTACCGCACCCACAGAGAGATCACCGCGGGGTTTATTACCGCACCCACAGACCGATCACCGCGGGGTTTATTACCCACACCCACAGACCGATCAGCGCGGGGTTTATTACCCACACCCACAGACTGATCACCGCGGGGTTTATTACCCAAACCCACAGACCGATCACCGCGGGGTTTATTACCCACACCCACAGACTGATCACCACGGGGTTTATTTCCCAAACCCACAGACCGATCAGCGCGGGGTTTATTACCCACACCCACAGACCGATCACCGCGGGGTTTATTACTGCACCCACAGACTGATCACCACGGGGTTTATTTCCCAAACCCACAGACCGATCACCGCGGGGTTTATTACCGCACCCACAGACCGATCACCGCGGGGTTTATTACCGCACCCACAGAGCGATCACCGCAGGGTTTATTACCGCACCCACAGACCGATCACCATGGGGTTTATTACCCACACCCACAGAGAGATCACCGCGGGGATTATTACCCACACCCACAGACCGATCACCACGGAGTTTATTACCGCACCCACAGACCGATCACCGTGGGGTTTATTACTGCACCCACAGACCGATCACCGCGGGGTTTATTACCCACACCCACAGACCGATCACCGCGGGGTTTATTACCGCACTCACAGAGCGATCACCGCGGGGTTTATTACCCACACCCATAGAGCGATCACCATGGGGTTTATTACCGCACCCACAGACCGATCACCGCGGGGTTTATTACCCACACCCACAGAGCGATCACCGCGGGGTTTATTACCACACCCACAGAGCGATCAATGCGGGGTTTATTACCCACACCCACAGACCGATCACCACGGGGTTTATTACAGCACCCACAGAGTGATCACCACGGAGTTTATTACCGCACTCATAGAGCGATCTCCGCAGGGTTTATTACCGCACCCACAGAGCGATCACCGCGGGGTTTATTACCGCACCCACAGACCGATCACCGCGGGGTTTTTTACCGCACCCACAGAGTGATCACCGCGGGGTTTATTACCGCACCCACAGAGCGATCACCGCGGGTTTATTATCGTACCCACAGACCAATCACCGCGGGGTTTAGTACCGCACCCACAGAGATATCACCGCAGGGTTTATTACCGCACCCACAGACCGATCACCGCGGGGTTTATTACCCACACCCACAGACCGATCAGCGCGGGGTTTATTACCCACACCCACAGACTGATCACCGCGGGGTTTATTACCCACACCCACAGACCGATCACCGCGGGGTTTATTACCCACACCCACAGACCGATCACCGCGGGGTTTATTACCCACACCCACAGACCGATCACCGCGGGGTTTATTACCGCACCCACAGAGCGATCACCGCAGGGTTTATTACCGCACCCACAGACCGATCACCATGGGGTTTATTACCCACACCCACAGAGAGATCACCGCGGGGATTATTACCCACACCCACAGACCGATCACCACGGAGTTTATTACCGCACCCACAGACCGATCACCGTGGGGTTTATTACCGCACCCACAGACCGATCACCGCGGGGTTTATTACCCACACCCACAGACCGATCACCACGGAGTTTATTACCGCACTCACAGAGCGATCACCGCGGGGTTTATTACCCACACCCATAGAGCGATCACCGTGGGGTTTATTACCGCACCCACAGACCGATCACCGCGGGGTTTATTACCCACACCCACAGAGCGATCACCGCGGGGTTTATTACCACACCCACAGAGCGATCAATGCGGGGTTTATTACCCACACCCACAGACCGATCACCACGGGGTTTATTACCGCACCCACAGAGTGATCACCGCGGGGTTTATTACCGCACCCACAGACCGTTCACCGTGGGGTTTATTACCCACACCCACAGACCGATCACCGCGGGGTTTATTACCCAAACCCACAGACCAATCACCGCGGGGTTTAGTACCCACACCCACAGAGCGATCACCGCGGGGTTTATTACCCACACCCACAGACCAATCACCGCGGGGTTTAGTACCCACACCCACAGAGCGATCACCGCGGGGTTTATTACCGCACCCAAAGACCGATCACCGCGGGGTTTATTACCGCACCCACAGAGCGATCACCGCAGGGTTTATTACCGCACCCACAGAGCGATCACCACGGGGTTTATTACCCACACCCACAGACCGATCACCGCGGGGATTATTACCGCATCCACAGACCGATCACCGCGGGGTTTATTACTGCACCCACAGAGCGATCACCGCGGGGTTTATTACCGCACCCACAGAGCGATCACCGCGGGGTTTATTACCGCACCCACAGAGTGATCACCGCGGGGTTTATTACCCACACCCACAGAGAGATCACCGCGGGGTTTATTACCCACACCCACAGAGCGATCACCGCAGGGTTTATTACCGCATCCACAGAGAGATCACCGCGGGGTTTATTACCGCACTCACAGACCGATCACCGCGGGGTTTATTATCGTACCCACAGACCAATCACCGCGGGGTTTAGTACCGCACCCACAGAGAGATCACCGCGGGGTTTATTACCCACACCCACAGACCGATCACCGCGGGGTGTATTACCGCACCCACAGACCGATCACCGCGAGGTTTATTACCCACACCCACAGAGAGATCACCGTGGGGTTTATTACCCACACCCACAGAGAGATCACCGCGGGGTGTATTACCGCACCCACAGACCGATCACCGCGAGGTTTATTACCCACACCCACAGAGAGATCACCGTGGGGTTTATTACCCACACCCACAGAGTGATCACCGCGGGGTTTATTACTGCACCCACAGAGAGATCACCGTGGGGTTTATTACCCACACCCACAGAGAGATCACCGTGGGGTTTATTACCGCACCCACAGAGTGATCACCGCGGGGTTTATTACCCACACCCACAGAGAGATCACCGCGGGGTTTATTACCCACACCCACAGAGCGATCACCGCGGGGATTATTACCGCATCCACAGAGAGATCACCGCGGGGTTTATTACCGCACTCACAGACCGATCACCGCGGGGTTTATTATCGTACCCACAGACCAATCACCGCGGGGTTTAGTACCGCACCCACAGAGAGATCACCGCGGGGTTTATTACCGCACCCACAGACCGATCACCGCGGGGTGTATTACCGCACCCACAGACCGATCACCGCGAGGTTTATTACCCACACCCACAGAGAGATCACCGTGGGGTTTATTACCCACACCCACAGAGAGATCACCGTGGGGTTTATTACCCACACCCACAGAGAGATCACCGCGGGGTGTATTACCGCACCCACAGACCGATCACCGCGAGGTTTATTACCCACACCCACAGAGAGATCACCGTGGGGTTTATTACCCACACCCACAGAGTGATCACCGCGGGGTTTATTACTGCACCCACAGAGAGATCACCGTGGGGTTTATTACCCACACCCACAGAGAGATCACCGTGGGGTTTATTACCCACACCCACAGAGCGATCACCGCGGGGTTTATTACCCACACCCACAGAGCGATCACCGCGGGGTTTATTTCCGCACCCACAGAGCGATCATCGCGGGGTTTATTACCGCACCCACAGAGAGATCACCGCGGGGTTTATTACCCACTCCCACAGACCGATCACCGCGGGGTGTATTACCGCACCCACAGACCGATCACCGCGAGGTTTATTACCCACACCCACAGAGCGATCACCGCGGGGTTTATTACCGCACCCAGAGAGAGATCACCGCGGGGTTTATTACCCACACCCACAGAGCGATCACCGCGAGGGTTATTACCCAAACCCACAGAGTGATCCCGCGGGGTTTATTACCCACACCCACAGAGCGATCACCGCCGGGTTTATTACCGCACCCACAGAGCGATCACCGCGGGGTTTATTACCCACACCCACAGACCGATCACCGCGGGGTTTATTACCGCACCCACAGACCGATCACCGTGGGGTTTATTACCGCACCCACAGACCGTTCACCGTGGGGTTTAGTCCCCACACCCACAGACCGATCACCGCGGGGTTTATTACCCACACCCACAGACCGATCACCGCGGGGTTTATTACCGCACCCACAGAGAGATCACCGCGGGGTTTATTACCCACACCCACAGACCGATCACCGCGGGGTTTATTACCGCACCCACAGAGCGATCACCGCGGGGTTTATTACCCACAGAGCGATCACCGCGGGGTTTATTACCGCACCCACAGAGCGATCACCGCGGGGTTTATTACCCACACCCACAGAGCGATCACCGTGGGGTTTATAACTCACACCCACAGAGCGATCACCGTGGGGTTTATTACCCACACCCACAGACCGTTCACCGTGGGGTTTATTACCCACACCCACAGACCGATCACCGCGGGATTTATTACCGCACCCACAGAGTGATCACCGCGGGGTTTATTACCGCACCCACAGAGCGATCACCGCGGGGTTTATTACCGCACCCAAAGACCGATCACCGCGGGGTTTATTACCGCACCCACAGACCGATCACCGCGGGGTTTATTACCGCACCCACAGAGCGATCACCGCGGGGATTATTACCGCATCCACAGACCGATCACCGCAGGGTTTATTACCGCACCCACAGAGCGATCACCGCGGGGTTTATTACCGCATCCACAGACCAATCACCGCGGGGTTTATTACCCACACCCACAGAGCGATCACCGCGGGGTTTATTACCGCACCCACAGAGCGATGACCGCGGGGTTTATTTCCGCACCCACAGAGCGATCACCGCGGGGTTTATTACTCACACCCACAGACCGATCACCGCGGGGTGTATTACCCACACCCACAGACCGATCACCGTGGGGTTTATTACCCACACCCACAGAGCGATCACCGCGGGGTTTATTACTCACACCCACAGACCGATCACCGCGGGGTTTATTACCGCACCCACAGACCGATCACCGTGGGGTTTATTACCGCACCCACAGACCGATCACCGTGAGGTTTATTACCCACACCCACAGACCAATCACCGCGGGGTTTATTACCGCACCCACAGACCGATCACCGCGGGGTTTATTACCGCATACACAGAGTGATCCCGCGGGGTTTATTACCCACACCCACAGAGAGATCACCGCGGGGTTTATTACTGTACCCACAGACCGATCACCGCGGGGTTTATTACCCAAAACCACAGAGTGATCACCGCGGGGGTTATTACCGTACCCACAGAGCGATCACCACGGGGTTTATTACCGCACCCACAGACCGATCACCGCGAGGTTTATTACCCACACCCACAGACCGATCACCGTGAGGTTTATTACCGCACCCACAGAGCGATCACCGTGGGGTTTATTACCGCACCCACAGAGCGATCACCGCGGGGTTTATTACCGCACCCACAGACCGATCACCGCGGGGTTTATTACCGCACCCACAGAGCGATCAACGTGGGGTTTATTACCGCACCCACAGAGCGATCACCACGGGATTAATTACCGCACCCACAGACCGATCACCGCGGGGTTTATTACCGCACCCACAGAGCGATCACCGCGGGGTTTATTACCGCACCCACAGACCGATCACCGCGGGGTTTATTACACACACCCACAGACCGATCACCGCGGGGTTTATTACCGCACCCACAGAGAGATCACCACGGGATTAATTACCGCACCCACAGACCGATCACCGTGGGGTTTATTACCCAAACGCACAGAGTGATCACCGTGGGGTTTATTACCCAAACGCACAGAGTGATCACCGCGGGGTTTATTACCCACACCCACAGAGCGATCACCACGGGGTTTATTTCCGCACCCACAGAGAGATCACCGTGGGGTTTATTACCCACACCCACAGACCGATCACCGCGGGGTTTATTACCCACACCCACAGAGCGATCACCACGGAGTTTATTACCCACACCCACAGACCGATCACCGCGGTGTTTATTACCGCACCCACAGAGTGATCACCGCGGGGTTTATTACCGCACCCACAGACCGATCACCGCGGGGTTTATTACCCACACCCACAGAGCGATCACCGCGGGTTTTATTTCCGCACCCACAGACCGATCACCGCGGGGTTTATTACCCACACCCACAGACCGATCACCGCGGGGTTTATTACCGCACCCACAGAGTGATCACCGAGGGGTTTATTACCGCACCCACAGAGCGATCACCGCGGGGTTTATTACCCGCACCCACAGAGCGATCACCGCTGGGTTTATTACCCACACCCACAGAGCGATCACCGCGGGGTTTATTACCCACACCCACAGAGAGATCACCGTGGGGTTTATTACCCACACCCACAGAGCGATCACCGCGGGGTTTATTACCGCACCCACAGAGCGATCACCACGGGGTTTATTACCCACACCCACAGAGAGATCACCGTGGGGTTTATTACCCACACCCACAGACCGATCACCGCGGGGTTTATTACCTTACCCACAGACCGATCACCGCGGGGTGTATTACCGCACCCACAGACCGATCACCGCGGGGTTTATTACCCACACCCACAGAGCGATCACCGCGGGGTTTATTACCCACACCCTCAGAGCGATCACCGCGGGGTTTATTACCGCACCCACAGAGCGAGCACCGCGGGGTTTATTACCGCACCCACAGAGCGATCACCACGGGGTTTATTACCGCACCCACAGACTGATCACCGCGGGGTTTATTACCGCACCCACAGAGCGATCACCGCGGGGTTTATTACCGCACCCACAGACCGATCACCGCGGGGTTATTACCGCACCCACAGACCGATCACCGTGGGGCTTATTACCGCACCCACAGAGCGATCACCGCGGGGTTTATTACCCACACCCACAGACCGATCACCGCGGGGTTTATTACCCGCACCCACAGAGCGATCACCGCGGGGTTTATTACCCACACCCACAGACCGATCACCGCGGGGTTTATTACCGCACCCTCAGAGCGATCACCGCGGGGTTTATTACCGCACCCACAGAGCGATCACCGCGGGGTTTATTACCCAAACCCACAGAGCGATCACCACGGGGTTTATTACCCACACCCACAGAGTGATCACCGCGGGGTTTATTACCCGCACCCACAGACCGATCACCGCGGGGTTTATTACCCACACCCACAGACCGATCACCGCGGGGTTTATTACCCACACCCACAGAGCGATCACCACGGAGTTTATTACCACACCCACAGAGCGATCACCGCGGGGTTTATTACCCACACCCACAGACCGATCACCACGGGGTTTATTACCGCACCCACAGAGTGATCACCGCGGGGTTTATTACCGCACCCACAGACCGATCACCGCGGGGTTTATTACCCACACCCACAGAGCGATCACCGCGGGGTTTATTTCCGCACCCACAGAGAGATCACCGCGGGGTTTATTACCGCATCCACAGACCGATCACCGCGGGGTTTATTACCACACCCACAGAGCGATCACCGCGGGGTTTATTACCGCACCCACAGACCGATCACCGCGGGGTTTATTACCCGCACCCACAGAGCGATCACCGCTGGGTTTATTACCCACACCCACAGAGCGATCACCGCGGGGTTTATTACCCACACCCACAGAGAGATCACCGTGGGGTTTATTACCCACACCCACAGAGCGATCACCGCGGGGTTTATTACCGCACCCACAGAGCGATCACCGCGGGGTTTATTACCTTACCCACAAACCGATCACCGTGGGGTTTATTACCGCACCCACAGACCGATCACCGCGGGGTTTATTACCCACACCCACAGAGCGATCACCGCGGGATTTATTACCCACACCCTCAGAGCGATCACCGCGGGGTTTATTACCGCACCCACAGAGCGAGCACCGCGGGGTTTATTACCGCACCCACAGAGCGATCACCGCGGGGTTTATTACCGCACCCACAGACTGATCACCGCGGGGTTTATTACCGCACCCACAGAGCGATCACCGCGGGGTTTATTACCGCACCCACAGACCGATCACCGCAGGGTTATTACCGCACCCACAGACCGATCACCGTGGGGCTTATTACCGCACCCACAGAGCGATCACCGCGGGGTTTATTACCCGCACCCACAGAGCGATCACCGCGGGGTTTATTACCCGCACCCACAGAGCGATCACCGCGGGGTTTATTACCCACACCCACAGACCGATCACCGCGGGGTTTATTACCGCACCCACAGAGCGATCAACGCGGGGTTTATTACCGGACCCACAGAGCGATCACCGCGGGGTTTATTACCCACACCCACAGAGAGATCACCGCAGGGTTTATTACCGCACCCACAGACCGATCACCGCGAGGTTTATTACCCACACCCACAGACCGATCACCGCGGGGTTTATTACCGCACCCACAGAGCGATCACCGCGGGGTTTATTACCGCACCCACAGACCGATCACCGCGGGGTTTATTACCCACACCCACAGACCGATCACCGCGGGGTTTATTACCCACACCCACAGACCGATCACCGCGGGGTTTATTACCGCACCCACAGAGCGATCACCGCGGGGTTTATTACCCACACCCACAGAGCGATCACCGCGGGGTTTATTACCGCACCCACAGAGCGATCACCGCGGGGTTTATTACCCACACCCACAGAGTGATCACCGTGGGGTTTATAACTCACACCCACAGAGCGATCACCGTGGGGTTTATTACCCACACCCACAGACCGTTCACCGTGGGGTTTATTACCCACACCCACAGACCGATCACCGCGGGATTTATTACCGCACCCACAGAGTGATCACCGCGGGGTTTATTACCGCACCCACAGAGCGATCACCGCGGGGTTTATTACCGCACCCAAAGACCGATCACCGCGGGGTTTATTACCGCACCCACAGACCGATCACCGCGGGGTTTATTACCGCACCCACAGAGCGATCACCGCGGGGATTATTACCGCATCCACAGACCGATCACCGCAGGGTTTATTACCGCACCCACAGAGCGATCACCGCGGGGTTTATTACCGCATCCACAGACCAATCACCGCGGGGTTTATTACCCACACCCACAGAGCGATCACCGCGGGGTTTATTACCGCACCCACAGAGCGATGACCGCGGGGTTTATTTCCGCACCCACAGAGCGATCACCGCGGGGTTTATTACTCACACCCACAGACCGATCACCGCGGGGTGTATTACCCACACCCACAGACCGATCACCGTGGGGTTTATTACCCACACCCACAGAGCGATCACCGCGGGGTTTATTACTCACACCCACAGACCGATCACCGCGGGGTTTATTACCGCACCCACAGACCGATCACCGTGGGGTTTATTACCGCACCCACAGACCGATCACCGTGAGGTTTATTACCCACACCCACAGACCAATCACCGCGGGGTTTATTACCGCACCCACAGACCGATCACCGCGGGGTTTATTACCGCATACACAGAGTGATCCCGCGGGGTTTATTACCCACACCCACAGAGAGATCACCGCGGGGTTTATTACTGTACCCACAGACCGATCACCGCGGGGTTTATTACCCAAAACCACAGAGCGATCACCACGGGGTTTATTACCGCACCCACAGACCGATCACCGCGAGGTTTATTACCCACACCCACAGACCGATCACCGTGAGGTTTATTACCGCACCCACAGAGCGATCACCGTGGGGTTTATTACCGCACCCACAGAGCGATCACCGCGGGGTTTATTACCGCACCCACAGACCGATCACCGCGGGGTTTATTACCGCACCCACAGAGCGATCAACGTGGGGTTTATTACCGCACCCACAGAGCGATCACCACGGGATTAATTACCGCACCCACAGACCGATCACCGCGGGGTTTATTACCGCACCCACAGAGCGATCACCGCGGGGTTTATTACCGCACCCACAGACCGATCACCGCGGGGTTTATTACACACACCCACAGACCGATCACCGCGGGGTTTATTACCGCACCCACAGAGAGATCACCACGGGATTAATTACCGCACCCACAGACCGATCACCGTGGGGTTCATTACCCAAACGCACAGAGTGATCACCGCGGGGTTTATTACCCACACCCACAGACCGATCACCGCGGGGTTTATTACCCACAGCCACAGAGCGATCACCACGGAGTTTATTACCCACACCCACAGACCGATCACCGCGGTGTTTATTACCGCACCCACAGAGTGATCACCGCGGGGTTTATTACCGCACCCACAGACCGATCACCGCGGGGTTTATTACCCACACCCACAGAGCGATCACCGCGGGTTTTATTTCCGCACCCACAGAGAGATCACCGCGGGGTTTATTACCGCATCCACAGACCGATCACCGCGGGGTTTATTACCGCACCCACAGAGTGATCACCGAGGGGTTTATTACCGCACCCACAGAGCGATCACCGCGGGGTTTATTACCCGCACCCACAGAGCGATCACCGCTGGGTTTATTACCCACACCCACAGAGCGATCACCGCGGGGTTTATTACCCACACCCACAGAGAGATCACCGTGGGGTTTATTACCCACACCCACAGAGCGATCACCGCGGGGTTTATTACCGCACGCACAGAGCGATCACCACGGGGTTTATTACCCACACCCACAGAGAGATCACCGTGGGGTTTATTACCCACACCCACAGACCGATCACCGCGGGGTTTATTACCTTACCCACAGACCGATCACCGCGGGGTGTATTACCGCACCCACAGACCGATCACCGCGGGGTTTATTACCCACACCCACAGAGCGATCACCGCGGGGTTTATTACCCACACCCTCAGAGCGATCACCGCGGGGTTTATTACCGCACCCACAGAGCGAGCACCGCGGGGTTTATTACCGCACCCACAGAGCGATCACCGCGGGGTTTATTACCGCACCCACAGACTGATCACCGCGGGGTTTATTACCGCACCCACAGAGCGATCACCGCGGGGTTTATTACCGCACCCACAGACCGATCACCGCGGGGTTTATTACGCACACCCTCAGAGCGATCACCGCGGGGTTTATTACGCACACCCACAGAGCGATCACCGCGGGGATTATTACCGCACCCACAGACCGATCACCGCGGGGTTTATTACCGCACCCACAGACCGATCACCGCGGGGTTTATTACCCACACCCACAGAGCGATCACCGCGGGGTTTATTACCGCACCCACAGACCGATCACCGCGGGGTTATTACCGCACCCACAGACCGATCACCGTGGGGCTTATTACCGCACCCACAGAGCGATCACCGCGGGGTTTATTACCCACACCCACAGACCGATCACCGCGGGGTTTATTACCCGCACCCACAGAGCGATCACCGCGGGGTTTATTACCCACACCCACAGAGCGATCACCGCGGGGTTTATTACCCACACCCACAGAGAGATCACCGTGGGGTTTATTACCCACACCCACAGAGCGATCACCGCGGGGTTTATTACCGCACCCACAGAGCGATCACCGCGGGGTTTATTACCCACACCCACAGAGAGATCACCGCGGGGTTTATTACCCACACCCACAGACCGATCACCGCGAGGTTTATTACCCACACCCACAGACCGATCACCGCGGGGTTTATTACCTTACCCACAAACCGATCACCGTGGGGTTTATTACCGCACCCACAGACCGATCACCGCGGGGTTTATTACCCACACCCACAGAGCGATCACCGCGGGATTTATTACCCACACCCTCAGAGCGATCACCGCGGGGTTTATTACCGCACCCACAGAGCGAGCACCGCGGGGTTTATTACCGCACCCACAGAGCGATCACCGCGGGGTTTATTACCGCACCCACAGACTGATCACCGCGGGGTTTATTACCGCACCCACAGAGCGATCACCGCGGGGTTTATTACCGCACCCACAGACTGATCACCGCAGGGTTATTACCGCACCCACAGACCGATCACCGTGGGGCTTATTACCGCACCCACAGAGCGATCACCGCGGGGTTTATTACCCGCACCCACAGAGCGATCACCGCGGGGTTTATTACCCGCACCCACAGAGCGATCACCGCGGGGTTTATTACCCACACCCACAGACCGATCACCGCGGGGTTTATTACCGCACCCACAGAGCGATCACCGCGGGGTTTATTACCGGACCCACAGAGCGATCACCGCGGGGTTTATTACCCACACCCACAGAGAGATCACCGCAGGGTTTATTACCGCACCCACAGACCGATCACCGCGAGGTTTATTACCCACACCCACAGACCGATCACCGCGGGGTTTATTACCGCACCCACAGAGCGATCACCGCGGGGTTTATTACCGCACCCACAGACCGATCACCGCGGGGTTTATTACCCACACCCACAGACCGATCACCGCGGGGTTTATTACCCACACCCACAGACCGATCACCGCGGGGTTTATTACCGCACCCACAGAGCGATCACCGCGGGGTTTATTACCGCACCCACAGACCGATCACCATGGGGTTTATTACCCACACCCACAGAGCGATCACCACGGGGTTTATTACCGCACCCACAGACCGATCACCGCGGGGTTTATTACCCACACCCACAGAGCGATCACCGCGGGGTTTATTACCGCACCCACAGACCGATCACCGCGGGGTTTATTACCCACACCCACAGAGCGATCACCACGGGATTAATTACCGCACCCACAGACCGATCACCGTGGGGTTTATTACCGCACCCACAGAGCGATCACCGTGGGGTTTATTACCCACACCCACAGACCGATCACCACGGAGTTTATTACCGCACTCACAGAGCGATCACCGCGGGGTTTATTACCCACACCCACAGACCGATCACCGCGGGGTTTATTACCGCACTCACAGAGCGATCACCGCGGGGTTTATTACCCACACCCACAGAGTGATCACCGCGGGGTTTATTACCGCACTCACAGAGCGATCACCGCGGGGTTTATTACCGCACTCACAGAGCGATCACCGCGGGGTTTATTACCCACACCCACAGACCGATCACCGCGGGGTTTATTACCGCACTCACAGAGCGATCACCGCGGGGTTTATTACCCACACCCACAGACCGATCACCACGGAGTTTATTACCGCACTCACAGAGCGATCACCACGGAGTTTATTACCCACACCCACAGACCGATCACCGCGGGGTGTATTACCGCACCCACAGAGCGATCACCGTGGGGTTTATTACCGCACCCACAGAGCGATCACCGTGGGGTTTATTACCCACACCCACAGACCGATCACCACGGGGTTTATTACCGCACCCACAGAGTGATCACCGCGGGGTTTATTACCCGCACCCACAGAGCGATCACCACGGGGTTTATTACCCACACCCACAGAGAGATCACCACGGGGTTTATTACCGCACCCACAGACCGTTCACCGTGGGGTTTATTACCCACACCCACAGAGCGATCACCGCGGGGTTTATTACCGTACCCACAGAGCGATCACCGTGGGGTTTATTACCGCACCCACAGACCGATCACCACGGGGTTTATTACCGTACCCACAGAGCGATCACCGTGGGGTTTATTACCGCACCCACAGAGCGATCACCGCGGGGTTTATTACCCACACCCACAGACCGATCACCGCGGGGTTTATTACCGCACCCACAGAGCGATCACCGCGGGGTTTATTACCGCACCCACAGAGCGATCACCGCGGGGTTTATTATCGTACCCACAGAGCGATCACCGCGGGGTTTATTACCCACACCCACAGACCGATCACCGCGGGGATTATTACCGCATCCACAGAGAGATCACCGCAGGGTTTATTACTGCGCCCACAGAACGATCACCGCAGGGTTTATTACCGCACCCACAGAGCGATCACCGCGGGGTTTATTACCGCACCCACAGAGTGATCACCGCGGGGTTTATTACCGCACCCACAGAGCGATCACCGCGGGGTTTATTATCGTACCCACAGACCAATCACCGCGGGGTTTAGTACCACACCCACAGACCGATCACCGCGGGGTGTATTACCGCACCCACAGACCGATCACCGCGAGGTTTATTACCCACACCCACAGAGAGATCACCACGGGGTTTATTACCCACACCCACAGAGAGATCACCGTGGGGTTTATTACCCACACCCACAGAGAGATCACCGTGGGGTTTATTACCCACACCCACAGAGAGATCACCGTGGGTTTTATTACCCACACCCACAGAGAGATCACCGTGGGTTTTATTACCCAAACCCACAGAGAGATCACCGCGGGGTTTATTACCCACACCCACAGACCAATCACCGCGGGGTTTATTACCCACACCCACAGAGAGATCACCGCGGGGTTTATTACCCACACCCACAGAGAGATCACCGCGGGGTTTATTACCGTACCCACAGACCGATCACCGCGGGGTTTATTACCCACACCCACAGAGAGATCACCGCGGGGTTTATTACCGCACCCACAGAGCGATCACCGCGGGGTTTATGACCGCACCCACAGAGCGATCACCGCGGGGTTTATTACCCACACCCACAGAGCGATCACCGCGGGGTTTATTACCGCACCCACAGACCGATCACCGCGAGGTTTATTACCCACACCCACAGACCGATCACCGCGGGGTTTATTACCGGACCCACAGAGCAATCACCGCGGGGTTTATTACCCACACACACAGAGAGATCACCGCGGGGTTTATTACCGTACCCACAGACCGATCTCCGCGGGGTTTATTACCCACACCCACAGACCGATCACCGCGGGGTTTATTTCCGCACCCACAGAGCGATCACCGCGGGGTTTATTACCGCACCCACAGAGCGATCACCGCGGGGTTTATTACCGCACCCACAGAGCGATCACCGCGGGGTTTATTACCGCACCCACAGACCGATCACCGCGGGGTATATTACCGCACCCACAGAGCGATCACCGCGGGGTTTATTACCGCATCCACAGACCGATCACCGCGGGGTTTATTACCCACACCCACAGACCGATCACCGCGGGGTTTATTACCCACACCCACAGACCGATCAGCGCGAGGTTTATTACCCACACCCACAGACCGATCAGCGCGAGGTTTATTACCCACACCCACAGACCGATCACCGCGGGGTTTATTACCCACACCCACAGACCGATCACCGCGGGTTTTATTACCCACACCCACAGACCGCTCACCGCGGGGTTTATTACCGCACCCACAGATTGATCACCGCGGGGTTTATTACCCACACCCACAGACCGATCAGCGCGAGGTTTATTACCCACACCCTCAGAGCGATCACTGCGGGGTTTATTACCCACACCCACAGACCAATCACCGCGGGGTTTATTACCGCACCCACAGAGTGATCACCGCGGGGTTTCTTACCGCACCCACAGACCGATCACCGCGGGGTTTATTACCCACACCCACAGACCGATCACCGCGGGGTTTATTACCGCACTCACAGAGCGATCACCCTGGCGTTTATTACCACACCCACAGAGCGATCACCACGGGGTTTATTACCGCACCCACAGACCGATCACCACGGGGTTTATTACCGCACCCACAGACCGATCACCGCGAGGGTTATTACCCAAACCCACAGAGTGATCCCGCGGGGTTTATTACCCACACCCACGGACCGATCACCGCGGGGTTTATTTCCGCACCCACAGAGCGATCACCGCGGGGTTTATTACCGCACCCACAGAGCGATCACCGCGGGGTTTATTACCCACACCCACAGACCAATCACCGCGGGGTTTATTACCGCACCCACAGAGTGATCCCGCGGGGTTTATTACCCACACCCACAGAGCAATCACCGCGGGGTTTATTACCGCACCCACAGACCGATCACCGCGAGGGTTATTACCCAAACCCACAGAGTGATCCCGCGGGGTTTATTACCCACACCCACGGACCGATCACCGCGGGGTTTATTTCCGCACCCACAGAGCGATCACCGCCGGGTTTATTACCGCACCCACAGAGCGATCACCGCGGGGTTTATTACCCACACCCACAGACCGATCACCGCGGGGTTTATTACCGCACCCACAGACCGATCACCGTGGGGTTTAGTACGCACACCCACAGAGCGATCACCGCGGGGTTTATTACCGCACCCAAAGACCGATCACCGCGGGGTTTATTACCGCACCCACAGAGCGATCACCGCAGGGTTTATTACCGCACCCACAGAGCGATCACCACGGGGTTTATTACCCACACCCACAGAGCGATCACCGCGGGGTTTATTACCGCACCCACAGAGCGATCACCGCGGGGTTTATTACCGCACCCACAGACCGATCACCGCGGGGATTATTACCGCATCCACAGACCGATCACCGCGGGGTTTATTACTGCACCCACAGAGCGATCACCGCAGGGTTTATTACCGCACCCACAGAGTGATCTCCGCGGGGTTTATTACCACACCCACAGAGTGATCACCGCGGGGTTTATTACCGCACCCACAGAGCGATCACCGTGGGGTTTATTACCGCACCCACAGAGCGATCACCGTGGGGTTTATTATCGTACCCACAGACCAATCACCGCGGGGTTTAGTACCGCACCCACAGAGAGATCACCGCGGGGTTTATTACCCACACCCACAGACCGATCACCGCGGGGTGTATTACCGCACCCACAGACCGATCACCGCGAGGTTTATTACCGCACCCACAGACCGATCACCGCGGGGTTTATTACCCACACCCACAGAGAGATCACCGTGGGGTTTATTACCCACACCCACAGAGAGATCACCGTGGGGTTTATTACCCACACCCACAGAGAGATCACCGTGGGGTTTATTACCCACACCCACAGAGAGATCACCGTGGGGTTTATTACCCACACCCACAGAGAGATCACCGCGGGGTTTATTACCCACACCCACAGAGAGATCACCGTGGGGTTTATTACCCACACCCACAGAGCGATCACCGCGGGGTTTATTACCGCACCCACAGAGAGATCACCGCGGGGTTTATTACCCACACCCACAGACCATTCACCGTGGGGTTTATTACCCACACTCACAGACCGATCACCGCGAGGTTTATTACCGCACCCACAGAGCGATCACCGCGGGGTTTATTACCCACACCCACAGAGCGATCACCGCGGGGTTTATTACCCGCACCCACAGAGCGATCACCGCGGGGTTTATTACCCACACCCATAGAGCGATCACCGCGGGGTTTATTACCCACACCCACAGACCGATCACCGCGAGGTTTATTACCCACACCCACAGACCGATCACCGCGGGGTGTATTACCGCACCCACAGACCGATCACCGCGAGGTTTATTACCCACACCCACAGAGAGATCACCGCGGGGTTTATTACCCACACCCCCAGACCGATCACCGCGGGGTTTATTACCCACACCCACAGAGAGATCACCGCGGGGTTTATTACCGGACCCACAGACCGTTCACCGCGGGGTTTATTACCGCACCCACAGACCGATCACCGCGGGGATTATTACCCACACCCACAGAGCGATCACCGCGGGGTATATTACCGCACCCACAGACCGATCACCGCGGGGTTTATTACCCACAACCACAGAGAGATCACCGCGGGGTTTATTACCCACATCCACAGACCGATCTCCGCGGGGTTTATTACCCACACCCACAGACCGATCACCGCGGGGTTTATTACCGCACCCACAGAGCGATCACCGCGGGGTTTATTACCGCACCCACAGAGCGATCACCGCGGGGTTTATTACCCACACCCACAGAGCGACCACCGCGGGGTTTATTACCCACACCCACAGAGCGATCACTGCGGGGTTTATTACCCACACCCACAGACCAATCACCGCGGGGTTTATTACCGCACCCACAGAGTGATCACCGCGGGGTTTCTTACCGCACCCACAGACCGATCACCGCGGGGTTTATTTCCGCACCCACAGAGCAACCACCGCAGGGTATATTATCGCACCCACAGAGCGATCACCGCGGGGTATATTACCGCACCCACAGACCGATCACCGTGGGGTTTATTACCCACACCCACAGAGAGATCACCGCGGGGTTTATTACCGCACTCACAGAGCGATCACCCTGGCGTTTATTACCACACCCACAGAGCGATCACCGCGGGGTTTATTACCCACACCCACAGACCGATCACCACGGGGTTTATTACCGCACCCACAGACCGATCACCGCGAGGGTTATTACCCAAACCCACAGAGTGATCCCGCGGGGTTTATTACCCACACCCACGGACCGATCACCGCGGGGTTTATTACCGCACCCACAGAGCGATCACCGCCGGGTTTATTACCGCACCCACAGAGCGATCACCGCGGGGTTTATTACCCACACCCACAGACCGATCACCGCGGGGTTTATTACCGCACCCACAGACCGATCACCGTGGGGTTTATTACCGCACCCACAGACCGTTCACCGTGGGGTTTAGTCCCCACACCCACAGACCAATCACCGCGGGGTTTATTACCCACACCCACAGACCGATCACCGTGGGGTTTATAACCCACACCCATAGAGCGATCACCGCGGGGTTTAGTCCCCACACCCACAGAGCGATCACCGCGGGGTTTATTACCCACACCCACAGACCGATCACCGTGGCGTTTATAACCCACACCCACAGAGCGATCACCGCGGGGTTTAGTCCCCACACCCACAGAGAGATCACCGCGGGGTTTATAACTCACACCCACAGAGCGATCACCGCGGGGTTTATTACCCACACCCACAGACCGATCACCGCGGGATTTATTACCGCACCCACAGAGTGATCACCGCGGGGTTTATTAACGCACCCACAGAGCGATCACCGCGGGGTTTATTACCGCACCCAAAGACCGATCACCGCGGGGTTTATTACCGCACCCAAAGACCGATCACCGCGGGGTTTATTACCACACCCACAGACCGATCACCGCGGGGTTTATTACCTTACCCACAGACCGATCACCGCGGCGTGTATTACCGCACCCACAGACCGATCACCGCGGGGTGTATTACCCACACCCACAGAGCGATCACCGCGGGATTTATTACCCACACCCTCAGAGCGATCACCGCGGGGTTTATTACCGCACCCACAGAGTGATCACCGCGGGGTTTATTACCGCACCCAAAGAGCGAGCACCGCGGGGTTTATTACCGCACCCACAGAGCGATCACCGCGGGGTTTATTACCGCACCCACAGACTGATCAACGCGGGGTTTATTACCGCACCCACAGAGCGATCACCGCGGGGTTTATTACCGCACCCACAGACCGATCACCGCGGGGTTATTACCGCACCCACAGACCGATCACCGTGGGGCTTATTACCGCACCCACAGAGCGATCACCGCGAGGTTTATTACCCACACCCACAGACCGATCACCGCGGGGTTTATTACCGCACCCACAGACCGATCACCGCGGGGTTTATTACCCACACCCACAGACCGATCACCGCGGGGTTTATTACCGCACCCACAGAGCGATCACCGCGGGGTTTATTACCGCACCCACAGACCGATCACCATGGGGTTTATTACCCACACCCACAGAGCGATCACCACGGGGTTTATTACCGCACCCACAGACCGATCACCGCGGGGTTTATTACCCACACCCACAGAGTGATCACCGCGGGGTTTATTACCCACACCCACAGAGCGATCACCACGGGATTAATTACCGCACCCACAGACCGATCACCGTGGGGTTTATTACCGCACCCACAGAGCGATCACCGTGGGGTTTATTACCCACACCCACAGACCGATCACCACGGAGTTTATTACCGCACTCACAGAGCGATCACCGCGGGGTTTATTACCCACACCCACAGACCGATCACCGCGGGGTTTATTACCGCACTCACAGAGCGATCACCGCGGGGTTTATTACCCACACCCACAGACCGATCACCGCGGGGTTTATTACCGTACCCACAGAGCGATCACCGCGGGGTTTATTACCCACACCCACAGACCGATCACCACGGAGTTTATTACCGCACTCACAGAGCGATCACCACGGAGTTTATTACCCACACCCACAGAGTGATCACCGTGGGGTTTATTACCGCACCCACAGAGCGATCACCGTGGGGTTTATTACCCACACCCACAGACCAATCACCACGGGGTTTATTACCGCACCCACAGAGAGATCACCGTGAGGTTTATTACCGCATCCACAGACCAATCACCGCGGGGTGTATTACTGCGCCCACAGAGCGATCACCGCAGGGTTTATTACCGCACCCACAGAGCGATCACCGCGGGGTTTATTACCCACACCCACAGAGTGATCACCGCAGGGTTTATTACCGCACCCACAGAGCGATCACCGCGGGGGTTATTACCGCACCCACAGACCGATCACCGCGGGGTTTATTACCCACACCCACAGAGCGATCACCACGGGGTTTATTACCGCACCCACAGACCGATCACCGCGGGGTTTATTACCGCACCCACAGAGCGATCACCGCGGGGTTTATTACCCACACCCACAGACCGATCACCGCGGGGTTTATTACCGCACCCACAGAGCGATCACCGCGGGGTTTATTACCCACACCCACAGAGCGATCACCGCGGGGTTTATTACCGCACCCACAGAGAGATCACCGCGGGGTTTATTACCGCACCCACAGAGCGATCACCGCGGGGTTTATTATCGTACCCACAGACCAATCACCGCGGGGTTTAGTACCACACCCACAGAGAGATCACCGCGGGGTTTATTACCCACACCCACAGAGCGATCACCGCGGGGTTTATTACCGCACCCACAGACCGATCACCGCGGGGTTTATTACCGCACCCACAGAGCGATCACCGCGGGGTTTATTACCCACACCCACAGACCGATCACCGCGGGGTGTATTACCGCACCCACAGACCGATCACCGCGAGGTTTATTACCCACACCCACAGAGAGATCACCGCGGGGTTTATTACCCACACCCACAGAGAGATCACCGTGGGGTTTATTACCCACACCCACAGAGAGATCACCGTGGGGTTTATTACCGCACCCACAGACCGATCACCGCGGGGTTTATTACCCACACCCACAGACCAATCACCGCGGGGTTTATTACCCACACCCACAGAGAGATCACCGCGGGGTTTATTACCGCACCCACAGAGCGATCACCGCGGGGTTTATTACCCACACCCACAGAGAGATCACCGCGGGGTTTATTACCGGACCCACAGAGAGATCACCGCGGGGTTTATTACCCACACCCACAGAGCGATCACTGCGGGGTTTATTACCGGACCCACAGAGCGATCACCGCGGGGTTTATGACCGCACCCACAGACCGATCACCGCGGGGTTTATTACCCACACCCACAGACCGTTCACCGTGGGGTTTATTACCCACACTCACAGACCGATCACCGCGAGGTTTATTACCGCACCCACAGAGCGATCACCGCGGGGTTTATTACCCACACCCACAGAGCGATCACAGCGGGGTTTATTACCCACACCCACAGACCGATCACCGCGGGGTGTATTACCGCACCCACAGACCGATCACCGCGAGGTTTATTACCCACACCCACAGAGAGATCACCGCGGGGTTTATTACCGGACCCACAGAGCGATCACCGCGGGGTTTATTACCCACACCCACAGAGAGATCACCGCGGGGTTTATTACCGTACCCACAGACCGATCTCCGCGGGGTTTATTACCCACACCCACAGACCGATCACCGCGGGGTTTATTACCGCACCCACAGAGCGATCACCGCGGGGTTTATTACCGCACCCACAGAGCGATCACCGCGGGGTTTATTACCGCACCCACAGAGCGATCACCGCGGGGTTTATTACCGCACCCACAGACCGATCACCGCGGGGTATATTACCGCACCCACAGAGCGATCACCGCGGGGTTTATTACCGCATCCACAGAGCGATCACTGCGGGGTTTATTACCCACACCCACAGACCGATCACCGCAGGGTTTATTACCGCACCCACAGAGTGATCACCGCGGGGTTTATTACCCACACCCACAGACCGATCACCGCGGGGTTTATTACCCGCACCCACAGACCGATCACCGCGGGGTTTATTACCACACCCACAGAGAGATCACCGCGGGGTTTATTACCACACCCACAGAGAGATCACCGCGGGGTTTATTACCACACCCACAGAGAGATCACCGCGGGGTTTATTACCCACACCCACAGACCGATCAGCGCGAGGTTTATTACCCACACCCACAGACCGATCAGCGCGAGGTTTATTATCCACACCCACAGACCGATCAGCGCGAGGTTTATTACCCACACCCACAGACCGATCACCGCGGGGTTTATTACCCACACACACAGACCGATCAGCGCGAGGTTTATTACCCACACCCACAGACCGATCAGCGCGAGGTTTATTATCCACACCCACAGACCGATCACCGCGGGTTTATTACCCACACCCACAGACCGATCACCGCGGGGTATATTACCCACACCCACAGACCGCTCACCGCGGGGTTTATTACCGCACCCACAGAGTGATCACCGCGGGGTTTATTACCCACACCCACAGAGCGATCACCGCGGGGTTTATTACCCACACCCTCGGAGCGATCACTGCGGGGTTTATTACCATACCCACAGAGCGATCACTGCGGGGTTTATTACCCACACCCACAGACCAATCACCGCGGGGTTTATTACCGCACCCACAGAGTGATCACCGCGGGGTTTCTTACCGCACCCACAGACCGATCACCGCGGGGTTTATTACCCACACCCACAGAGAGATCACCGCGGGGTTTATTACCGCACTCACAGAGCGATCACCCTGGCGTTTATTACCACACCCACAGAGCGATCACCGCGGGGTTTATTACCGCACCCACAGACCGATCACCACGGGGTTTATTACCCACACCCACAGACCGATCACCACGGGGTTTATTACCGCACCCACAGACCGATCACCGCGAGGGTTATTACCCAAACCCACAGAGTGATCCCGCGGGGTTTATTACCCACACCCACAGACCGATCACCGCGGGGTTTATTTCCGCACCCACAGAGCGATCACCGCGGGGTTTATTACCGCACCCACAGAGCGATCACCGCCGGGTTTATTACCGCACCCACAGAGCGATCACCGCGGGGTTTATTACCCACACCCACAGACCGATCACCGCGGGGTTTATTACCGCACCCACAGACCGATCACCGTGGGGTTTAGTACCCACACCCACAGAGCGATCACCGCGGGGTTTATTACCGCACCCAAAGACCGATCACCGCGGGGTTTATTACCGCACCCACAGAGCGATCACCGCAGGGTTTATTACCGCACCCACAGAGCGATCACCACGGGGTTTATTACCCACACCCACAGACCGATCACCGCGGGGATTATTACCGCATCCACAGACCGATCACCGCGGGGTTTATTACTGCACCCACAGAGCGATCACCGCAGGGTTTATTACCGCACCCACAGAGCGATCACCGCGGGGTTTATTACCGCACCCACAGAGTGATCACCGCGGGGTTTATTACCGCACCCACAGAGCGATCACCGCGGGGTTTATTACCGCACCCACAGACCGATCACCGCGGGGTTTATTACCGCACCCACAGACCGATCACCGCGGGGTTTATTACCCACACCCACAGAGAGATCACCGTGGGGTTTATTACCCACACCCACAGAGAGATCACCGCGGGGTTTATTACCGCACCCACAGAGCGATCACCGCGGGGTTTATGACCGCACCCACAGACCGATCACCGCGGGGTTTATAACCCACACCCACAGACCGATCACCGCGAGGTTTATTACCGCACCCACAGAGCGATCACCGCGGGGTTTATTACCCACACCCACAGAGCGATCACCGCGGGGTTTATTACCCGCACCCACAGAGCGATCACCGCGGGGTTTATTACCACACCCACAGACCGATCACCGTGGGGTTTATTACCCACACCCACAGAGAGATCACCGCGGGGTTTATTACCCACACCCACAGACCGATCACCGCGAGGTTTATTACCCACACCCACAGACCGATCACCGCGGGGTGTATTACCGCACCCACAGGCCGATCACCGCGAGGTTTATTACCCACACCCACAGAGAGATCACCGCGGGGTTTATTACCCACACCCCCAGACCGATCACCGCGGGGTTTATTACCCACACCCACAGAGAGATCACCGCGGGGTTTATTACCCACACCCACAGACCGATCACCACGGGGTTTATTACCGCACCCACAGACCGATCACCGCGAGGGTTATTACCCAAACCCACAGAGTGATCCCGCGGGGTTTATTACCCACACCCACAGAGCGATCACCACGGGGTTTATTACCGCACCCACAGAGCGATCACCGCCGGGTTTATTACCGCACCCACAGAGCGATCACCGCGGGGTTTATTACCCACACCCACAGACCGATCACCGCGGGGTTTATTACCGCACCCACAGACCGATCACCGTGGGGTTTATTACCGCACCCACAGACCGTTCACCGTGGGGTTTAGTCCCCACACCCACAGACCAATCACCGCGGGGTTTATTACCCACACCCACAGACCGATCACCGCGGGGTTTATTACCGCACCCACAGAGCGATCACCGCGGGGTTTATTACCGCACCCACCGAGCGATCACCGCGGGGTTTATTACCCACACCCACAGAGCGATCACCGTGGGGTTTATAACTCACACCCACAGAGCGATCACCGCGGGGTTTATTACCCACACCCACAGACCGATCACCGCGGGATTTATTACCGCACCCACAGAGTGATCACCGCGGGGTTTATTAACGCACCCACAGAGCGATCACCGCGGGGTTTATTACCGCACCCACAGACCGATCACCGCGAGGTTTATTACCCACACCCACAGACCGATCACCACGGGGTTTATTACCCAAACCCACAGAGCGATCACCCTGGCGTTTATTACCGCACCCACAGACCGATCACCGCGAGGTTTATTACCCAAACCCACAGAGTGATCACCGCGGGGTTTATTACCGCACCCACAGACCGATCACCGCGGGGTTTATTACCGCACTCACAGAGCGATCACCGCGGGGTTTATTACCGCACCCACAGACCGATCACCGCGGGGTTTATTACCGCACCCACAGAGCGATCACCGCGGGGTTTATTACCCACACCCACAGAGTGATCACCGCGGGGTTTATTACCCACACCCACAGACCGTTCACCGTGGGGTTTATTACCCACACCCACAGAGCGATCACCGCGGGGTTTATTACCGCACCCAAAGACCGATCACCGCGGGGTTTATTACCGCACCCACAGACCGTTCACCGTGGGGTTTATTACCCACACCCACAGACCGATCACCGCGGGATTTATTACCGCACCCACAGACCGATCACCGCGGGGTTTATTACCGCACCCACAGAGCGATCACCGCGGGGTTTATTACCGCACCCAAAGACCGATCACCGTGGGGTTTATTACCGCACCCACAGAGCGATCACCGCAGGGTTTATTACCGCACCCACAGACCGATCACCGCCGGGTTTCTTACCCACACCCACAGAGCGATCACCGCGGGGTTTATTACCGCACTCACAGAGCGATCACCGCGGGGTTTAATACCGCACCCAAAGACCGATCACCGCGGGGTTTATTACCGCACCCACAGAGCGATCACCACGGGGTTTATTACCCACACCCACAGAGCGATCACCGCTGGGTTTATTACCCACACCCACAGACCGATCACCGCGGGGTTTATTACCGCACCCACAGAGCGATCACCGCGGGGTTTATTACCGCACCCAAAGACCGATCACCGCGGGGTTTATTACCGCACCCACAGAGCGATCACCGCAGGGGTTTATTACTGCACCCATAGAGCGATCACCGCAGGGTTTATTACCGCACCCACAGAGCGATCACCGCGGGGTTTATTACCGCACCCACAGAGCGATCACCGTGGGGTTTATTATCGTACCCACAGACCAATCACCGCGGGGTTTATTACCGCACCCACAGAGTGATCACCGCGGGGTTTCTTACCGCACCCACAGACCGATCACCGCGGGGTTTATTACCCACACCCACAGAGAGATCACCGCGGGGTTTATTACCGCACTCACAGAGCGATCACCCTGGCGTTTATTACCACACCCACAGAGCGATCACCGCGGGGTTTATTACCGCACCCACAGACCGATCACCACGGGGTTTATTACCCACACCCACAGACCGATCACCACGGGGTTTATTACCGCACCCACAGACCGATCACCGCGAGGGTTATTACCCAAACCCACAGAGTGATCCCGCGGGGTTTATTACCCACACCCACAGACCGATCACCACGGGGTTTATTACCGCACCCACTGAGCGATCACCGCCGGGTTTATTACCGCACCCACAGACCGATCACCGCGGGGTTTATTACCGCACCCACAGACCGATCACCGTGGGGTTTAGTACCCACACCCACAGAGCGATCACCGCGGGGTTTATTACCGCACCCAAAGACCGATCACCGCGGGGTTTATTACCGCACCCACAGAGCGATCACCGCAGGGTTTATTACCGCACCCACAGAGCGATCACCACGGGGTTTATTACCCACACCCACAGACCGATCACCGCGGGGATTATTACCGCATCCACAGACCGTTCACCGTGGGGTTTAGTCCCCACACCCACAGACCAATCACCGCGGGGTTTATTACCCACACCCACAGACCGATCACCGCGGGGTTTATTACCGCACCCACAGAGCGATAACCGCGGGGTTTATTACCGCACCCACAGAGCGATCACCGCGGGGTTTATTACCCACACCCACAGACCGATCACCGCGGGATTTATTACCGCACCCACAGAGTGATCACCGCGGGGTTTATTAACGCACCCACAGAGCGATCACCGCGGGGTTTATTACCGTACCCAAAGACCGATCACCGCGGGGTTTATTACCGCGCCCACAGAGCGATCACCGCGGGGTTTATTACCGCACCCACAGACCGATCACCGCGGGGTTTATTACCGCACCCACAGAGCGATCACCGCGAGGTTTATTACCCACACCCACAGAGCGATCACCGCGGGGATTATTACCCACACCCACAGACCGATCACCGCGGGGTTTATTACCCACACCCACAGACCGATCACCGCGGGGTTTATTACCCACACCCACAGAGCGATCACCGCGGGGTTTATTACCGCACCCACAGACCGATCACCGCGGGGTTTATTACCGCACCCACAGAGCGATCACCGCGGGGTTTATTACCGCACCCACAGAGCGATCACCGCGGGGTTTATTACCGCACCCACAGAGCGATCACCCTGGCGTTTATTACCACACCCACAGAGCGATCACCGCGAGGTTTATTACCCAAACCCACAGAGTGATCACCGCGGGGTTTATTACCACACCCACAGACCGATCACCGTGAGGTTTATTACCCAAACCCACAGAGTGATCACCGCGGGGTTTATTACCGCACCCACAGACCGATCACCGCGGGGTTTATTACCGCACTCACAGAGCGATCACCGCGGGGTTTATTACCGCACCCACAGAGTGATCACCGCGGGGTTTATTACCGCACCCACAGAGCGATCACCGCGGGGTTTATTACCCACACCCACAGACCGATCACCGCGAGGTTTATTACCCAAACCCACAGACCGATCACCGCGGGGTTTATTACCGCACCCACAGAGCGATCACCGCGGGGTTTATTACCGTACCCACAGACCGTTCACCGTGGGGTTTATTACCCACACCCACAGAGCGATCACCGCGGGGTTTATTAACGCACCCACAGAGCGATCACCGCGGGGTTTATTACTGCACCCAAAGACCGATCACCGCGGGGTTTATTACCGCACCCACAGACCGTTCACCGTGGGGTTTATTACCCACACCCACAGACCGATCACCGCGGGATTTATTACCGCACCCACAGACCGATCACCGCGGGGTTTATTACTGCACCCACAGAGCGATCACCGCGGGGTTTATTACCGCACCCACAGACCGATCACCGCGGGGTTTATTACTGCACCCACAGAGAGATCACCGCGGGGTTTATTCCCGCACCCACAGAGTGATCACCGCGGGGTTTATTACCGCACCCACAGAGCGATCACCGCAGGGTTTATTACCGCACCCACAGAGCGATCACCACGGGGTTTATTACCCACACCCACAGAGCGATCACCGCGGGGTTTATTACCCACACCCACAGACCGATCACCGCGGGGTTTATTACCGCACCCACAGACCGATCACCGTGGGGTTTATTACCGCACCCACAGACCGATAACCGCGGGGTTTATTACCGCACCCACAGACCGATCACCGTGGGGTTTATTAACGCACCCACAGACCGATCACCGCGGGGTTTATTACCCACACCCACAGAGCGATCTCTGTGGGGTTTATTTCCGCACCCACAGACCGATCACCGCGGGGTTTATTACCGCACCCACAGAGTGATCCCGCGGGGTTTATTACCCAAACCCACAGAGAGATCACCGCGGGGTTTATTACTGTACCCACAGACCGATCACCGCGGGGTTTATTACCCACACCCACAGACCGATCACCGCGAGGGTTATTACCCAAACCCACAGACCGATCACCGCGACGGTTATTACCCAAACCCACAGTGTGATCACCGCGTGGTTTATTACCGTACCCACAGAGCGATCACCGCGGGGTTTATTACCCACACCCACAGACCGATCACCGCGGGGTTTATTACCGCACCCACAGACCGATCACCGCGGGGTTTATTACCCACACCCACAGAGCGATCACCGCGGGGTTTATTACCGCACCCACAGACCGATCACCGCGAGGTTTATTACCCACACCCACAGACCGATCACCACGGGGTTTATTACCCAAACCCACAGAGCGATCACCCTGGCGTTTATTACCGCACCCACAGACCGATCACCGCGAGGTTTATTACCCAAACCCACAGAGTGATCACCGCGGGGTTTATTACCGCACCCACAGACCGATCACCGCGGGGTTTATTACCGCACTCACAGAGCGATCACCGCGGGGTTTATTACCGCACCCACAGACCGATCACCGCGGGGTTTATTACCGCACCCACAGAGCGATCACCGCGGGGTTTATTACCCACACCCACAGACCGATCACCGCGGGATTTATTACCGCACGCACAGACCGATCACCGCGGGGTTTATTACCGCACCCACAGAGCGATCACCGCGGGGTTTATTACCGCACCCAAAGACCGATCACCGTGGGGTTTATTACCGCACCCACAGAGCGATCACCGCAGGGTTTATTACCGCACCCACAGACCGATCACCGCCGGGTTTCTTACCCACACCCACAGAGCGATCACCGCGGGGTTTATTACCGCACTCACAGAGCGATCACCGCGGGGTTTAATACCGCACCCAAAGACCGATCACCGCGGGGTTTATTACCGCACCCACAGAGCGATCACCACGGGGTTTATTACCCACACCCACAGAGCGATCACCGCTGGGTTTATTACCCACACCCACAGACCGATCACCGCGGGGTTTATTACCGCACCCACAGAGCGATCACCGCGGGGTTTATTACCGCACCCAAAGACCGATCACCGCGGGGTTTATTACCGCACCCACAGACCGATCACCGCAGGGGTTTATTACTGCACCCATAGAGCGATCACCGCAGGGTTTATTACCGCACCCACAGAGCGATCACCGCGGGGTTTATTACCGCACCCACAGAGCGATCACCGTGGGGTTTATTATCGTACCCACAGACCAATCACCGCGGGGTTTAGTACCGCACCCACAGAGAGATCACCGCGGGGTTTATTACCCACACCCACAGACCGATCACCGCGGGGTGTATTACCGCACCCACAGAGCGATCACCGCGGGGTTTATTACCCACACCCACAGAGAGATCACCACGGGGTTTATTACCGGACTCACAGAGCGATCACCACGGGGTTTATTACCCACACCCACAGACCGATCACCACGGGGTTTATTACCGGACCCACAGAGCGATCACCGCGGGGTTTATTACCCACACCCACAGAGAGATCACCACGGGGTGTATTACCGCACCCACAGAGTGATCACCGCGGGGTTTATTACCCACACCCACAGACCGATCACCGCGGGGTTTATTACCGCACCCACAGAGCGATCACCGCGGGGTTTATTACCCACACCCACAGACCGATCACCGCGGGGTGTATTACCGCACCCACAGAGCGATCACCACGAGGTTTATTACCCAAACCCACAGAGAGATCACCGTGGGGTTTATTACCCACACCCACAGAGAGATCACCGTGGGGTTTATTACCCACACCCACAGAGAGATCACCGTGGGGTTTATTACCCACACCCACAGAGAGATCACCGTGGGGTTTATTACCGCACCCACAGAGAGATCACCACGGGGTTTATTATCGTACCCACAGAGCGATCACCGCAGGGTTTATTACCGCACCCACAGAGAGATCACCGCGGGGTTTATTACCGTACCCACAGAGCGATCACCACGGGGTTTATTATCGTACCCACAGACCGATCACCACGGGGTTTATTACCCACACCCACAGAGAGATCAAAGCGGGGTTTATTACCCACACCCACAGACTGATCACCGCGGGGTTTATTACCGCACCCACAGAGAGATCACCGCGGGGTTTATTACCGCACCCACAGAGAGATCACCGTGGGGTTTAATACCGCACCCACAGAGCGATCACCGCGGGGTTTATTACCCACTCCCACAGACCGATCACCGCGGGGTGTATTACCGCACCCACAGACCGATCACCGCGAGGTTTATTACCCACACCCACAGAGAGATCACCGCGGGGTTTATTTCCGCACCCACAGAGAGATCACCGCGGGGTTTATTACCGGACCCACAGAGCGATCACCGCGGGGTTTATTACCCACACCCACAGAGAGATCACCGCGGGGTTTATTACCGTACCCACAGACCGATCACCGCGGGGTTTATTACCGGACCCACAGACCGATCACCGCGGGGTTTATTACCGCGCCCACAGAGCGATCACCACGGGGTTTATTACCGCACCCACAGACCGATCACCGCGGGGTTTATTACCCACACCCACAGAGCGATCACCGCGGGGTTTTTTACCGCACCCACAGACCGATCACCGCGAGGTTTATTACCCACACCCACAGACCGATCACCGCGAGGTTTATTACCCACACCCACAGACCGATCACCGCGGGGTTTATTACCCACACCCACAGACCGATCACCGCGGGGTTTATTACCCACACCCACAGAGCGATCACCGCGGGGTTTATTACTGCACCCACAGAGCGATCACCGCGGGGTTTATTACCGCACCCACAGAGCGATCACCACGGGGTTTATTACCCACACCCACAGAGCGATCACCGCGGGGTTTATTACCGCACCCACAGACCGATCACCGTTGGGTTTATTACAGCACCCACAGACGGATCACCGCGGGGTTTATTACCGCACCCACAGACCGATCACCACGGGGTTTATTACCGCACCCACAGACCGATCACCGCGGGGTTTATTACCGCACCCACAGAGCGATCACCGCGGGCTTTATTACCGCACCCACAGAGCGATCACCGCGGGGTTTATTACCGCACCCACAGACCGATCACCACGGGGTTTATTACCGCACCCACAGACGGATCACCGCGGGGTTTATTACCACACCCACAGAGCGATCACCGCGAGGTTTATTACCCAAACCCACAGAGTGATCACCGCGGGATTTATTACCCGCACCCACAGAGCGATCACCGCGAGGTTTATTACCCACACCCACAGACCGATCACCGCGAGGGTTATTACCCACACCCACAGACCGATCACCGCGAGGGTTATTACCGTACCCACAGAGCGATCACCGCGGGGTTTATTACCCACACCCACAGGCCGATCACCGCGGGGTTTATGACCGCACCCACAGACCGATCACCGCGGGGTTTATTACCCGCACCCACAGAGCGATCACCGCGGGGTTTATTACCGCACCCACAGACCGATCACCACGGGGTTTATTACCCAAACCCACAGAGCGATCACCCTGGCGTTTATTACCGCACCCACAGACCGATCACCGCGAGGTTTATTACCCAAACCCACAGAGTGATCACCGCGGGGTTTATTACCGCACCCACAGACCGATCACCGCGGGGTTTATTACCGCACTCACAGAGCGATCACCGCGGGGTTTATTACCGCACCCACAGACCGATCACCGCGGGGTTTATTACCCACACCCACAGAGTGATCACCGCGGGGTTTATTACCCACACCCACAGGCCGATCACCGCGGGGTTTATGACCGCACCCACAGACCGATCACCGCGGGGTTTATTACCCACACCCACAGAGCGATCACCGCGGGGTTTATTACCGCACCCACAGACCGATCATCGCGAGGTTTATTACCGCACCCACAGAGCGATCACCGCGGGGTTTATTACCGCACCCACAGAGTGATCACCGCGGAGTTTATTACCGCACCCACAGACCGATCACCACGGGGTTTATTACCCAAACCCACAGAGCGATCACCCTGGCGTTTATTACCGCACCCACAGACCGATCACCGCGAGGTTTATTACCCAAACCCACAGAGTGATCACCGCGGGGTTTATTACCGCACCCACAGACCGATCACCGCGGGGTTTATTACCGCACTCACAGAGCGATCACCGCGGGGTTTATTACCGCACCCACAGACCGATCACCGCGGGGTTTATTACCCACACCCACAGAGTGATCACCGCGGGGTTTATTACCCACACCCACAGACCGTTCACCGTGGGGTTTATTACCCACACCCACAGAGCGATCACCGCGGGGTTTATTACCGCACCCAAAGAGCGATCACCGCGGGGTTTATTACCGCACCCACAGACCGTTCACCATGGGGTTTATTACCCACACCCACAGACCGATCACCGCGGGATTTATTACCGCACCCACAGACCGATCACCGCGGGGTTTATTACCGCACCCACAGAGCGATCACCGCGGGGTTTATTACCGCACCCAAAGACCGATCACCGCGGGGTTTATTACCGCACCCACAGAGCGATCACCGCAGGGTTTATTACCGCACCCACAGAGCGATCACCGCGGGGTTTATTACCGCACTCACAGAGCGATCACCGCAGGGTTTAATACCGCACCCAAAGACCGATCACCGCGGGGTTTATTACCGCGCCCACAGAGCGATCACCACGGGGTTTATTACCCACACCCACAGAGCGATCACCGCGGGGTTTATTACCCACACCCACAGACCGATCACCGCGGGGTTTATTACCGCACCCACAGAGCGATCACCGCGGGGTTTATTACCGCACCCACAGACCGATCACCGCGGGGTTTATTACTGCACCCATAGAGCGATCACCGCAGGGTTTATTACCGCACCCACAGAGCGATCACCGCGGGGTTTATTACCGCACCCACAGAGCGATCACCGTGGGGTTTATTATCGTACCCACAGACCAATCACCGCGGGGTTTAGTACCGCACCCACAGAGAGATCACTGCGGGGTTTATTACCCACACCCACAGACCGATCACCGCGGGGTTTATTACCGCACCCACAGAGAGATCACCGCGAGGTTTATTACCCACACCCACAGACCGATCACCGCGGGGTGTATTACCGCACCCACAGAGAGATCACCGCGAGGTTTATTACCCAAACCCACAGAGAGATCACCGTGGGGTTTATTACCCACACCCACAGACCGATCACCGCGGGGTTATTACCCACACCCACAGACCGATCACCGCGGGGTTTATTACCGCACCCACAGAGCGATCACCGTGGGGTTTATTACCGCACCCACAGAGCGATCACCGTGGGGTTTATTATCGTACCCACAGACCAATCACCGCGGGGTTTATTACCGCACCCACAGAGAGATCACCACGGGGTTTATTATCGTACCCACAGACCGATCACCGCGGTGTTTATTACCGCACCCACAGAGAGATCACCGCGGGGTTTATTACCGTACCCACAGAGCGATCACCACGGGGTTTATTATCGTACCCACAGAGCGATCACCGCGGGGTTTAT